>NC_082681.1:35265342-35595633 GCF_025265405.1 Mesoplodon densirostris | reverse complement strand
TATGGTACATCAATATGAGAACAAATTCAGTCATTCAAATTGATAAAATAGACCCATATTTATTGACATGGTCATATACTCACAACACACACAAAAAAATTTTTTTTAGCAAGGTATATTCTTTTTTTTAAAAAAATATTTATTTATTTTTGGCTGCATTAGGTCTTAGTTGCTGCACACTAGTTGTGGCAAGCGGGGGCTACTCTTTGTTGCGGTGCACAGGCTCTAGGAACACAGGCTCAGTAATTGTGGCTTGCGGGCTCTAGAGCGCAGGCTCAGTAGTTGTGGCGCACAGGCTTAGTTGCTCCGTGGCATGTGGGATCTTCCTGGACCAGGGCTCAAAGCTGTGTCCCCTGCATTGGCAGGTGGATTCTTAACCACTGCGCCACCAGGGAAGCCCCATAAAATTTTGTATAATGGAAAATCCTAACATATTATCCAATAAAATGCAGCGTTATATTTAAAAAGATAATATATCCCCAATAGATTTTTATTTCAGAAATGCAAGAGTGGTTTAACATTTTCAAATCAATGGATGTAATTTGCTGTAACAGAATCAAGGAGAAATTCATATTTTATCTCACTAGATGTTTGATAAAATCCATTCAAGATTAAAAAATAAAACATAGAAAACTAGGAAGAGAGGAGAAATTGTTTAGTCTGATAAGGAGTATATATCAAAAGCCTACAGGAAACATGTTTAACAATAAAATATTGAAAGGCTCTCCCCCTAGTACACACCAAGATTGGGGATGCGATACGGATGCACATCTATCATTGTACCAGAGGTCTTAGCCAATGCAACAAGATAGGGAAAAAATGGTGTAAGTATTGGAAAGAAAGAAATAAAGCTGTCATTATTCACAGATGAAACTGTGTATGTAGAAAATCCAAAAGACTCTATTAAAAAGCTATTGCAATTAATAAGTGAATTATTAAGGTCATTGACTACAAGATCAAATATACAACTGTATTTATATGCCAGAAACAATCATAGAAAATGAACATTTAAAATATAGCATTTAAAATACCATAAAAATAGCAAATATCTAGGAGAAATCAAATGAAATCTATGTCAGATCAATGCACAGTAAACTACAAAGATTCACTGAAAGATATTAAAAAGACCTAAATAAATGGAGGTATATACCAGGCACATAGTTTCGAAGACTCACTATTGTAAAGATATCTGTTTTTCCAAATTGATCTATAAATTCTGTAGCAGGCTCAATTAAAACTGCAGCAGGTGTTTTGTGGGAATTGAAATGCTTATTCTAAAGTTTTTATGGAAATGGAAAGGACCAAGAATAATCAAGACAAAGAGAATAAAGATGGAGGACATGTACTGCCAGATAGTAAGACATTATAAAGTTACAAGCGTTAAGAAAGCATGATGTTGGCACAAAATTACATAAATAGAGCAATGGAGCAGAATAGAGAGTTCAGAAACCCATTTGCACATATATGGTTACTCCATGTATGACAAAAGTGGTACTGCAGTGCATCAGGGAAAGATGACCTTCTCAATAAATTGTGTTAGATTCATAGCCTATTTGGTTAGATATAGAAAAAAAGGAAATCTCACCTCCATATATCGCCATATACAAATCAATTCCAGATGGACTGCCAATCTAAATGAGAAAGATAAAACAATAAAGTTTCTAGCAAAAACAGGACAATATCTTACTGACTTTAGGCAAAGATTTCTTAAACAGGACACAAAAATGCTATTAACAAAAGATGATGCTGTAAAATTGGACACTAAATTAAGAACTTGTGTTAATCGAAAGCATCATTAAGAGAATGAAAAAACAAGCTACAGTTTAGGAGATGTTTATAATACATATAACCAACAAAATTGGTGTAACCAGAATATCTAAAGATTCTACATATCAACAATGGCAGACAACTCAATAGACAAAAGGGTAAAATACTTGACCAGACTTCACAAAATGGGATATCCAATAAATTTATGAAAAGCTACTCAGCATCATCAATCATCAGAGAATTGCAAATTGAAAACAGGTTGAGACACAAATAGGCATCCATTTGCACAGCTAAAATGGAAAAGACAGATAATAACAAGTTTTGGTAAGGATGTAAAGCAACTAGGATGCCCATGAACTGCTCGTGGGAGTGTAAACTTACACAACTTTGGAAAACGGCTAACATAGCCTATGACCCAGCAATTGCACTTTTAATTATGTTTAGAGAAATGTGAACATAAAATGCACCAAAGGTATGTACAAGAATACTCTGAAGTAGCACTATTCATAATAACCAAGAATTGGAAACATTCCAAATGTTCATCAAGTATGGAATGAATAAATAATGTTGTACACTCACACAATCGACTTCTATACAATAATAAGGGTGAGTGATTATTGCCACATGCAACCACTTGGATGAATCTTATAATAAAACATGAAGGAAGCTAGATACAAAAACAAGTGCATAGTCTATAATTCCATTTATAAAGAGTTCAGAAACATAAAAGTAGTGAACGGTGGAAGAGGTCAGGATAGTGTTTTACCTTTGGCATGGGTAGTGTGGCTGGGAGGAGGCACAAAGCACTGGGAAACCAGTAATATTTTGTTTCCCTGGTGATGATTACATGGGGAATGTTCACTTTGTGAAAAATCAGGTAACTGTATACTTACAATTTGTTCATTTGTCTGTAAGTATGTTGCTCTTCAAAATGATATATATATAATAGATAAGGAAAAACAGTCGTTAAAAGAATTTATCAAGTGATTTTGTTTGCTTTTCTAAAAAATATGTTATCTCCATAGAAAAAGTTTCAAATTATTTATGTACCAAATGTTACATTTTGGTGGATGGGATTATTGATGATTTTGATTTTCTGCTTTGCACTTTTATTTATCAGGGGTAGGAGTAATGTAGAAAGAAACACAGGGACATTGGGAAAGTATGGTCCAGACCCTGAGTTTCTATACTATGTCTATACTATGTCTATACTATGTCTTGAAGTTGAACAGATTTGAATCAGGCTGACAAGAGAGGCAAATGCTAGAGAAATATCTCAGGTTCTCCTTAGTTACAATCATGACACCAGTCAGCAGAAGCGTTTAGGTTTCAAGGTCTGTGCAAGAGGCCATTGTCAAAGTCTCAGTGTAGATCTCTCTCTGCTGGTAAACAGTTCTCTTTCTTGAAGCACTGAGGTAGTTGGCTGAGTTAATATTGACTCTGAAACTTAAAGGAGATTTAGGGAGGCTGACAAGAACAGAACATTTTTCACATTATTTTCATGGCTCTTAAGGGATCTTAAACTTGGTAGCTAAGGGGGAGTTGAAAGATATAGATATTTATAACAGAACTTCTGACTGCTAAATCTCTATGTGCATTGAAATCAATTTCCCTCTTCATTTTCTCTTCAAAGGCATAGCTGCCTACTTTGTAGTTGGACCTTAGATATTAAATTTATTGTGATTTAAGGGAGAGGTACATGAGCTTGGTCTTCGATGTTTTCGATTCAACTGGTAAATTTTTCATAGTCATCCAGAAAAGGTCAAAGTTTTGGCCTCATAGTTAAATGTCTTGTCACAAGCCAATTCAATCACACATGAACCAAACAGGTCTAACATGATTTTACTGGCCAAAATCCAGCCAGCCTCTGCTGCACTGTCTCTTATTTCACAAACTTTGAATAATCCTTGTAGTGTTTCCAGAGTGGCTGGGACTCTCTAGTTCCGGGTGCATGTGTGCATAAGAAGTGCAGGTCCTTTGGGCAGTTTTGGTGGTTCTGCTGTTGTTCTAGCCTATTCTTTAATAATCATACGTGGATTAAAAATTCAGGAAATAATTTCCTTGTTAAAAATAAGAAAGCTAAAATTCCATTTAAGCAGGAAGATTATTAGAGAAATTGTTCAGGAAAGTTTCTATGGGTTAGCTCACTAAAATAGGTATAGTACCTTTTTTTTTTGTATTTCCAAAATCAAAATATCAAGGTGGAAAAAGAACTAGTCAAACAACTTTCTTTTTTTTTTTTTTCTTGGCCGTGGCATGTGGGATCTTAGTTCCCCAAGCAGGGATCAAACCCGTGCCCCCTGCAGTGGAAGCGCAGAGTCTTAGCCACTGTACCACCAGGGAAGTCCCCAAACAACTTTCCAAGAGTCTTTTTATGTTGCTTACCTAAAAGGAGTTATCTTTTTGGGGTGCTTTCCTTGTTTTGCCCTAATAGGCACTTTATTTCAATCTATTATTGAATCATCACAACGATCCAGTGAAAAAAGTGCTATATTATTGTCCCCATTTTACAAATGAGGGGACTGAGACATAGGATGCTTAAGAAACTTGTCCAAGGTCATTCAGATAGGAAGTGGCAGAGCTGGGTTTCCCATAAAGATTCATACTGCTGTACAGACTAAATTCTTAACCATTCCAATATATTTCCAAAATATATATGTTATCTATTAGGGCAAATATAACTCTCTTGATTCTTTTTTAAAACAATCCAGTAGGGAAGAGGTTAATATTTTATGTCCTTGTAGATAGACCCTACCCTACCCTCTTGACCACATCTTCCCAAGTCAAGCATTTTCCTCTCTATAGCCATTTCTTTTTTCTTTACCTTAATCTCAAGCTCTGAGTGGAAATCAGAAGTAGCACCTCACTTAAGGACATTGTTGTGAGAGCAGCCAGTCTCAACTGGGAGAGACTTTGTCTACTACCTTCCACCCTCAGGCACTTTTTTTTTTTTTTTTTTTTTTTTTTTGCGGTACGCGGGCCTCTCACTGCTGTGGCCTCTCCCGTTGCGGAGCACAGGCTCCGGACGCGCAGGCTCAGCGGCCATGGCTCACGGGGCCAGCTGCTCCGCGGCACGTGGGATCTTCCCGGACCGGGGCACGAACCCGTGTCCCCTGCATCGGCAGGCGGACTCTCAACCACTGCGCCACCAGGGAAGCCCAACCCTCAGGCACTTTTGAAAGTGTCTGGAGACATTTTTGATGATCACAACTTGGAGCGGGGGGAAGTGTTGCTTCTGGCACCTACTGGGTAGAGGTCAGGGATGCGGCTGAACATACTATGAGCACAGGAATCCCTCCCAACAAAAGAGAACCATCTGGCCCAAAATGTCAATAGTGTTGAGATTGAGAAACCCTGACTTGGAGGGATAATCATAAATTGCCTTACAAGGCTTGTTAGTATGAGCTTATCTAGGACAATACCAGTTCTGTAACTAGGCGCTATCTTGTAAATTCCAACAGCTTTAGCGTACTCAGGATGGCTCCTGTGGACAAAAGAATCGTCTCAGAGATTGTTTCCCAAACATTTATAGGATTCTCATACAAGTGGTTAATAATTTATTCAAAGAAACAAGAAACAAACACTTGAAATGTAAGCCATTCCTTTTAAGGGAAGAGGAGGGACAGAGATGCTCTGAAAGAAGTTGATTCATACATTAGATTAGTTCTGACCTCATATTTAGTAACTTGTACTTTGACGTACAGATTAAATTCTGTGTGGCATTTGTAGACGTCTGCAAGACTTACAATGAAGGTATCTGAGGATAAATATTCTCTCCCAATATTGTGAAATAAGAAAGTGCACATCTACAGATAAACTAATAGACAACATTAAAATTGGAGACAAAGTCATTCTTACAGCAGCTTCAAGGTCATATACTTTATACAGGTGTGTTGTGTTATTGGGTGGCTGTATTTAGCCTTCTAATGGGCTCTGCAATCACTTATTGATTCATTTTCAGAATATTCCTGGGGTAGTACTAGTTGACGGTAGAAGGGTTTTGGATGGAAATAGAATCAAACATAGTAAAAGTAATGTAAAAAGTAGCAAAAAGGTGAACATTATTGATCATAGGAGGTGATATCTCTGTTTCAACTTACCTTTCACATGGGGGAGTGGAAAGAGTTCCAGCTGTGGTGTCAGATAGACCTGGGCCTCATATGTGGTTCTGCCATTTTCTAGTGGTTGGAATAGAGTTACTTAGACTCTCTAAGCCTCAGTTTTCTTATCGGTAAAACAGCACAGTGAGAACTTCACCTAAGAGCTTTGTGAAGATTAAAAGAGATTATTCATGTAAGGTGAGAAGCGCACTCACCCCCTGCCACATGATACCCCTCATGAAATGTTAGGCTTCTCTCCTATACGTTCACAGGAATTGACTGAAGTTACTTAAAATCAATACACGAAACATTAGGGAATTACACTTTATATTTATTTAGTGGCTTGTTTGGTCATCTGAAATCACATTAGCTGCCAGTAAGATTTTCACATGGACATTTGTCCTGCAATTTTTATTACATTCTGATGAGATTTGGGATGCAAATGGAATTCACAGAGAAATGTAACTAAGAGATAGATAACAAAACCACCACTAATTTGACTTCAAGGTCATATTAAAAAGTGATTTTTCAGGGACTTTCCTGGTGGCACAGTGGTTAAGAATCCGCCTGCCAATGCAGGAGACACGGGTTTGAGCCCTGGTCCGGGAGTATCCCACATGCTGCGGAGCAACTAAGCCCACGTGCCACAACTACTGAGCCTGGGCTCTAGAGCCCGTGAGCTCAGGGAACTGCCTGTTTGAGGTTAGTAGTCATATTTTTTAATACTCCCAGTTACTGCAAAGTTGGGAGGAAGTAAACACTGTCAAAGTTGCTAGATTCCATTTCCTTCATTTTTTGTTTTAAATTTTACACCAACTTTAAGGGCAGGAAGCAGAAGAATAGAGGTTTAGACTAGAATTCGAAGAGATTCCCAGGCTTAGAGCTACATATACCACTCTCCCCTCCCTGGGACATTAGAAAGCAGACAACCATCTGAATTGAGCTCTTTTTTTTTTAACCTTTTTTCTGTTGTTATTTGCATGAACAGTCATACTGGGGCAAGAACATTAAGATAAGGGAGTAATTTGCAGGATTACTCCAACAATGGGCTTAGGGTACCTAGGCATAGTTCATAATACCTACTGATATGTTCCTCAATTACATTGAATTTATTGTCACTTCCATTTCTCTGTCCCCTTTCATTTATTTTTCTTTTGCCTCTGCAGAAAGGATGAGAAGATAGATTAAAAAATAAATACAGAAAGTATAGTTTTTCTCTGATTATAAAAAATATATGTGATAATTGGCAATATAAATTATTATCTCATCACCTGGAGAACCCCCTCCCTAATATTTTAGCATAATTTCTTCCAGACTTTTTCCAGTCTATTTGAGTAAATGTTTACATTTTTGTATGTAATTATTCTACAACAGAAATTTTCTTGGTTGAATTATATAAAATTAACTGAAACATTCACAAAATATTTAGTTATTTGGTGCATTACTAGTTTTTCTCGATTATGCTAAATTTTTGTTCATATCTTTGTTTCCTTAGACTACATTCCTAGCATTAAGAAGTACCAGGTCAAAGGGTATGAACATTTTTCAAATTTTTGATACATGTTGCCAAACTGCCCTCTGAAAATTTATACCAATTTATAGTCTTATCAACTGTGCAAATAAATTTAAATCTAGATTTTCAAGCCACAAGAAATTACACAACTATTAAAATAAATTTGATTCTGACGACAGCCAAAGAAATAAAAATGAATACTACTTTGGTCATTCCTTAGCCTCATTTCATGAACTGGGACTGCTGTTTTGCCCTTATCTACTTTGAGATATCTTTAGATAGAATGAGAATGTAGGATGAAGCCTGGATACAAACTAAAATTTGAAGTACTTCTAGAGGCACTTTGTGAAATGCTCAAGTGATTCTATTACTGATAACTCCAAAGGCTCCCTCTTACCTGCAAGGTGGAATCCAGATTCAGGCATCTCTATTCTCAGGCTCAGCAAGCAAAACATATTTATTGAGCCTGCTATGCTCCAAGCCTTCTTCAAGGCACCAGGGATACAGCGATGAACAAGATGAGGTCCCCTCTTCATGAACCTTGCAGTCTGGTAATCCCACTACATTGAGCCACACAAAATTGTTTGCTTTAGTCAGACCTGTATTATGCTGCTTTATGCTCATTCCTGCCTGATTAGTTATCTTTTCCCATAAACCCTAAGCCTTTCAGTCAAGGCTTATCCTAAGTCTCTTGTGACACTCTCTCCAGCTAGTCCAATCATCTAAGCACTTAAGTCTGTACTCACAATTTAGCACTTGATTAGTCATTTTCTTGTTCAACTCTCTAACACCCTCCTGAGAAAGACTGCAAGCTCCTTACCCACAGCTGCCCCAAAGCACCTAGTGTAGTATATGTGCCAAGTTGTCCTTTCTTTACCGGAATGTTGCTTTAATATAGTAGGATGGCACACTGAATAAGGCTTCTCTGTCTTGGACCAACCCTGTCCAAGAAGATTTCATTACTTAGGTCCCAAAGGTCAGTTTAGTTGCAAGGATAAGGCAGAGCTCCTAAAGTGAGGGTTAGAGTGGGGCTCCAGCAAAGAGCACAGGTCTGGGAAGCAGGGAACCAGAGTTCATTCCTGGCTCTGCCACTCACATAGGTGTCCTTTGAAAACACAGTATCTTGGGAGAATCCTATGCTCCTTTGTGTTTTCGATTCTTTTGTAAAATGGGGTCACTGATACATTTGCTACCTATTTCATAGTGTTATTGGGAGGATCATACGAGAAGTTATATGTAAAAAGTTATATGTGCTAAGTGTTATAGTTTTCCTCTTTTTTAATTTATTTTTTGAGATATAATTGACATATAACATTATGTTAGTTTCAGGTGTGCAACATAATGATCCAATATTTGTATATATTGCAAAATGATCACCACAATAGGTCTACCTAACACCTGTCACCTGGCATAGTTACCAACTTTTTCTTGTGGTGAATACTTTTAAGATCTACTCTTAACCACTTTCAAATGTGCAATACACTATTATTAACTATAGTCACCATGTTGTACATTACATCCCCATAACTTATTCATTTTATAGCTGGACATTTATAACTTTTGACCACCCACTTTGCCCACCATCCTCAACCCCTGCCTCTGGCAACCACCAATTTGTTCTCTGTATCCATGAGCTTATTGTGTTTGTTTGTTTTTGTTTTAGATTCCCCATATAAGTGATATTATGTGGTATTTGTCTTTCTCTGCTTGCCTTATTTCACTTAGCATAATGCCTTTAAGGTCCATCCATATTATTGCAAGTGGCAAGATTTCATTCTTTTATATGGCTGAATAATATTCCATGTATATATATATATACACATATAATATTCTTTATTCATTCATCCATCGATGGACACTTAGGTTGTTTTCATATCTTGGCTATTGTAAATAGTGCTGCAATGAATATAGGGGTGCATATATCTTCTCAAGTTAATGTTTTTATTTTTTTCAGATCAATACCCAGAAGAATTGCTGGATCATATGGTAGTTCTATTTTTAATTTCATGAGGAGCCTCCATATTGTTCTCCATGGTGGTTGCATCAACAGTGTACAAGGGCTCCCTTTTCTCCACATCTTTGCCAACACTTGTTATTTCTTGTCTTTTTGATAATAGACATTCTAACAGGTGCGAGGTGATATCTCATTGTGGTTTTAATTTGCCTTTCCCTGATGATAAGAGAAAATAGCATGTCGTCTGCAAATAGTGACAGTTTTATTCCTGAGGTGTTTTTAAGGGTCAGGACACACAGATTCAACACACTGTGGTTAAAGGCAATAATCAGAAAAAAGTTACATGTGTACCCACCACTGTTCAATATACTGGGTATCAATATAAGTATTTTTTCTATTTCCTAAAGGACATCCTAGTCAGAATAGGTAATAAGATTTAATACTTATATCATAGAATGCTGCCATTTTTTCTAGCTCCATAGAGTTTTTTTTTTGCACATCAAGAATTTATGAGACAGCAGCGTGAGTGATTTTCTCTTAACAATTCAGAAAAATAGGACTAATACACTTTGCACCTATTTCACTTAGCATACCTCATTGGAATAAGCAACTCAAATTGGTAAAATGATTCAATGAAAAGGTATTACATAAGAGGTGGTATTTTAATTTTTCCTGCATTTTCAATAATATTTCCCAGTAAGTCTTAATCATATAGCTCTTTCATTTCTAGACACAAAAGGTCTAAACAAATGAGTCAGTCTGTAACCCACAGTGAGGCATTAACTGGTGTCATGTAATTACAAGACAGGTGTATCAGCACTCCTAAGCCTGAAAACAACAGCATCCCAATAACACGGGGTCATGGGCAGCCTGAAATCCTGACCACCAGTGACTGGTTGCAGTACCCCACAGTTGTTAATAACTATAAGAGTACCGATTATGGAGCTGAACTCCATTTTATTTACAAGCCTTTCCTCCTATGTGTATTGGCAGAGGTCTTGGTACTGGTTACATAACTGATCTCTGGTTGTAGGAAGTTCATGGAACTGATCCAACTGGCTTATACACTGAATAACCACTCCTCTCCCAAAAGAGATCCCGAGCTTGGAGAAGTGAGATATCTGGCAGGTTTAAGGCATTATCTGTTCAGGCTGGTGATGAATACTAATTACCCTTTGTTGTGTTTTAAAGAGAGACTGTATACACTACCAAACGTGAGGTAGATAGATAGTGGGAAGCAGCTGCAGAGCACAGGGAGATCAGCTCGGTGCTTTGTGACCGCCTGGAGGGGTGGGATGGGGAGGGTGGGAGGGAGGGAGATGCATGAGGGAAGGGATGTGGGAACGGATGTATATGTATGACTGATTCACTTTGTTATAAAGCAGAAACTAATAAAAAAAAAAAGAGAGAGACTGACTGAAAGGGGAGGGATAGAAGGAGGGGAGACTGCCAAGAAAGGGAAAACAATTTGTAAGAAGGACTGGGTTAGGCATGATACAGTGTAAAGGAAGGAGAAATAAAAATAAACAACAAAAGAGTGGAATGCTGAGAGGAGGAAAAGAAGTTATAGAATAATCAAGAAAGGCTGAGGTGGGAAGGAGAAGCCTCATAGTATGATTACTGGTTTTGTTACTTAGGTTTTGTTAACAGAACTGGGTTTGAATATCAGCCCCTACATTTTCAAGCCCTATGACCTTGGACAAGTTATTTCATCTCTCTGTGCCTGTTTATTAATCTGTAAAAATAAAGATAAGAATAGTACCTATTTGGTAGAGTTGTTGTGAGGATTGAAAATAGCATAAAGTGTGTGGCGTATGGCAGCTATTCAAAGAGTAGCTGATATTATTACTGTTGTTCTGGTTATTGTTATTGTTGTAAGAGGCAATAACATTATTGTTGTCAGTAACAGTACTGTTTGACAGTAATAAAACACAAACAAATCAGTTGCCATGAAATTCAGCAATAAAAGAAAGTGCAAGATGAAGGAGGCCTCAGATGTCAGTTTTAGCAAAAGAAGCTAGAACATCGCTGTGCCTGGTGAAGGAAGAAAGAATTGCATTATATTATTCACATATTAGACATTCTACTGCACATCACTTTTAAATTAAAGAACTTCAGCCAAGCAAGAAGAAATAAATCCTATACTATATACACATGATTGGTTTTGTTCATAGCCCTTCTTTTTCCAGTTCTTTAGAATATGTTGTAATGTCAACTCCCAATTTGACCTTTATTAATTAGAATAAAAGATTGAGAATTCCTGCACATCAAAATAGATAGTGTTATCATAACTGTTCTTTAGTTGATTTTATCTTTTTTTTTTTTTTTTTTGCGGTATGCGGGCCCTCACTGCTGTGGCCTCTCCCTTTGCAGAGCACAGGCTCCGGACGTGCAGGCTCAGCAGCCATGGCTCACGGGCCCAGCCGCTCTGCGGCATGTGGGATCCTCCTGGACTGGGGCCCGAACCCGTGTCCCCTGCATCGGCAGGCGGACTCTCAACCACTGTGCCACCAGGGAAGCCCCTGATTTTATCTTCTTAAAGGACCCTAGCAGGTGGATTTCAGTTAAGTTTCATACTGAAACGATTTTTTTAATGCTTGCTTTTATTTAAGAAGTTAACAAGATTAGTTATTCTGTGGTTCATATGAAATAAATGATTTCCTTAGGTGGGAAAGCAAAAGATTAGGCACCTGGATTTCTAAAGGACTTGATATTTAAGTGCTATAGCACATAGTTCTGATACAGTTTATTATTGTAAATGCAAACTAGCAGTATGCATGCTTTACAGCAATGATTTTAAAAGGAGAAGTACCAGTGTATCAAGTGTGAAAACTAAATATTTCTCTCCTTTAATGCCTCATTACAATAGTATCAGATAACTAAGTCAAATTAAAAGGTTTATTCATTGTTACTAACAATTTAAAGAGTACCTCTAGTGGGTACATAATCAAAGTTTCAGGGTGATAGAAAAAGTAAATATTGGTGTCCTGAAGGAAGACCCTCTCTGTCCTGGGAGAGAACATTCTTGATTTATTTTTTAAAAAATCCACATTAGCTCCATTGCCTAGTGTGATTCAGATATCTCTTACATTAAAAAGTGCTTTGGTAAATGATATTTTGAAGAAAAATCTGCATTGTATGGCATGGTTAGTGACGCACCTAAGTGTTCCGTAGGCTCTACATCCTATGTGTTTGTTACACCTTAGAGAACAATGTGTGTCTCTCTTTGTTTTGAAGTTCTCACTACTGAAATCCAGCCCTCACCTTGAACACCCAGTACTGATCATCCCCACTGGGAGTCAGTTGAATCCGAATCTCTCAGTGATGACCCTTGAAAATTGACAATGTGAGACTCCGCTGGGAAGGAAGCAGAGATGTTGTCTAAGTTGTGACTTCTCCTTCAGGGAGGGAATACAGATAAGCTTACTCAGTCTCACTGAAGATGAAATTAAGCAGAGTTTCACCTATGTGTACTGTTCTACTGGATATGGAGGGTCTATTGGTGCCTAATTACTCCATATCGCCATTAATGCTGATGGAATACCAAGCCCTATGCAGCAGGAATGCCACAGATAAAGCATTTTCTAACATCTTGTCCTCATGTTCTCATAGTAAAGTGGTCCGAGAGCACAGCATTTAGAGTCACAAAGTCTGGGTTCAAATAGCAGACTTGTCATTTACTAGTTGTGTAACTTCTTTAAGCCTCTGTTTCTTCATTTGTAAAATGGGGGTTATACTCGTTTCTACCTCAAAGGGGTTCTATGAGAATTAAATGAGATCATAAATATAGATCACTTAACACAGTACTCCACTCGGTAAATAATTATTTCTTCTCTGTTCCCACCAAGCACCCTCTTCCTTCCATCTTCCTTCTGCTCCTTCCGCAGCCCATTCTATTCCATGTGACCTTTAAAAATCTATGGGTAAAATGTAAAAATCGATAGCTAGTGGGAAGCAGCCACATAGCACAGGGAGATCGGCTCATTGCTTTGTGACCACCTAGAGGGGTGGGATAGGGAGGGTGGGAGGGAGGGAGACGCAAGAGGGAGGAGATATGGGGATATATGTATACATATAGCTGATTCACTTTGTTATACAGCAGCAACTAACACACCATTGTAAAGCAATTATACTCCAATAAACATGTTAAAAAAAATCTATGGGTAGTGCTGGTAGGAATGTAAATTGGAAAATCACTTAGGAAAACTGCTTGGCAACATCTACTGAAGCTGAACAGGGTATACCTTGTGATCCAGAAAATTCACTCTAGCTCTATACCTAATAGAAACACGTACAGAAGACAATGTTGCAGGAAAGTTCATAGCTGCACACTTCAAAACAGCCCCAATCCAGAAACAGACCAAATGTCATCAGTAAAACAGATAAATAAATTGTGGTATATTCACACATTGGAATACTATACAGAATTACAATAGATGAACTACAGATCTGTGTTATGGTACAGTTGGGTCTCCAAAATATAATGTTGAACCAAACAAAGTCAAGCATAGGGTGTGTATGCCATAATATTCCACTTATGAAAAGTTCAAAAACTGGCAAAACTAATTTACTGCGTTAAAATTCAAGATAGCAGTTAAACGGGAGGAAGGTAAGGAGGGGTCTTCTGGGCTTCTGGCACTGTTGTTTCTTGAACTTTGTGCATGGGAGTGTTATATTTGTGAAAACTCATCAAGTTGTACACCTATGATTTGTACACATAATACTAAGAAAAGCTGTATGATATGCTATGGCGAATGTTAAAAAAGTAATCATGAAATTTAACAGATTCACTTTTCCTGTTTAGAAAGCACCAGTATGAAATTATGCCTCAGGCGCCTTTGTTTCCTTTCAAGGGTCTCTGGCATGTTATCCTTTAGTATTCTGTAGGAAACTAGTAAGCGTTTTCTCTGTCCTTTCACTAGTTGACATAGCTAGAGAATCATTACCTCTTTGGCTGGCAGCAAGGAAATCTATGTGATTGTCTTTCCTAAGTATGTTTTACTTCCTAGGATTGAATGAAACTTTTTCAGAAATTATTAATATTTTGACTATGGGTGTCAGATTTTTTTGAATAAAGTGGTTGTCTGAAACTATAAACTTTAAAGGGATAATTCATAAACACACATTTACTATGAGAGGATTTTTCCAGAAATATATTTCTTTTTTTTTTTTTTTGCGGTACGCGGGCCTCTCACTGTTGTGGCCTCTCCCTGTTGTGGCCTCTCCCGTTGCGGAGCACAGGCTCCGGACGCGCAGGCTCAGCGGCCATGGCTCACGGGCCCAGCCGCTCCGCGGCATGTGGGATCTTCCCGGATCGGGGCACGAACCCGTGTCCCCTGCATTGGCAGGCGGACTCTCAACCATTGTGCCACCAGGGAAGACCAGAAATATATTTCTTTTTCCTGTAGGTAGACTAGTAGGGTTCCTTCTCTTATACTTTCAGCTGGTGAAATTTAATAGGGTTCTTCCAGATGAAGTCTAGAAGACAGTGTGGTTACTCAGTAAGGCACTGGGTTTGTGAGATTGTTCAACTGCCTTCTGATTTGTGCAAAATTTTCACATCCAAATAGCTAGAAGAAAGCCTTAGATAATGATACCCTTTTATACTTAGTGACTAAAAATAAGATTGAAGGGACTTCCATGGATAGTGACATAAATTTAATCTCAGTAAGAAGAGGAAAGAATGTGGGATATAACTACTGGATCAGTTTTTATTTTAATGTTTCTTTTCCTGGACAAAGTCATAGTTAGGAGCTGATTTTTAGTTGCTAATGACTTACTACTAAATAAATCTTTAAAATTCTGTCAATGATTTTTTTTTTTTAGGCTAAGCAGATTCATGGCTGAGGTATGTGTGTCCTGGAGGAGACAGCCCATAGTTTAAAGTCCAGCATTGCACAACTTGATGCTTGAAGGTCATTCGTCATAATTTTGAGGTGTTTTTGCACAACAAAAATAGAGTGTGCTATGTGTGATTCCCAAGTTTACAATCACTTTACTATAGCTTACCAGACCATGGTTTAGGCCTGCGTTTAAAGGCACGTGAGTGGTCACACCTTCTCTCTCCAACTTTATTTCTAACCCCAACAAACAGATTCATTTCATGTTCTCCCATACTGTGCTCATTCCTACCCTGTGACTGAGTTTATGTAGTTTCCTCTCTCTCATGCCTGTAACCGAGCAGGACCCTACAGGGCCTTCCTGGGACAGGTTTTTCCCCCATATCCTCTGCTTTAGCTCCTCTCTGAAATACCTAGAAAACAGTATTTAATGCACATTTCCTGAGTTGTTTTACAGATGTGAAAACCCCCCACCAAATGGAAGATGTCAACTATTTGATGACCATGAGCACATGGGCCCAGGCCTAAGGACTGATAATGTTAACCCTTGTGACACAGTCCTGTTACCTCACCATCAACCAGTCAGAGAATTGTGCATCAGCTGATCACATACCCCGTGACCCCCCTCCCTCACCTGGCTTTTAAAAATGCTTTGCTGAAACCCTTCGGGGAGCTCGGGGGCTTTTGGGGGCATGAATCACCCATCTCCTTGCATGGCCTTGCAATAAACCTTTCTCTACTCCAAACTCTGATGTTTCGGTTTGCTTGGCCTCACTGTGCTTTGGGCACACGAACTTGTGCTAACATTCCCACTCAATTTCTACACTTCTTTCAAGTCCCAAATAAATAAAAGAATTCACAAACACGGTTTGTTCATCAGTGAATAAGTCAGACCCCCAAAGAAGAGAAAATGAGCTCCTGGTATTTTATGATCTTTTGGGGATGGATTTTAGACCAGTTGTCTTTTCCCTTCTTTGACCACAAAGTTATTAAATGGCCTTTTCTGAGTCAAATTTTCTAATAAACATTTCCTGAGTGCCTGCTCTGTGTCTGTTAGGTTTTGTGTTAGGCGTTGGAAATACAGGAATGATTAAGACGGTTTCCCTGCCCTCAGAGAATTTGCAGTCTAGAGGACTGTAAACAAATAATTTCACACAATGTAAAATGAGTATTGAGTAGCATAGGAATCCAGAGGAGAGGCATCTAAACCCAGTTTGTAGTAATAGAGGCGCAACCATTGTGGAAAGATCTGGAGGAGGTAACACCTAAGCAGAGTCTTAAAGGATGAGTAGTAGTTAGCCAAATGAGGAAGGCAGGAATTTCTAGAAGAAGAAACAGCATGAGCAAAGGCACAGAGGTGAGTAACAACATGTATGTGCATGCACAGGAAAGGACACACAAGCTCAAGAGTTTGAGGCAGAGAATGGCAAGAGATGATACTGAAAAGGTAGGAAGAAGCCATGTCATGGAAATCCACGCATGGCAATGGGAATAATATACCTGAAGCAAGCAAGTAAACAAACAATACATTCTCTAAAATATCTTCTATCTTAAATTTTACACCTTTAAACTTTCAAAGTTGTTAGAAGCTTCTCTACTGTATAACAGGCGGGGAAAATTGCTGGTCGTTTCCTCTGCTTACCACCTGCCCCTGGCATAGATAAATTCCTAGTCTCTATTCCCACGGTTACCCTCTGTTTCCAGTGCCCCATGCAAACAGAACTTTGATATGGGACTTTGATAGTTTGGTAAATGCTATTAGATTTGCTTTTTAGCTCATTCTTTCATAAAGAGGTTTATAAGTCTTCCTTCCTCTCTTCTCTTCTATGTCCAAGACAGGCTAATGTCATTCCTTCGTTTTAGCCTTTAGGTCACACCAGTAGCATATAACGCTAATCGGTCCATGCACGTGCACATGCGCACATGCACACAGACGCACACACAGACACACACACACCAGCCTGTGCTGTGTCCAGGACAAAATTAGATGAAACTTACTGATACTTTCTCCTTACTACCTTCCCACTTCACTCGTGGACTTTCCTCTGCCTCACCTGCTCAGATTCCCCAGGGTATATTTGTATTGCAAATGGAAGAACAAAGGACCTGCAACATAGGATACAGGATTTGGCTCGAGGCTGGTTCTTCCGTGTGCAGTGATTTGTACTGTGCTTCATAGAACTGCCATCATCTTTTATCTGTCTGATAGAGTTTAAATCCTTTGAGTTTTCTGATGAAAAGGTGCTACACTGGTAAATAGCATTATAATACTACTTTCCTCCCTGGCCAAGCTGGGATGCTTCCTCATAGTTTACTTTCTAGGCCTTGCCTTTCTTGCAAAGTGAAGTCTTTGGTTAGGGTTAAAATTTCCCGTAAACCTGCTCAATAATTTCTTTTGTTTGGCCTCTTTGAAATCAATCCCTGTAAAAGACAACGTTGTCCTGAAGGCTGAAAAAAGTGCTTGAGACTTGGGCTCAGAGTTGCTCTTTTCAGGTAGAGCCAGGTGAGTAATCTTATCTCAACCTGCTGCTTTTCAAGGTGCCCAGTTCTGGAGCTTTCCCTCTGGGAGCAGTGTTTGCCCCAGGGGATCAAGTGCTTTCTAGTGAGGGGCAAAACTCTGGGAAATCCCGGAGCCCAGGAAAGTACAGTCTGTTCAGGAGAATCTTGGGACCGGAATGGACCCCACAGACCATGCCCTCCCCACCTCCAGCCCCAGTGGAGATCAGCACTTGGCCTCAGGACAGAGACCAGACTAAGAGAGGAGGTTACGAAGAAGCAGGGAACCCCAGAAAGGAGGTAAGATTGCGAAGGTACCGCACGGCTCTGAGTCAATGGCTGTCAGTCATCTCGGCTCTGACTGCTCTGTTCTCTCACAGCCCAGCCCTTTCCCGGGGCCCGGGGCAGGGGATTGCTACATGCCAGCTTACCTGGGGAAAAACTGGAGCCTCACTTTAGTCCCTTCCAGTAATTGACACGACAGGGTGCTCAGGCGGGGGAGGAGAGAGCTTACCTCCATAAATGGTCCCACCCCTGGGCATCGTGGCTCACTCTGGCAGGTAGCGACGGGGGAGTGTGCACCTGCCACCAGTCAAGCTCCGCCAGACTGCGAGACCGGCAGAGCAGCCCAGGCAGCCAGTGAACCATGGACAAGTTGAAGTGCCCGAGCTTCTTCAAGTGCAGAGGGAAGGAGGTAGGAGTCTGGGAGCTATGGGAGGTGTGGAGGGCTTGGGAAGGGAACACAAGGGGAGGCAAGTCTCAGATTTTGCTCTCTGCAGCTGTTCCCTGTTTTCCACATTTCTGTTCAACTGCCTTCATGTGTGCCCAAGATGTCCCCATAGAGTAGAGGAAACATAGAGCAGTTCTTACTCTGGTGGCTAGAAGTCTTAGGGTCACCTCATCCTCTGCCTTGGGTGTGCCCACCACCTTGTTGTGTTTTCTGTCCCTCTCCAGACTGTGTCCATATGCGGGAGGGAAATGAGAAAATGTACTGTCCTTATCTGACCTGAGGAACTCTCCCCTGTCCTCTGAAGTGGAGCGAGCACTGCTCCACCTGGTGGGACAGGAGAATTTGTCTCTGAATATTATTTTGTGGCTTTCAGAAAAGCACTGGTTTTACTCTCCAGGATATGGAGGGAAGTTAAACTTCCCTGACAACTCCAAACATCAAAACTACCAGCCAGTATGAAAAAGAGTCTATGAATTTTTTTTTAGTAGAAACTATATTTCATCCTTTTTCTCAAATATCTCCTCTGATTTCAAGAGCGTTGATTTTACCTAATTCATCTTTAAGACTTTTGTATTTGAAATTTTATTTTCCCACCTTCATTTGCCCTTCATGCTGGGTGCCACATGTACCCTTTCCACCAAAATTTGGATGATCTAACCCGAAGAAGTAGTAAAAATATCCACCTACAGAGCTTTTTTCATTTCATGGGATAAACGTTGTAAAGTAAAAGCAGCCATCCTCAGAAATCTCCCCAGCCTTGGAAAGTGTCCTCCTTGGCTATGGTTTTCAGGGTTCATTCTCTCAATCTCTCTCTGTCTCTCTCTCTGTCTCTGTCTCACTGTCACTCTGTGGATTTGTGAAATTATGCGTCTGTGGATTGTTTAATAGTAAAAAAACAAGCTCTTGATATTTTCCCTTTTCTAGAAAGTGACGGCTTCATCTGAGAATTTCCATATTGGTGAAAATGATGAGAATCAGGACCGTGGCAACTGGTCCAAAAAATCGGATTACCTTTTATCTATGGTTGGATATGCAGTGGGATTGGGGAATGTGTGGAGATTCCCATATTTGACCTACAACAATGGCGGAGGTATCTCTCCCCCCCCCCCCCCAATTTATTTCCTCTTCAGTTTTAAGTGCGGTGTTTTATGGCCTCTGAGGATATTATAGCAACTGAGGAAAGGTATATGATAATATGGGTTAGTGGGAGGATGGGAAATGAGCATACTGCGTTTTATTTTAGACTATGAGTTTCTAGCTCACGTTGGAAAGCTGGCTTCACAAGATGTTCAGATATAAACTTGATAAAAGTTGTATATTTAGCACTTCTGAGCTTCTGATCTGAAATCCCATGTCATCTTCAACTATGACTTAGTCTTCTTAATTTACACTTTCCTATGATAATCTGTTCACACTCAAGTTGTGTTTTGCCTAATTTATAGCTGAACCTAAGCAAAAGGCAGGGAATTCTCGTTCTCATAAGAAGCTCAAATAAATTGTTTGCTTAAATAAAATAAGGCATTACATTTTGGAAATTTAAGTGTAGAAGGAGTTGATTAAAAAGTAATTGAAGGTTTTGTACTTTAAGCTGCAATATTCAGTTACATGTATTTCAAATTGGATTGACCATGTAGAAGGTCCTTTGAAAATGCGATAGAATGTAGATCAAGGCTAGGTGTTTAATTTCTGCAAAATAATGCAGTTTATACCTCATAGATCACTAAGGAAGACTCCATTAGAACAAGGAGAAAAAAATAATTCCGAAGTGACACACAAAAGGAAACAAAATGAATTGCACAATCTTCTAGTAATGTTGAAACCACTTTTCACTTACCATATTTTATTTACTTGTAATTACAGGTTCTGTTAGAAGTGTAAAGGTGACATCCCCTTATATTTCATAATTGGTTACCAGTGAAACAATGCCACTATAAGTATTCTTCTTGGTACAATAGGATTTTGTGTGGCGATATTTCAATCTTATATTCCTTATTAATTGGTTATATTAAACATTCACACTGGCCTTCAGAGAGTCAAGAAAGGGGCTCTGTTTATCAAACACTTTAAGTGTTGGAGACATAAATTACCCTATCTAGAGCATACATTGTTTAATCATGGGTTTGGTATAAATATGAGCTGGAAGATGACTCAGGAATCACGATCTTTTTGGTGTCTATGTCCTAAGGTCCGTGTGGCGGAGAGAAGCATTCAGGCTCCTTTCCAGCTTATTATGTTCAAGTTTAGAACAGGAAATTCCCTGTGAGTTGACATCATACATAGGCCCAGTACTTACTATAAATTTCCAGGAACCATATTAAACTAGATTTAATAGAGAATTCTTAAACTTAGCTGAAATAAAATGGCATTATTTATTGTATGCTATTACCTCCTTCACCACTTCCTCTAAAAATTAATATATCATATTGGCTCTCAGGTTTTAAAGATCACATCATTTGGGTAATAGATGATCTAGTCTCTCTCAATTGCTTCTTTCTCTTTTACCCAAGGGTAAAAGAGGAACATGAAATTCAACTTTGTCAAATGTTAATAGATTCGATTTAAAATTATGGTCAGGCTTGAAAGACTTGTTAAGATCTGGAGTCATTTTTATCTGTAGGAGCTTTTTAACAGTTTATGAAAGAGAAGTATCAGACTACCTTAGGGTCTAGGTCAACAGGACTAACAATTGGTGACCACTATATTGGAGTGATAATTTACCAGTTATGGTTGTTATTAATAATGAAATAATATAATGGGTGAAAAGCCTTATACAGCATTGAGGAAAATCCTTTTCTGTGTGTGTCTAAAAACCTATTTACATGGGGCTAGCAAAGCGTTGCTTATTGTTGTGTTTAAACAGGGATATTTTGTATTACTTTTTCTTCATATTTATCATTGGTGGGAATTAAACTTCTAGTAGTCATAGTAATGATGTTATGTACATTGCAGCATCTTTAAAAACATATTTGTCCCTATGTTCTGGTGACTAGTGACTTGTATGTAACAAGTACTTTATTGTCTCCTAATTTTTTAAAATTAATATTAATTAATTAATTAATTTTTGGCTGTGTTGGGTCTTCGTTGCTGTGCTCGGGCTTTCTCTAGTTGCGGCGAGCAGGGGCTACTCTTCATCGTGGTGCGTGGGCTTCTCATTGTGGTGGCTTCTCTTTGTTGCGGAGCACGGGCTCTAGGCGTGCAGGCTTCAGTAGTTGTGGCATGCGGGCTCGGTAGTTGTGGCACACAGGCTCAGTAGTTGCGGCGCACGGGCTTAGTTGCTCCCGGCACGTAGTATCTTCCTGGACCAGGGCTCAAACCTGTGTCCCCTGCACTGGCAGGCGGATTCTTAACCACTGCGCCACCAGGGAAGCCCGATTGTCTCCCATTTTTAGTAGAGTATAGTTTTAGGGTTAGAAAAAATGTAATTCCCAGGTATGATGTTATAGTACCATAATGGGAAAAACATATGAGGGAAAAAATGTAACATGGCTATATGAAATGTACATAATCCAAAGCCTATTTTTATTCCCTTATCTCCACATTTTCTTATTAAACTTTAAGACTTCAAGAATACTTGAACAATAAGCTTAATATTCTGTCCCTGCCTCTACCAAAAATTGGGTCATAGTTCTAATGAATAGTATTATGCCCTAAAAGCGGGCAGAAAAAAAAGTAAAATAATAAAAGGTTTAAAACAAAAACCCCAAAATGGGCCTGAATAATCTAAATGTAGGAGAATTAGTCCTTATGAAATTGAAAGTTAATTCTGAATGCATCTCAATTGTTCAGATTCTTCTACCAAAAATAATGTTTCTTATTAACGTTGAGTGAAGACCCTTATGACTATTTGGAGAATACTGAACTTAGCTGCAGTAACTTCCACTTTGAACCACATTTAACATTTGAACCCTAAGTCTTAAAAACTGTTTATTTTTTAAGGAGAAAGGAGGGAACTTAACTTTAAAAATATACTATGTGCCTGCCCATTTCGCCAAGTGTTTTCACACAGGCTCTGTGATTTAACCCTTACCACAAACTGATGAGTTGGCATTGTTCTTCCCATTTATGAGGAACCCAAGGTTAAGAGGTTAGGTAAACTGCCCCAGATCACATAACTGGTAGATGATGGAGCCAGGATATAAAGCTAGGGCTATCTGGCTCCAAAGCCTGTGATCATTCAACTTCTCTGGATTGCTTTTTACGGACTCTTGTTTTGTTTTTTTTTTTGCGGCACGCGGGCCTCTCACTGTTGTGGCCTCTCCCGTTGCGGAGCACAGGCTCCGGATGCGCAGGCTCAGCGGCCACGGCTCACGGGCCCAGCCGCTTCATGGCACATGGGATCCTCCCAGACCGGGGCACGAACTCGTGTCCCCTGAATCGGCAGGCGGACTCTCAACCACTGCGCCACCAGGGAAGCCCCGGGCTATTGTTTTTAATAATCACAGCAACCTCATTAGGTAATACTAGCATCCCCATTTCATGGATGAGGAATCCAAGATTTAGAGAATCAACTATTTTCTCACAGACAGTAGTAAATTTGGAGCCTAAACCCAGTACTCTCTGACTCCACTATATCACAATGCTTTCAAAATGTTGTGCTAGTTGTCAAAGTGCCATCAAGACTTGGGCATATAAGAGTGCTTTTGTTCTTTTCTTGTGTTTTCTAGGTGCCTTCTTGATACCTTATGCGATTATGCTAGCACTGGCTGGTTTACCTTTGTTCTTCCTAGAGTGCTCACTGGGACAATTTGCTAGCTTAGGTCCAGTTTCAGTTTGGAGGATTCTACCATTGTTTCAAGGTTGGTATTAAAATGTTTTCCTTATTGTGCTTATTGGTCTATTCCTGCGTATAGCTGTCCTCATATGAAAGGCAAAAGGGCATACGCTGCTTTTCTGACTATTTGACACTGTCGAATTTAGAAATCAAATGTTAATTTATATTTCTCTTTAGCTTGGGCTGCAGATACGGTAGGGGTTAAGAAGGATATGAGAGAGTTGTAAAGGTGTCATTATTTTCCTGTTTTCACCTTTTGAATGCTCTTGGCACACAGTCTTGTGCATTAACTTTATGGCTCTGGCTTTTTTTCTACTTCCTATGCAGTCTTTGTCTTCTTGCTTTTGCATATCCTTTACAATGCCTCGTTCAGAAAAGTTGAAGGGCAGGTCACTATTTTTTCTTGGATGCTCCTAATGGAATAGGACACTAGGAGAGTTTTTTTTTTAAGTGCTTTCATTGTTATTAAACATCCAATAGCCTTTCTGTTTGAAGATGAGATATCATTTTGGTATGTGCTAGCTGTTGAAAACTACTTGTAAAGGCTTCAGTGTAACGTCAAAAATGTATTTATAGCGAGGTGAATAGAATATAGTGCTGGAATATTAAGGAAGCTACCTCAAAAGCTAGTCTTTTTTTTTTCTTTGTTGATATGTCTCTTAGATCTTTTTTTTTTTTTCAGAGGGAATGGGTTCAAATCCCCACTCTGCCACTAATTGGTCGTGTGGTATGCGACAAAGTATTTATTTTTTTATTTTCTTTCTGCTTTATAACAAATTTAATCAGTTATACATATACATATGTTCCCATATCCCCTCCCTTTTGCGTCTCCCTCCCACCCTCCCTATCCCACCCCTCCAGGCGGTCACAAAGAACCGAGCTGATCTCCCTGTGCTATGCGGCTGCTTCCCACTAGCTATCTACCTTACGTTTGGTAGTGTATATATGTCCTTGCCTCTCTCGCTTTGTCACAGCTTACCCTTCCCCTTCCCCATATCCTCAAGTCCATTCTCTAGTAGGTGTGTCTTTATTCCTGTCTTACCCCTATGTTCTTCATGACATTTTTTTCCTTAAATTCCATATATATGTGATCTTTTTTTAAAACATCTTTATTGGAGTGTAATTGCTTTACAATGGTGTGTTAGTTTCTGCTTTATAACAAAGTGAATCAGTTATACATATACATATGTTCCCATATCTCTTCCCTCTTGCGTCTCCCTCCCTCCCACCCTCCCTATCCCACCCCACTAGGTGGTCACAAAGCACCCAGCTGATCTCCGTGTGCTATGTGGCTGCTTCCCACTAGCTATCTATTTTACGTTGTGTATATATGTGTGTATATATGTCCATGCCACTCTCTCGCTTTGTCACAAAAGCTAGTCTAAACATAGGAGTTACATTCAATATGCTTGCTGTATTTTGAAACTACTGAGTTAAAGAAATTTCAGAAGTTTAAATTTGGATTGTTACTGAGCTATTGAATTTTCTTTACATGCACTTGTAGAAATGCTGTACACTCTCCTTTTAGGACATTCATTCAGAGGATTTATCTTCTACTTGTCAAAATGTTGGTTTATATATGTCCATGCCACTCTCTCACTTGGTCCCAGTTTATGTAAAATAGCTAGCTAGTGGGAAGCAGCCACATAGCACAGGGAGATCAGCTCCATGCTTTGTGACCACCTAGAGGGGTGGGATAGGGAGGGTGGGAGGGAGGGAGATGCAAGAGGGAGGAAACATGCGGATATATATATATGTATAGCTGATTCACTTTGTTATAAAGCAGAGACTACTACACTACTGTAAAGCAATTATAATAAAGATGTTTAAAAAAATGCTGGTTTATAGATGAAGAGGGAAGTATTGGTCAGTGAGTCGATAGGATATGAGCTTTGAATAGTTTTTTTTTTAGTAGTATCCACTCTGACCAGAATTTACAGACTTAATAAGAAACAATAATAAACATGGTTTTCCCTTATGTGAATTTGATGGCTTAATACAGGTCTTTGATCTTAGAACCTTTTTCTGATCAACTAAAAAACTGTCTCAGAAAGTCAATCATCAAAATAATTTTGAGAAGAAAGCTACTCAGACAGTAGTACTGCCTCCCCACATAAAAAAAAAGAGAGAGAGAGAGAAAACATTGTTTGAAACAGTTTTCTCATTTTAAAATAGATTTTGTGGAAACTGAGATGCAGCTTTATGAATTAGGAAAACAAATTTCACTTGTTTTTTATTTTAATTGTTCTCTTTTCCAGGTGTGGGGATTACAATGGTCCTGATATCCATTTTTGTGACAATCTATTATAATGTCATAATTGCCCATAGTCTTTACTACATGTTTGCTTCTTTTCAACGTGAACTACCATGGAAAACTTGTTCTTATTGGGCAGATAAAACCTGTAGCAGATCGCCTATAGGTAAAATTCATTTATTTATTTAAAAAATATTATTAACTCTGCATCATTCTTTTATATTTTCTAAGAAGATTAAAGGGTTAAATCATTTTCTAACCAATTTAGGTTCAATTTTAAGCGAGCCATAGGTTATTGATAAAAGCAGAATAAAGCATGTATAACCTGAAAATTGATTAATGCGATATGTTAATTTCTGAGGGCACCCAGCAAGGCTAAACCACTACTTGGAGTACTTCTTGCAGGCCTAAGTTGTGGGCATCAAGAAAAGGAAGAAAATGGGAAAGTGGTAAGAGAGAAAAGCACTATTTATGATAGTAGTAGTGTTTCAGTTGATGGTTGAGTGTTGCTAATCTTTGGGACAATGTAGCATCCATATTGTAGACTATTACCACTGGGATTGCCTGTGTATATTGGAGGATAAAGTGATAAAGATTTAACACTTCTTAGGAATTTAAAGGTGTCATTTATCTATATAGGTTAAATAAGTCCACATATGAAAAGTTCCTTAGAGCACTAAGTCCCAACTGAAATGATTGTTACTCTATAGCTGTTATTACTCTAAATAGAACCACAACTTAAAAAGGCAGATATTTTCATACTCACCCCCAGCTTAGTAGTAGAGAGGATTTCAGATGCTGAATGTGCATGGCTTATTCCATTTGTAAGATTTCTACTCCACCTTCACCAAGTAACAATTTAGACAGTACTTTAAATATTTCATCATTAAAACTTTTTTTTTCCAGGTAAGTACTCTTCTAAAACTAAGTATGTGTCTGTGTATGTATTCTTTTTTCTAATTTTTAGTGACACATTGTAATGTGAGTATAAAGCTAGGTGAAATCTTCCAAGTGAATAAAAGCTGGGTAGACGCCAACAATTTTACCTGCATCAATGGAAGTGAAGTTTATCAGCCAGGGCAGCTTCCCAGTGAACAATATTGGAAGTGAGTACAGTAAATTATCTACATCTTAAACGGATGTTATTAAAAATGTTTATAACCATAAAATATTGATCCGCTCTTTTCTTAACTCATATAAGTAGAAAAAAAGGCAGAGGGGAGTCAAGTCAGAGCAAATTATACTTCGTTTGACTCAAATGTTTACCCAGCCTGTGTGAGTAGTAGTAGCCTGCAAAATTAGCTCATAGTTAATAGATTGTCATTTATAAGTTAGTTACTAAGTGGGCACAATGTTCTCAGTGATGATTTATACAGTGTTTATTAGCTATAAGCTAGGGCATTGCTTTGAAGGAAAAATATGCTACTTTTAGACTCTAATGAGCAAGTTCTAATGATAAACAGTTGGGTGATGAGTAATATTGGGGGCAAAATTGCTATTTAAGGCTGAGATTCTTCATTATCCATTTTGCTTATAATTGTCATCATATGGTAAAAATAGATGTTTGGGGTTATATTTGCTTTTATTAATTTTAAATGAGCTCTCTGTTATCTCCTTACTGTATACCTACCCTTTACCCTTACATAACTTCTTTGACTATTGCTGTAATGAGCTCTTCCTCAGCTCCATGTTGTTGCTCTTTGTGACCCTTTTAAAATTTGGACCTTGAAATGTTCCAAATATCAAGCTAAGAATTAAAATCCTAGATCCATATATGTCCCTAGTGGAAATCATGGAATTATACCTTTGAAAAAGGTATACATAATGGGACCATTTAGGTTTGATAACTACAAGTATGATGAATAAGAAAATATTTAATACAATTTAAATGTTTTCTCCATCATTTGAACTTGAGAAAAAACTACCGTAACGAGTAAGATGAAATAATCTGATGTAAGGTTAATTTCTTTCCATACAGGAGCTTTGAAATATTAGGGGAAAATCATAGCTAAAGGAATGAGTGGGTCTTTTATTCTGGGGTTTGGAACTTTGGATTGGCTGCAGTTGACCAGAAAGTTCAGAGCCTAATTTTTCACTGAACTATGTTTGCCCCTCCATACAATTGTATCAATAAAAGACTCACACAACGTTGATGTATTAATAAAGTACTCATGAAGCTTCTCCCTGGATGAAAGATATTTAAAAATTCAATGTATCAAGACAAGTGATTGTGTGTTCATCAAAGGGCTTATGTGTTTTCAGTAAAGTGGCGCTCCAACGGTCAAGTGGATTGGATGAGACTGGAGTCATTGTGTGGTATTTAGCACTTTGTCTTCTTCTGGCCTGGCTCATAGTTGGAGCAGCACTATTTAGAGGAATCAAGTCTTCTGGGAAGGTAATTTAGAAAACACATTAGACAGTGATGTAGCTGTTTTCCAATTTCATTGTAGTTCAATGCCAGGTAGTACCAAATGCATGTTTTTTCTATGATGGGAACATTCAAATGTGTGAAAAGCTTTCTAAGTAGGCAGCCTCGCTCTAAGAAAATACATAAGAACCCTGCTATTATTAAAAATAAAACAAAGCAAGCAAAAATTAGTACTAGATGTGTGCAGTTTCTCTAAACTTGGGCCCTTCTAGCTGATACAGCACTCTGAGGCTTGGGAGTATTTCTGTCCTACTATAATAAAGAAGCATCTTGAATGGAATTATATATTGCAATGTTTGGTTTGGAAAGTTTAGATCCTTGTTATATATGTTATATAGGGTGACAGTGTCAGGATTCCCCTTGTTAGAGAGAGAAGGAAAAAAGCTATACCATTGTTCTCTTAAAGCTTGCCAAAATTGACTCAGAACCTTGTCTCAGCAGAGTCCTCTTCTGAAAAACATTTCCCACTTCATTGTTTTATTTTTTAAACTTTCAGAGAACATGGTGGCAATTTCAGAGAACAGTATGAAATTTTCTCTGTGAGCAGTTGGACAGTACTCAGAAAAGTAAATGTGTATGTGTTTGTAACTACTAGACTGAAATTTCCTTAAAGACAGACGACAGGAATAACTGTGGATACTATCTTTGTGTTCTGGTACAATATCTAGCACAGTCAATTAATGTTACATTGTAACGAGACATGCTGTTAGATCAGAAAAACACAGCGAACATCACAAAGTCAGTGGAAACTTTCCAAAATAATGTTGCAGTTGCACATTTTTGAAACCTTTGGCTCCTTTTTGATGTTAATATTGAAAGAATCCATTAAAAGCCATTTAGCCACGCAATTAATTTTTATTGGTCTCTGGATGACTTGTTTAAATCATCTCCTTGGGCATATTATCAAACATAGGACATCTATGGACCAAAGAAATCATCCACATTAATGAAAAGCCAGCCTCAAAGGCAGTCTGCTCATCTGGAACCATGTATTATCTAGGACACAAGCAGTTCACACGTATATATTTGTGCTATCAAACTCTCTTAATGGTAGCTTTAAGGATAATAATAGCAAGTGTCGATTAAGTATTCACTTAATCAACTTTCATGGGATTTGGACACCTACTAGGAGATTTTCCTTCTCCTTGGGGATTGAGTATCATTGCAGGGTTTAAAATCATTTCCCTTCCCACATCAATGCAGTAATTTACCAAGAGGTGCTATTCAGTCCCCTCAGACATTTATTAGGATACATTTAGGAAAGCACTCGATCTAGATTCCAAGTCACCGTTGCTAATGTATTGTGTATTTACAACACAAACCTGGTAAATATTGCTTCATACATCAGAGTGTTTTGAAAGTGGAACATTTGAGAGTGGTGAGAACAGAAAGAGAAAGTTATGCCAACATTGGTATTAGTATTATCAGACATTAATAACCTAATGAAATCTTTGATACTTTATTTTACTAATTTCAACTGGCTAATAACTTTATTTGTATATAATTATACACCATGATTTAAAAAAATAACATTAACTTTTGGTTGTTCTTCTTGGTAGGTGGTATATTTTACAGCTATTTTCCCCTATGTTGTCTTGCTCATCCTGCTGATCCGAGGGGCAACTCTGGATGGTGCATCAAAAGGCATTTCATACTATATTGGAGCACAGTCAAATTTTACAAAACTTAGGGAAGCTGAGGTAAGACAATTTGGATTTCAAATTATCTGAGGAGGTAAAACTTAAAAGCCAATATTGAAAATCTTTGATTGCCATTGAGTGTCATAATATAGTAGCTTGCAAAAGAATATGTACTTAAGTTTATTAGTGTTTCCGTCCCCTAGGATGTCTGATTTAACTATTTAACATGGCACTAATGCTCTCTTATTGGAAGTGAGACAATCATTTTTAGCAATAGGATTTTCAAAGTCATTTTATTCAAACTGATTCTATTTGACCAAAAGGATTTGGGGCTTATTAATCTGAAAAAGAATATTTCATGCATGAGTACCCACAAATTGATGACTAGGGCTATGTGACTTATCAGATAAACTCGTAGTAGATTTAAAGATTATAGCTGATGGTTTAATGGTCTAATATAAATTTTAATTGTCTTCAAAAGTTAGTATCAAAAGTTAATATTATGAAGTTAAAACATAAATTTGAAATGGATGAAGCATTCCATAAACAGAACTGTTACTTGTACCAGACACATAAATATGTGCCATGAATATGAATTGGTAACCCCTTATAATATTAGTCCATCTCCAGACAATGGCTGTGTGTATCATAGGTACATAAAATCTTTTACAATTTTGACTGCAGACAGCACTGTCAGTAAGTGTACTCTATATACTATGCTTCTATTGATACAGGCTAATAACACTTTCACTTTTTTAGTAGTCATGTCACATTCTTGGAACACATTAAGCTTCTGGTCAGGTAAAACCCCACGATATTACATTAAAATCAAGAAACACTATAATATCTACCATATTAGTAGTGTTAGCCAAAATGGATATTAGTTTTAGTTTGCTATGGTATTCTTTGTGGAACTCATGCTAATTTCCAGCAATTGTGACTTTCTAAATACTCACAATCCGGATATTTAATTATTTGTTGTAGAACATTTCTGGTAAGCAAGTCAAATTTATCAGTTTTTAGTCATGGAAATCCATCCTTTACCTTTTTGAAAATTGAGAGGTCAGTCTCTGGCCTTCAGTTACCTTCTGTGTGTCCAAATAATTTTCACTCAGTAATTAACCAAATAACCCTAAATTATCTTAGAACCATGAACTTTTATTGTTTATGTGCTGGAGATTAACATAGTTTGATGTGTCCGTAGGCCACTGTTGATTTCTTCATTTATCTTGGGCCTCATATCTTTTAATCTTGTCTGTTAGTCTCTTTCCAACTAGACCATTGTTGGTAATGGATGAGAAACAAATAAAATGGAAGTTGGGACTCACCATCTTCCCTCTGTTAGGTTATTAAACAAGATAAAATATGTTAATGTTCTTTGAAATGGTAAACCGTTATATAAATATGAGCACACAAGCATTTTAATTATTGCTGTTATATAATACTATATTATTGTAGATGCAACATTTTCCCTAAGAAGTGGACCCTCCATTTTCTTCAAACCTCATAACTTGGAGCACAGTTGAAAAGCCCCTTTGATATTCCTTTAAGTGGCTTTTACAAGCCTCAGATCACCTGGGCTTTATAGCTCCATGAAACGATCCAGAAAATTTTATATGACTATTTTATACTGGTCTGTGTTTCGGTGTCTCTATTGTCTTTAAAACATCAGAGCTGAGCCTAAAGCTCCTTATGAAACATACAGTTTAATCATCCTACCTCCTCTCCCCAACACAAACACTACCCTCATGCCTTCTTTGGGTTTGCTGGCAATGAGAATTTTTTCTTAGATGTTTTTTATTCCTCTCCAATCCATATTCTAAACATGCAATCATAAGTATATATTTTTTCCTTTTCTTTAAGTATTTGAACTCTACTGATATCTCTAGGAGAGTAGAGAACCATAGAAATTTATAGCTAGAGGGGCCTCCAGTGACTGTTTTACTAACTCCGTCATTTTACAGTGATGAAGTTGAGACCCAAGAAGAGTCACATTTAATTAAATCTACTTAGCCTGCTTTTGCATCTTGAATTAAGGTTTCCTAATCACTCAACTAATAATCTTGTATATAGCTATGAGATGGGTAGATACAGAGATTATAACTATGTTTGGAACTATATTTCACTTTTATTTGCAGCCTAGGTACATCATGGTATGCAGTAGCATTCTTATACAACCCAGACCTGCCACACGACCTCCAGCCTCCTTCCCCCCACTCACATATGCATACATAATGTATCAAGTCAAAGCAGCTGAGAGACCAACACAAGCCTGTTGTTCATTTCTTAATATGTACAACCGCCTAAGAAATAAGAGAGCATTTTTTCTCACATGATTTTGTTATACATAAGTGAAATAACTGTGATCTAGCTGTCTATCTATCCATCTATTTATCCACCCATTTTACTTCCTACTGGCTTCCTGCCAGTATATATATTATATATATATTTCACTTCTATATAATAAAATCATGTGAGAAATAAAATGTAATAATAATCTAACATCAAGCTGTATTCTGAAGACCTAGTAAGTATTTATTTCACTCCTAACAACTTTATTTCAATTGAAATTGGAAATAGATTACATATCTTTCAAGGAGAAAATTATTGTTTTTAACTTCCACAAAATAAACCGAGTATCAGTTTATGTTTCTTTTCCATAAAAACAATAATAGCTATCACTGAGTATCCTACTAATTGCTTTACGTATGTTATCTCATTTAATTCTCACATCCTTCCTAGGACACATAATTATTACTACTATTATTATCATCATCATCATCTCCACTTTATAGATGATGAAACAGGCTTGAAGATGTTAAATAAATCAAATTCAATGAAAGTGAGATGTACTGGATTTAGGCTTCATTCTTTTTGACTCCAGAGCAAGAACAGTTAGTCACCATGTTATATGGCCTGCCTTCCACTGACCAGTCCTGTTTTCAGATGGACTAAAAACACACTTTTGCCTACATATATGCCAGCCCTATTATGTGAAGTCTTCACAGTTAGATTGTTCTTTGGGGTAATGTTATATCTACAGAATTTTACTATTAAAATTGATTTACCTAGGTTAGTTTCTAAGATTTATTATTGTCCTTTAGCAGAGACATAGGAGGGGTAAATTGTGAAAGGGGGAATGATAAAGGGGTCGAATTAGATGGAGAGATAAGGCCAGCCACGTGGGGCTCTAATCAAAACATAGAATGAGGGTACTGGATGACTGAGGGGATGCCTAAATGTATCATCATTCTTCAAAAACTGCCTAGTACCACCCTTGTTAAGAATTAATGTTTTTATTGTCCCCAAGTTGATATGTGGAGTAAATAGAATTCCAACCAAATTCCCAGCACAGTTTCCATGGAACTTGAAAATTTATTCTAAAATTTATGCAAAGGAGAAAAGGCAAAAAAGCGAGGTGTTTCTGAGGAAGTGAGGAAGACTTGTCCTACCAGATATGAAACAATATTATAATGCTATAGGTATAAAAACAATGTGGTGTTAGCCTAGGTATAGACATACAGACCTGTGGCACAGAATAGTAATCTCGGAAACAGATTCATGAACATATGGAACTTGATATGTGGCTGAGGTGGGGATGCAGGTCAGTGGGAAAGGGATGGACTATCCAATTGATATAAAATTGATATCCAAATGATATAATTGAAAATATCAATTATCTTTGGACATAATTGATAATATCAATTATCTTCAGATCATTGATATTCCATTTAGAAAACAGTGTGTTGGGATTTCTAATTTAATATGCATAATATCAATTTCAGGTGAACTGAAAACTTAAGGATATAAGCAAAACTTTAAGTCTTTTAGAAGAAAATATAGGATAGTAGCTTTATGACCTTGGGCTAAGGATTCTTTTTTAAGTCAGAGAAATCAAGAACAATACATAAAAGCAAAGATGAATACCTTCAGCTACATTAAAACAAAATCTTTGGTTCGTCAAAGGACACAATGTTAAGAGGTGAAAAATATAAGCCACAAATTGGGAGAAAAAAGCTAACATATATAACAGCTAAGGGATTAGAATCCGAACTACATAAAGAATTCCTAGAGCTCAAATAAGGCGAATAACCCAAACAAAAAATTGGCAAAAAGTATGAACAGGAATTTCACAGGAAAAGACTATGGAATATATATATACACATAAAAACATGCTAAACCTTATAAAGTACTTAGGGTTATCAAAACTCATTTCACAGCCACTAGTTTGGACAGTATTAAAAATTCTGACCAGTGTTGGCAAGGATGTAGGGGAATGGGAACTCTCATACCAGCTGGTGGGAGTGCAAAGTGATGCAACTACTTTGGAGCATAATTTGGCAATATTTAGTGGGGCAATACAGCAGTGGGAAAAATGTTCAGAACTACATACATTTAATTGAACCATATGAATTTGCCTATATTCTTTCATTTTTGACTTACAGAATTGAAATTTCATAAGGTTCAAATTGATAATGGATAAATCTCATACACTACTGAATGGAAAAAGCAGGTTGTATAAGTTTATATGCTTTAAGAAAACTTTTCTATAAACTCAGAAACATGTAAAACTAAATGCCATATTGTTTAGGTTAGTAAAAATATAAAGAAAATTGAAGAAATGATAAACACAGAAGTCAGGATAGCAGTTACCACTGAGGTTGGAAGAGTGATATGATCAGGAAGGGGCACAGGGAAGCTTTAATAGACTAATAACATTTTATTTCTTAAGCTGAGTAGTGGGTACTTGGGTATTTATTTTGTTCTTGTATGAATATTTATTCATTTGTATATACGAAATATTTTATACAAATGAAAAATTAAGAGTGTGTTTTTAAATATTATTTTCTCTTGTAGGTTTGGAAAGATGCCGCCACACAGATATTTTATTCCTTGTCAGTGGCTTGGGGTGGTTTAGTTGCTCTGTCATCTTACAATAAGTTCAATAACAACTGCTTCTCAGATGCCATTGTAATTTGTTTGACAAATTGCCTCACTAGTGTGTTCGCTGGATTTGCTATTTTTTCTATATTGGGACACATGGCTCATATATCTGGAAAGGAAGTCTCTCAAGTTGTAAAATCAGGTATGTAATGCTATATATTATTAACTTTGATTAACTCAATATAGCTCATTTAAGAAACACTGATATATTTTACAGCAATTAAAGCACTCAAGATTTAGGGTATTGTGTTTTCTTTCTCATTTCATCTTATATAACTTGATTGTTTTAATGATTTAATAATTCTTAGATGATCTGAGAAACAACGGTACATTCCAGAACACTTGTTTAAGAATATCTTTTCCAAATTTTGTTTAGTCCTTAATAGGAACTACTTACTGCACAATTGCAAGTATCAGGCATCATGCTATGCACTTTACATGCATTATCTTCATTTGTGTGTATGTATATCTATATACACATACATATATATACATGTGTGTGTTAATATGTATATATGAATATATGAGAGACTATATATAAAAATCAATCCATGTAAAATTACACTATTAGGTCTGAATTTTTAAAACGCACAAATTTCATACAGATAGAAACACAACTGACTGAGTATACAGCTGTGTCCAACTTGAAAGGAATCTGATTAGTGAACTTCCTAACTTTAAAGACATTAACTAGGGATGCTTAATTTTCTGGCTAAAGATTCTCAGGGACAGAATTCTAGGGTTCTTTTAAGTAGGACTTTCTTATTAAATTTCTATTTATGGTTAGTATCATTTGATGGAGAGATTGATGAATGAGAATAGAATGTTAGGACTAGAAAGGACTTTGGAGATCATCTAGTATCCAGCTCCTCATTTACAGAGGAGTGGACTGATGCACAGAAATGTTATGTCTTGCAGAAGATCGAATCATTAGGAAGTGACAGAGCCTAGGCTAGAAGCTAATTCTCCTGACTCCTAGGTCAGTCCTCTGGGAGGTTGGAGAAACTTAAAATACTTAAAACTGAGTATCATATAACATGACTGAAATTTTTTAATAGAGCGTCTCTAAAGGTAACATACATCAAATAGAATGAATTGGGCGATTGGGATTGACATGTATGCACTGATGTATATAAAACTGATGACTAATAAGAACCTGCTGTATAAAAAAAAGTGCCTTCTTGATAAAATGTTTAAAATAAGTCAAAAATAAAAACAAACAAACAAAAACAAATAGAAAATAAGATTCAATTTACAGTTTCATTACATACAATTTTGCAGGTATCCATATAATAATTAAAATGGCACTAAAATTACACCCATTACCTTGTAATAACCTATAATGGAGTATAATCTGCAAAAAATACTGAATCACTATGCTGTATATCTGAAACTAACATAAGATTGTAAATCAACTATACTTCAATAAAAAAAATAAAATGGCACTACACGGCTGTGAAATGTACAGTGAAAAAAATAATTAAATGGCACTACATATAGTGATTTTGGGTAAACATTTGGAAAGAGAGTTAAAGACTAAAAAGTTAATTCCATGAACATATCTTTCTTGATAATGTAATTTTTTTAGAATTTCTAGGCTAAGGTGACCTAATTTAGGTTTCTGGAGTTTAAGACAATTGTTCTTCATTAATTAAAAAATAAATAAAATCAGCTGAACAAAATCATTGATATAGTTAAGATTTCTTATGTGAGAAATGTACCATTTACAAAATTTATCTCACTAGCTTAATTCACATCACATGTTCACATTATCACATCGTAGAACAACCCAGTCAAACGCTTTTAAAAGTGAAAGTGAAACAGTTGCTAAAGAATGTATATTATGGATTGGGTTGCCAAATGAAAATGAGATTTTTCTAGTGTCTTATTTTGAAAATTTCAAATATGTGAGTTTTCTTGGCAACTAATTTTAAATTAAAATGCCATTCATTTTTCTTAGGTTTTGATTTGGCATTCATTGCTTATCCAGAAGCTCTAGCTCAACTCCCAGGTGGGCCATTTTGGTCCATATTATTTTTCTTCATGCTTTTGACTTTGGGTCTCGACTCGCAGTTTGCTTCCGTTGGTAAGTAATACTCTCAATGTTAACATATCCCTCTTATATTTTACTCATGTTTCCTCTACTTAAAAACATCCTTTTCTTACCCTTGTTGCCTCCCTCTAGCTTTTACTCTCAGAATCATCTTTCTGAAAGTTCTTTTTAACCTAAGTTTTAAATATGGAAAAATCCAAAGTACTCATGTATCAGACGCCCAAAAGGAGCAGAGATTAATATTTTATATTTGCTTCAGATATTTTTTAGAAAACTAAACTGTTATAGATAAATTTGAAGTCCCCTGTGTCTCTCTGTCTAATACAATTCACATTTCTTCCTTCTTAGAAGCAACTGTCACCATGGATTATGTATGTTATTCAGACCATGTTTGTATACATTTTATATGTATCCATAAATAACATATAAATTTTTAAAATTTCACATAAATGTGAAGTTTCATAGCATACATATCATTCTGACAGTTGTTTTTTATATGTATTATGAATCCATGTTGACACATAGACATATAGTGCTAATTAATTCACAATCTGTTGCCATAGTGATGGGCATTTGGATTATTTCCAATTTTTAAAAATTACACACACTGCTGCAGTGACTATTCTTGCACATGGTTCTGTGTACACATAGGGATTTCCCCTAGGGTACACACCTAAAGATTCTGAATTTCATCATATTGTGCTCTTACATAAACCATTTTAATAGTTTACAGGATAAGGTCCGGCTTCCTCTAGTTGACTTTCAAAGCCCTCCAAAAATCTCGACTATGTTTCTTAATCCTTTTACTCATATATCCTTCTACTTTTAGCCAGTACCCTGTTTCACGAACACATTTATTTCTTAAACCTAGAAGGCCTTTCTGTCTCCATGTTATTTATTCAAATATTCACCTTATTTAAAAGTTCTACTAGAATTCTTCCTTCCCTATAACCCTCTTTCAAACTACCTCAGCCCTTGGGAACCTGTTACCTTATAATTGCTACCAATGAAAAACCTTATAAAACAGACTAAAAACAACAAATAGAGCTCCATTTGATTTTTATCAGAACTGATGAGCGGTCACTGCCAAGAGAAAGGACCCTGTGGATTTTTAAAAGTAAGAAGTAGGGCCCAGCGTATATTCTCAACACATATTTGTAAGTTTGATTAATAGAAGTTGATTTCTGTGATTAAAATTATTGGCAAATGAGTTGACATGTCATTTTTTCCCTTCTGAAGAAACGATTACAACAACGATTCAAGATTTATTTCCCAAAGTGATGAAGAAAATGAGGGTTCCCATCACTTTGGGTTGCTGCTTCATTTTGTTTCTCCTTGGCCTCGTCTGTGTGACTCAGGTATACTACAGTATTTTTTCATAGACAAAATATTAGTTGGAATGTACTTTATAATCTAAATGAGGAAGCCAAGGTTTAAGAGGATGTTTAGTGACAAGTCCAAGTCTGACTTGCATCAAGATTTTCTGAGTTTTAGCCCAGGTTTTTTCCCCATTATAACACAATTTCAATAGTAAGTATATTTTGCAGAGGGGGAAAAAGCCCAATAATGGACAATTTCCCCAATTACAATAAAGTTATATACTTTAAACATAGGCTGTATTTCTTGGCAGCTACTACAGAGCACACACTGCATATCATTTTGATAATCAACTATTCTAAATGCTTATTTTTTAACAGTGACTCAGTATAGAATAAAAGGTACATCCTGTTTGAGATATTTAAAGCCACGTTTGTGTTTACATTTGAAAACATTCCTTTTCGCATTTTGGCAGAGGTGAAACCAAGGAGCATATGTTAAAATCAAATTAGTAGATTCAATTTGAGTACCTCATCAATCATAGAAATAATTAAAAATACACTTAAAAGTAACTGATTTTTTTTTTTGGTAGGCTGGAATTTACTGGGTTCATCTGATTGACCACTTCTGTGCTGGATGGGGCATTTTGATTGCAGCTATACTGGAACTAATAGGGATCATCTGGATTTATGGTAAATAGTGACTATAGAATTATCTACACATTTTACTAAAATGACTTAGTTTGATTCCTTCTCATTATGTTTACTGTAATAGCTAAGTGTAATATACTGGACAAAAATTTATTATGAATAAAATGTAGTTAAAGGTATATATATTCTTCATTGCTGTAGTATTGGAAAAGGTTTAGACATAGAAAGCTAACTTGGGGCCACAATGATTAATGAATGAAAGTATAAATAAGGGCTGAATGCACTCCTTGTTGTTTTTAGGAGGCAACAGATTCATTGAAGATATAGAAATGATGATTGGAGCAAAAAGGTGGATATTCTGGCTATGGTGGAGAGTTTGCTGGTTTTTCATTACGCCTGTCCTTTTGACGGTAAGTATTAACATGCCATGAATTTGGTATCAATAATATATATATATATATTTAAACACTTCTAAGGTAAACTTGAATTATTCACACTGAATACAGTAAGGCAAATTAATGTCATAAAGTAATGATTTTCAACTTTTACTTCATGACTGGCGCCTCCAAGTTGCCTAAATTACAATGCCTTTCTTTGTAGTATTATTTTTGAGGCCATAGGCTTAAACAGTTACCATTTGAGAAAATAACCAGGCTCCTATAGACTTAAAGGTCCTAGATACTTAAAAATTATCAATAGGATACATTTTTAAAAGCCAGTCATTTGTTCATTCCCTAAAAAATATGCTGAGCCATCTACAATGTTCTTAACCTCTCTGCTTAAGACCCAGTCTCTGCCTCCAAGGAATTCAATCTAAACATACTAATTGCTAAGAAACAACACTCAGTTGTTAGTGCATATTTTTTTATGGGAAGTGTTTAGTATCTGAAATTACTAAAAGAAACTCACGTGTGTCAATAGAGGCAATAGTTTATGTTAAAAATTGGTGCTATTTAAGGAGCTGGGGGAAAGCAAAAGATGTCTTCTTGGAGAAACATGACATATAGACATGATATCTTTAAATAAAAGCTCAGGACAGTAAAAGGCTGAATGCCAAAATAAACACTTAATGGGACAGAGAATTTCTATGGACTAGAGATAATGGTGGGGGTGGGGCAGTGGCAAAGCCTTAGAGAGGATGCTTTGGTTCTCATTGCCCCCATGCTTCAAAGGTTTTCCTAGGGCTTCCCTGGTGGCGCAGTGGTTGGGAGTCTGCCTGCCGATGCAGGGGGCACGGGTTCGTGCCCCGGTCTGGGAGGATCCCACGTGCCGCGGAGTGGCTGGGCCTGTGGGCCGTGGCCGCTGAGCCTGCGCGTCCGGAGCCTGTGCTCCGCAACGGGAGAGGCCACAACAGTGAGAGGCCCGTGAACCACTAAAAAAAAAAAAAAAAAAAAAGGTTTTCCTAGAAAAGGCCATTACATAACTTGATCTAGAATTTGTTTTAGAGGGTGTTTTTAACATTATAAGGTCAGGTTCAAGTAGTGAGCAGTTGGGAACTGGGTGTGCTGAAATAAAATATTTGTATGCTCCATATTCTTGCTAAATGATTTTCACAGTGCTACTAAATATTGTTTTCCTTACTTCACAAGTCTCCACAAGTCTCCATAATAACATAAGTGCTTTACCAACTTAGAAGTTCTAGCTAGACTTTTTAGCCAGCTAATTTTCACTGATTACTAGGTTTGACAACTGGATTTACTTTAAAATGCAAAAGTATTAGATATTAAATGATATACATTATCATTTATTTTGTATAAAGTCATATATATTAGATTCCACTATCCCTCAGCCATTCTCTTGTAGTTATGTAAAATTATGGTAATTGTGAAATAAACTTAAATTACTGTAATGAAATGAAAGAAATTAATCTATTTATTTCTAAAATTAAACTTGAATATCTATAAAATTCAAGACAGGTAAATTTAGAGGAACTACTAGATGATTTTTTAGTTTTTGCTCATTTTGTTTTGTTTGCTTTATAGATTTCTAAATAATTAGTTTTAATGCTGCAACATTCTAGTAGGGTATTTTTTAACACTTTTTAAAAAACTTGGCCTTAGTTTTCATCTTGAAGAGTCACTGTTTTGCCCAAACATATATTGAGCTTGTTTTTTTCTCAATAAGAAAGTGAAGGGTTCTTTGGTAATTATGTACCAATGTGTGAATGCGTGTGTGTTTTGGGTGTGGAGTAAGGGGTACTCTGTGTAGTAGAAAATAATAGAAACAACTGCTAAGCAAGGTGCAGAGCATGTTCACTCAAGTGTACTTTACATTCTCATTGAATTGATTGATATGCTGGCTAGCTTATAGAACAGAATAAAACCATGCTATTATAAGTGAAATACGTGTTGTATTTCAGTATTTTATTGAAATACATGTTGTACAAGTATTTGTATCTTTTATAAGTATATGGAAGTGCTAATTTTGGAAGAATCTATTCAGAGCCAAATACAAGTTATTTAGATTGGTTCATTTAGTATTTTATCTTCTGGCTAGTTACCTGATTATCTTAGTTGGCTTGAATGTATTTTCATTTTAATTGCTTTTGATAAGGAATGGAATCAAATTGCTAATACTTAGTGCAAATGAAATCATTAGTGCAATAAAGTTTAATCTTTACCATTTTCTTTTCATATTTTACTTTCACAGGCAATCTTGATCTGGTCATTGGTACAATTTCATAGACCTAGTTATGCCCAAATTCCATACCCTGACTGGGGAGTTGCTCTAGGCTGGTGTATGATTATTTTCTGCATTATTTGGATTCCAATTATGGCTATTATAAAAATAATTCAAGCTGAAGGAACCATCCTTCAAGTAAGCATGTTAATATTATTTATACTTTAAAAGTTATGGTATCTATACCCGTACTGAGTTCTACTGAGATGACACAAAGCAAATGACCTTTTTCCTTTATATCTATAATTTTCACCCTTAAAACTTCATCTGGTTATAATACATACTGTAATAGCATGTTAAAGCTGGAAAAACTCTGGTAAATTTCTTGAACCCAGTCTAGACCCTGAGTTATCCCTCTTCCATGGAGGTCTGGGGGAGTTGATTATGACATCTCAATAGGAAAATGACAGGGTAGGCTCAGCAGGCAGATTGGGTTCAAGATCTAGGTGAGTGCTTTGTGGATCTAGATCAATGGTTTGACCCTCTTTTTGGTTCTTGAAACTTCCCAGGCATACACTGGTTTAGATCCTCACTTAACCCTCACCCTAAGGCCAGGATAGAAATGTCTGAGAATTCAGTGAATGTATATGAAGTGATATTGTTGCTTGAATGGGTTCACAAAACACTTTCTTTTGAAATCATTTACATACTCAATTATTTTGGCTTTGTAGTTAATACAATTCTATTAACAATTGGTTACATTTGAGTGTCTTTTTTTTGGTAGACAGTATATTAAGAATTTAGATGATCATTTTTTACTTTTGTATGGTTCTTATTTCATTTTGGTTAGCAAGGAGACTTAACACTCTAAAACTTCATTTTTTTTTTCTTTGCTTTTCAGCGCATTGTAAGCTGCTGCAGACCAGCTCCTAACTGGGGGCCATACCTGGAAAGACATCGTGGGGAAAGATATAAAAATATGGTAGATCCTAAAAAAGAGACTGACCATGAAATACCTACTGTTAGTGGCAGTAGAAAACCAGAATGAGATCTAGTTTTTAAAAATATGTGGTTGTGTAACGTGATTATTTTAGAATAGAGGAAATTTTTATTTATTTGAATGTTGAGTAGAAAAACGTATATACTAGGTTCGTAATAGTATGATGAGCTTTTTTTCCTATTTAAGCAGGAATGTGATATAAAAATGTGAATCTACTAATGTTTAGCAATGTGATTATTATATTTCTTTTAAGATTATCTTAACACACACATAGCTGCCTCTATTTCACAATAAAATATTAAAAATAATATTTTTCTAATATATTGAAGGTTTTATTTTGAACTGTTATTTAGAAAATAGTTATATTTTCTATTATACAAGTTTTTAAATATCACTTGCTTACGTTTTCTTAGTACATAATCCTTCCTTTCCATAAAGCTGGGGAAAATAAATCAATATATTTAAAAGACAGTGTTAAAATTGAAAGCCTCACTTATTTAGAAATGCCATATATATGAAAAACATGGACTGTGTATATAATATGATGACTGTAGCTTAATACTTTTGGTTCATATGTCTAAAAACTTCATGTATTCATGGCTCACTTTTTCTAGGTGAACTTAGTGGTTACATTCTTTATTTACAAATAGTGAAGTAAGACAGAAAACTAAGGATCCTATGGCCAGTAAGTGATAAATCTAGAAAATGGAATCCAGAAGCTTTGATTACTTCTAGTTAATAGATCAAGTAGAATGATTTTGTCTTCTCTGAATAAGTTACTACTTATGGGTGGTAACTTATTTACATACTTACAGGAGATAAACCTGTGAAACTTGTCAAGAATGAGGGCAGCCAAATTAGAAAGTCCTATATCCCAGTTTGCTTCCAAAAGATAATGAAAACATATTATATCACTCGTAGATTTTTTTTGACAACTCATGGGAGTTCAAAGTGCTCCATCCCCTTTTTTTAAATTTAATTTTATTTATTTTTTATACAGCAGGTTCTTATTAGTTATCCATTTTATACATATTAGTGTATACATGTCAATCCCAGTCTCACAATTCATCCCACCACCACCCCCACCACTTTCCCCCCTCGGTGTCTGTACGTTTGTCCTCCACATCTGTGTCTAGGTTTTTCTAGGTTCCACAAATATGCGTTAATATACGATATTTGTTTTTCTCTTTCTGACTTACTTCACTCTGTATGACAGTCTCTAGATCCATCCACTAATAGGTTTATACATTGATTATATATCACTGACAACTGGTTTACTATCACAGCCTAGGATGGTGAATATTACCTAACTATGTAAGAAACTTTTCATTTATTAAGGTTCTTAACCTGGGCTTCAGAGAATGTAGGAAGCTGAAATTACATGTAATATTTTTCTACGTGTATGTGTGTATGCATTTTTCTAGGGTGAGAGTACATAGTTTTCACCAGAATATCAAAAGTGATCTGTGACTCAGAAAAGTTTAAGAACCACATATACTACTGCTGGCTTTTTGTTCTTGTCAAATGAGGAATAAAAGAATAATTTTAAGCCTTAATTTCTTATACATTTTAATTTCCGTTTCGTCTTCCTTTTGGTTGAAGATTAAAGGAGTAAGGGATTAAGGTGTTTCTTTAATTTACACTGGTAACTTATTTTGGGGGGAGGGGGCATGAAGGTAGGTAAATAGGTAGGCCTGTAACTGAAAAACCTCAGTGAATTATGTACATATATAAGATGAACTCGTGTTAGATATTTTGAGGGTTTTCTTTGAGTGTAGATCAAATGCTGTTAGTGAATGTCAACAGATTGTTAATTCCTCAATTATACTGGATTTTATAAAATACTATTTGAAATAGATAACTACAGCTTAGACGTTAACTTTAATCCATATTATATTACATGCATTCTACCCTTATATTTTGGTGTTATTTGAAGTGTGGATTTTTCACCAAATAAAAAAATGCATGTAATTTTCTACGTTGACTCTTACAGTTCAGGGAAGATTTCTACAGTTCAGGCACACTTCTAATGAAATACTGATAATATCTAATTGGTGGTAGTGCTGGTACTGGAAAAGAAATCCACTTCAAGAGCTGACTACAAAGAGTAGTTAAGAGTTTCTGTGACTATCTTTACAATTGTGTAAAGTACAGACCTTAACAGAGTGCCTGGCACATTTTAGGGTGCTCAATGATAGCTCTTAGTATTATTATTACACAGATTCAACAGTGGTAAGAAAGAGTTCCATCAAATCCCATTTACTTTAATGCAAACTTGGAGACATTTACAGTATTGTATTGTAAACCATTAGAAAAAACTTTTTCACACTGGAGTGAAATTAAAATCACTGTATCTCAATATTCTTTTTAGTGTAGCTTATTAAAAAGAAAACAACTCGAACTGTTTCTTTTTCTATTGTGCTTTCATTCCTTTCCCAGTGAAATATATGTTAGCAACATAATCAATTCTTTAAATGTGAGTGAGCAAACTGACAAATGTCTGAATTTTGTATCTGACTTGGCATCCCCTCCCTTTTTTTTTTTTTTTTTTTTCCGGTACGTGGGCCTCTCACTGTTGTGGCCTCTCCCGTTGCGGAGCACAGGCTCCGGACACGCAGGCTCAGCGGCCATGGCTCACGGGCCCAGCCACTCTGCGGCATGTGGGATCTTCCCGGACCGGGTCACGAGCCCGTGTCCCCTGCATCGGCCGGCGGACTCTCAACCACTGCGCCACCAGGGAAGCCCAAATACGTTTTTTTTTTTTTTTTTTTTTGCGGTACGTGGGCCTCTCACTGTTGTGGCCTCTCCCATTGCGGAGCACAGGCTCTGGACGCGCAGGCTCAGCGGCCATGGCTCACGGGCCCAGCTGCTCCACAGCATGTGGGATCTTCCTGGACTGGGTCATGAACCCGTGTCCCCTGCATTGGCAGGCGGACTCTCAACCACTGCGCCACCAGGGAAGCCCTCCCCTCCCCTTTTTAAATAATAATTCATTTATAATTAAACACATATAATCAAATGAATCCACTCAAAGTGCCTTTAATGATTGCCTCCAGTGTCATTACATTCTGTAGGCTTGTTACTGGATTTCTGGTTAACTTAATGCACGATTTAAACCCTTAGTAACTAGGAATCGTTCCAATTCAGCCAGATTGTATTCCACGATGCTGAGGTTTACAAATACTTTCCTCTCCATGGCTATCGAGTTTTGGAGATTAATATCCCATTGACTGTTGACTGAAAGACACCAGTATTGCTCTTAGTTGACTGAGTGGAAGAGGATGATCTCACAAGCACAAGAGAAGTCGATTTTGATGATATTTCACCAGTGTTTCACTTTTTTTTGTTTTTTGTTTCTTCTGGTCTGCGGCATGCAGGCTCTTCGCGGACAGGGGGCGGCGGACGACGGCGCGGACCCGTGTCCTGCGCCACAAGGGAAGCCCCACCAGTGTTTCTCTGTAAGGGAAGGAAATTATACATATGTAGTTTATTGAGTTTAGTAATATCCAAATACCACCAAATAACATCCTTAGTCTTGGTTTACCAAAATGAACTGATGGTCCTCCCCCAAGATTAAAAATCTGTTGAATGAATACACTGATTTGGAAATATGCCCTTCCCAAACACAGACTGAGAAAAAAAAATTAAAGTAGCCTTTTAATGCCCAAATGCCATACCCTTGGCTTACATTTCTTGGGCATTCCAGTAGGTCTATACTTGGATACTGTCTGATTCCTATCTAAAGGTACTTCACTTGGAACTTTAAATATCACCAGGAAACCCACATTTTGACCTTAATTACTTGTGAATGCCCCCAAAAGCTCTTATAAAGATGGCTGAAAAGGCAAATACAAGGGAGGAAGAGGCAAACAGAAACACATGTGGCAGTAGAAGCCAAAGAAGAGAGAAAGTACAGATTCTTAAAATGGGAGGTGGTGCTGGGGAGTGGGTGCTTTCTGCTGTACTTTTCAAGTGGGTGAAAAGCTGACCATATCACTTAGTGACTTGGGGCTTTTTATAACATACTTCAGCTGTGGAACCACTGGTCAATATGAGAGAAGTGTGCAGGTAAAAACTCAACATCTGGGGCTCTTTCAAAAGAAAAAGGAATGAGGTGACCTCCCCCTTACTCTTATTTTATTTATTTATTTATTTTTTTGTGGTACGTGGGCCTCTCACTGTTGTGGTCTCTCCTGTTATGGAGCACAGGCTCCGGACGCGCAGGCTCAGCGGCCATGACTCACGGGCCCAGCCGCTCCGCGGCACGTGGGATCTTCATGGACCGGGGCACGAACCCGTGTCCCTTGCATCGGCAGGCGGACTCTCAACCACTGCGCCACCAGGGAAGCCCCCCCTTACTCTTATTTTACTATCTTTCTACTCTCTTAAACACGGCCCCTCCCCAGTCCATGTATTCATCGAGCGTCATCTAATTCCAATTGCTCTTGTACACTTTACCCGAAACAGGGTTTTCCAGAAGACAAACATGAAGGTGAACAGAAAGTAGCTCATTAGCAGGAACAGGACTCCGCTCATGGCTCCTCTACGGCCTCTTCACTTTTCTTGGGCACCAAAACACTCAGCTGGCACTTGGGAAGCAGGGGGCTGCTAGCCGCCCAGACCATGGAAGCTGCTGGCCAGTATGCTAAGCGCGCCGCACCGCCTGGTGCGACTGGGACGCGCGGCAGCGTCCAGCCTTTTATACTGGAGAGGGCTTGTGACCTCACAATTAAGCACACGCAGCGGGGCGCTACTCACAACCTGATGACGCAACACCAGCTTTCAGGAAACCTGGCAACGCCTAGTAACCGCCCACCTGGTTACAGTGTTAGAGATGACGGAAGAGTTTGGGATTTTCGGGAAGCTGAAACATGGTAGAAGTACAGACTCTAAATTGACTGGTTAAATACTAGATTTTAAAAATGCTCCCCCCCCATTTTTTTGTTAAGATAAATTTATCTTTGCTGCAACCACTCCATTATTCATTTCAAAAACAAGTTCAAAAACGAAGTAGGGCTTCCCTGGTGGTGCAGTGGTTGAGAGTTCGCCTGCTGATGCAGGGGACACGGGTTCGAGCCCCGGTCCGGGAAGATCCCACATGCCGCGGAACAGCTCGGCCCGTGAGCCATGGCCGCTGAGCCTGTGCGTCCGTTCCGCAACGGGAGAGGCCACAACAGTGAGAGGCCTGCGTACCGCAAAACAAACAAACAAACAAAGTAGAAATGCTGTAAAAGTAGTTACCTACAAATTGTGAGTCTTGGCCAAATACCTCCTCCTTACCCCCACTGCTATTTTAGGATTCACTCCAACCCTATTCACACTGGGATAGTTAATGTACATTTGTGTCACTGTACAGTTTAAAAAGTAATTCCAGGGTCATTCCTCCACATAGTTCTCACAATAATTTTGTGCTATAGGTATTTTTAATACTGTGTCTACTTTTGGAAATGCAGAAACAGATTCAGATGTTAAGTAAACTCATTTGAAACTAGCAGCAAAAGCACGACTTGAACCCACAGAGTTTGAGTCCTGAGATAAACTCTCCCATTCCCTTACCCTCATCCCCGTCCCCAGGACTTCTACCTACACTTGTGAGCCTCAAGTATATACTATTCTCCACCCAAGGAATTGAACAGTATATTTGGATTAGATAATGAGAGGGGATAGATACAGGAATCATTGTACTAGACAAGTTAGAAGCATTCAAGAAATTCAGGTAAATGTACAAAATGGCACTGAACTAAAATGCAGAACTAAAAGCAATAGCCAGGGTAATCTCAAGATGAGTGTCAAAGTGTAATCCACTAACCCTGCTTGGGGAATAACTCAAATCTTCATATAGACAGGAAGGAGAGGAATTACATTTATACATTTTTCATATCAAACTTATTTCCCAATTATGAGTGCAGAGCTTAAAGATTTATTTAACACGTATTTATTGAACACCCACATAAAGGGTGGGCACTGTGCTGTATTCTGGGAATATGACTTTGAGCAAAAATAAAGTCTCGGGGCTTCCCTGGTGGCGCAGTGGTTGAGAGTCTGTCTGCTGATGCAGGGGACACGGGTTCGTGACCCGGTCCGGGAAGATCCCAGATGCCGCAGAGCGGCTGGGCCCGTGAGCCATGGCCGCTGAGCCTGCGCATCCGGAGCCTGTGCCCTGCAACGGGAGATGCCACAACGGTGAGAAGCCCGCGTACCAAAAAAAAAAAAAAAGTCTCTGCTCACCTGGAATGTGCACTCTAGTGTGAGAGATAGACATTAATCAATCAAATACTCACAGAAATCATGTAAAAGTATTAATGAGATAAGTGATAACAAGAAGTACATGATGACACAGTAGCTTATACTAGGATATGAAATGTAAAGGAGAGTGAAGGTCCTGGCTTTATGGCCTACTCAATTGAATGGATGGGAAATAACCAAGTATGGGGGTGCTGATCATGAATTTGGTGTTGGACATGTTGAGTTTGACTTTGAAACATAAAATAATTGATCTCAGGGAAATAAGTGAAAACATACATTTGGGAGGCATCTGCATATAAATGACAATTGAAGCTCTAGATGTGTAAGAAATTCCCTCATGTCAGTGTAGGGCGTACAAACTGAAAGAGAAGTAAGAATAGAGCATTGAAGGATTTAAATATTTAATAGTTGGGTGATAACACTTCCTTTGGCATGTAATTGTGGTTATATTAACATTTAATTTCTTATTTCATCAAATAAAATTGAGAAGCCCAGTAACATTGTCTCTAACAATAGCATTTTGAATTTTGATCTTACTGGTATCCAAGGGAGCACCTCAAAGATTTTGGAAAATATTCTCATCATGCACATTGACTGTTGCTAACATTGACTTTTTCTGGCATTTTTTAAATTGTCATAAAGTATATAAAATATACAACTTAACATTTTAACCAATTTTAAGTGTACAGTTCTGTGGCAGTAGGTACATTCACATTGTTGTGCAGCCATCACCACCATCAATCTCCAAAACTTTTTCATCTTTCCCAACTGAAAATCTGTACTCATTAAACACTAGCTTCCTATTCTCCCCTCCACACATGCCCTGGAAACCACCATTCTACTGTCTGTCTCTATGAATTTGACTATACTACGTACCTTATATAAGTGGAATTACACAATATTTGTTGTGTTGTGACTGGTTTATTTCACTTAGCATAATGTCTTCAAGGTTCATCCATGTTGTAGCCCTTGTCAGAATTTCCTTCCTCTTAAAGCTGAATAATATTTCACTGCAACAATAACTTAAACAAAAAGAACTGATTAAAAGACAAGCAATTCAGTGTGGGCACGGGAGATTCATAAACGTATTGGGAACCCTGGTTTGTTATACTCTGTCGCTTTGTCATCTTCAACGTGCATCTTCCACCTCGTGGTCCAAGTTGTTGCTGAACTGTTCCGTTACCAGGCTGGTGGAAAACGTGAAGAAGGACGTGCCTCCTTTCTTTTAAGGACATTTCCCCAAAGTTGCACATGATACTACCACTCTCATTTTACTGGCCAGAATGTAGATACATGGCCAAATTTAGCTGCAAAGGAGGCCAAGAAATACAGTATTTATTCTGGGTACTGATAAGCCCAATCAAAATTTATGGTTATGCTACTGAGAAAGAGAGGATGAGGAATTATTGAAGGATGGCTATGAATTTCTGTGACATCTTCTAGAGGAGGGGATTTAGAATTTATCTCAGGATACCAACCATCCTTGCACCCATAAGACACACATGAACTCCATCATTTGTAAGGACTTGGCTGATATTTGAAGATTAGGGAAAACAAGGGGGGAGGACAGCAATCTGACTTGTTCAGAATTCCACCCATCTACGTCTTCCACCTTGCTTGAATTGAAATTGTCTAAAAATGGTTCTTCCCTTCCAATTTGTTGTTCTTCGAGAACAAGTGCCAAGTAGATCACACCTATTCAAGGCCATGTGACTGGACCTACTGCACTAACCATTTATATGTTGATACTTTTTCCCATTAACGGACATAATTTTGTGCTGATTGCTGTAAAAACAGAAGAACATAAAATGTTTATTTTATGAAATTCAATTAGGACATATTTTAGAGAAACTAAACCAAAATAATCTAAGAAACATATGCTGAATTTTTTCTTTCTGATCATGCATTCTCTAGTCACATATTTCATCAACAGAGGGCATTGTAGGTTTATTTCATTTTTTTGGTTGCTCTGTACTTTTCAATTACAGCTTCCTTTCATTTGGAATTGCACCATATTATCCAGGGCCAAATAAATAAGTGATATGTTGTATTTGTTAAATATAGCACAGATCATTGATCTGTGACACCATAATCCAGACTTCACTACATATAAATTGCCATAGAATTTTGCTGAGAACACGTCCTTTCAAATTAATCATATTTGAGTTAAAATTACTAGACCATATTTCTTTTATTTGAAAAGAAAAAGGATAAAGACTGTGTATGTTATGATCAACCCTAACCTGAGACATTTTTTGTTCCTCTACCCCCATATCACATCTGATGTTGTATAATATAGGCAAAATAAAAAGATTATATTAAATGAATGATAATGCTTAAATCTGGTATTTTATTTTCAGTGGCACTGTTTTACTTTTGCTCCGGACGCGCAGGCTCAGCAGCCATGGCTCACGGGCCCAGCCGCTCCACGGCACGTGGGATCTTCCCGGATCGGGGCACGAACCCATGTCCCCTGCATCAGCAGGCGGACTCTCAACCACTGCACCACCAGGGAAGCCCAGCACTGTTTTACTTTAAGTGACATTTAGAGCTTATTTTAAGTGACCTTTAGAGCTGTAATATGTTCTGGAAAGTATTATGGGACTTGGAAGAAAAATTGCTTTTAGCTTTTTTACTAAGAGAATGAGCTACAATGTCCATCTCAAATTGAGATTTTAACAATTCATTATGTTTGTCACTGAAACTTTGAAATGCCAACCTGAAAATTTTATTAAAATATAATATGCAGCTTTTTTAATAACTTGTAATAATGGAAAATATGATCATTGTTCTTAATGTCAGTGGGAAATTTAAGTACAATACATGATTTTTCTAGTAATACATATACTTGAGTTGTCTAAAATAAACCAGTGTTTTTTTTTGAGGGGTGGTATGTGTGTGTGTGTAAGTGACGCCCTAGAAGAGTTTTATAGAGCAAAACACGGGATAAATCAGGAAAAAGAAACCTTCCAAACAACTCTACCAAAGGTCCAGGAGACTATTCATTACTTTCCATTTATTCAACAAACGTTTACTGAATACCAGGTACTGTTCTAGAACAGTAGAGATACAGCTGTGGACAAAACAGACAAAAATCCTCCTTGCAACTTATATTCTATTGGGAAGCTATATTCAAACTCCCAGACTGATTATTTATGGGTTTTTTTTCAGATTTTCATGTAATATTTAATTAGCCAGTAATTTAAAAAGTCAGATCTTGGCAAAAGAGGGAAGGCTCCCTAAAGCATTTTTTGAAGCTAACATAACCCTGACATAAAATCTTGCCAAATATAGCACAGAGAATTTAAAGACTGATTCTCTTAAAATGAAAAAAATCTAAAATAAAGCACTAAGCAAATAAAATATGGACAATATTAAAAAATATACCAAATATAATTTATTTCAGAATGTTAGGATGACAACATTAGGAAATCTTTTAGTATATCATTTCCACAGGTAAAAAAAAAAAAGATGATATTATAAGACTATCTCAATAGACGTCCAAAAGAGGCATTTACTAAATTTCAACACCCATTTCTGGATTAACAAAACTAAACATTATTTTTTTAAAAGCCTGGGCATGAAAGAATAGGTCCTTAATATTATGATATTGAGGTGAAAGCAATAACCAACAACATCTGTAACAGCGACACACTGGAGACATTATAATCAACATGAAGAAAAAGACAACTGTGCTCCATCACTATAATCATTTAATAATGGTATAGAAATTCCAGTGAATGCAGTAAGAAATATCTGCATAGAAAATCTAAAAGATTCTACATAAAAAATCTTAGATCTAATGAGTTTAGTAAAGTGCCTGGATGCAAAGTAAATGAACAGATTAAAGAGCTTTCTTATATACTGGTAATAACGAGTTAGAAAATATAGTAGGAAAACAAGACCACTTACAATGACAATATAATATCCAAAATACCCAGAGAAAAAAATTGGCTGAAGAAAATTACAAAACTTTACTGGGAGAGATACAAGATTTACATAAATGTAGAATAATAACATGTTCCTGGATAGGAAGACTAAACAATATAAACATGCCAAGTTTTCAAAAATTCAGATGTAATTTTACTGTAATTCAAATCAAGATCTCAAGAGGATTTTTGAAACTTGAGAAAATGCTTTTAACATTCATCTGGAAGTTTTAAAATATAAGACAGCCAAAAAATTTTTGAAGAACAAAAATAAAGAGAAGATACTTGCTTATATAAAAATGTATTAAAGAAACACTTTTTGAAACAATGTGGTGTTAGAACGGGAATATTTCGACATGGAAAGAGACTGGAAATCTCAGAACACAGATGAATATTCTAGTAGAAAATTGGTAAGAACATAAAAAAAGAAGTAAAACAATTGACAAAAAATTATAATAATAATAATGCTCAGTCTAATTAGCAATCAAAGAAATAAAAGTTAAAGTGAGGTGTATATATTGATATTTGACTAATATTTTAAAGAAACTAATCCTCGACGATAAATGTGGATACTCATTCTTCTTTTTCCATTATGGTTGTTTTCATATCTTGGCTATTGTATATAATGCTGCAATAAACATAGGGGTGCATATTGCAAATCAAACCCACAATGAGATATCACCTCATATCTGTCAGAATGGCTATCATCAAAGAAACAACAAATAACAAATACTGGCAAGAATTGGAGAGAAGGGAACCCTCACGCACTGTTGATAAGAATGTAAATTGGTGCAGACACTATGGGAAACAGTATGGAGGGTCCTCAAAAAATTAAGACTAGAGGTATTATATGATCCTTTCATATGTTTATTGACTATTCATATTCCTCCTCTGTGAATTACTTGTCCATATTCTTTGACCATCTTTTAACAAGTTTTTTAAAAAAACAAATATATAGGAGTTCTTTGTGGATTCTTGACCCCTGCCTACCCGGTTTTGGTTATACGTGTTGGAAACGTCTCCTCCCAGTTGTATCTTCTAATTTTACCTTGTCTTTTGTCATATGGAAAAATTTAAATTATTGCATACTCAAATTTTGATATTTTACTGTATAGTTTTAGCTTTGGGTTCTTGTATGAGAAAGCCATTGACACCCACAAGTCATACAGATAGTCCTCTATATTTTCTCCAATAGTTTTTTTTTCATATTTGGTTTTTACATCCACTTGGAATTGATTTTTATTATTATGTGATGTTGGGTTCCAATTTTACTTTTCTTCATATATACTCAATTGAACCAACACCATTTATTGGAAAGCTTGTATTCTAATTTTAACATCATCTCTATTATATGCTAAATTTTCATATATGTACAAATGTATGCATATACACTTGGCTTCATTTCAGTTTCATTAGTCTGAAGGCTCCATCAGTATCATGCTGTTTTAATTACTATAGTTGTAGAGTAAATTCTCACATGTAGTATTTTTGTGATTATTTAATTCTAAATATATAACCATTTCCTTTATGATTTCTTCTTTGAACCACTGATTAAGAAAAAATGTTCTTTTTTTTTTTACAAATCCATGCTTTCAGCATGGTTTTCATTTATTTCTATAATCTCTATAATCATTTTAGATATTTATAGTCGCTTTTCTATTGTTCTATTACTGTATTGTGTTTGGAGAATGAAATCAGTCATTTAGCATAGGTTTTCTTTATGGCATAGTAATTTTTTAAAGGAAACTTTAAACTTTAGAATAGCTATACATTCATAGAAAAATTGCAAAGCTAGTACAAAGAGTTCACATATATCCATACCTCTATTATTAACATCTTACATTAGTATGGTAAATCTGCCACAATCAATGAACTAATATTGGTACATTATTTTAAACTAAACTCCATACTTTATTCAGATTTCCTCAATTTTTTTAATCTAATGTTCTTTTTCTATTCTAGAATCACATCCAGGAAATACAATACATTTAGCTATCATGTCTCCTTACGCTCCTCTAGGCTCTCAGGTATTTTGTAGAATGTCCCTTAATTGCGGTTTCTACTGGTGTCCTTATTTTACCATTCTGAGTGAAATATTGAAATAGTACCTCCCTTTATGTCCCTTTTCTCTCCCTGTTTTTTAATATAGTTGTCTTAAATATTTCTTCTACATACATTTATAACCACATCAAACAGTTTTACTTTTTTTTTAAACCATCAAATATAATTTAGAAAACTCAGGAGAAGAAAAGCACATTGTATTCACCAATATTTTTGCTTGCCATGCTCTTTCTTACTTCCTGATATTCCAAGGTTCTTTCTTTTATCATTTCCCTTTGGTTTAGAGGAACCCTTTTAGCCATTCTTTTACAGTATGTTTGTTGGCAAGAAATTCTCTTAGTTTTTCTCTCATCTGAGAATGTCTTGATTTTCCCTTTATTACTGAAGGGTATTTTTGCTGGATATACATTTATGGGGTTGCCAATTTTTTCCTTTTAGTTAATTCAACATCTCTGTCTATCCTCTTGGACTTGGCATTTACTGATTGTCTATTCTTGTTCTGTTTGGGATCATCCAGCTTCTTAGTATGATGAGTGACTTTCTATTGAAATTTGGACATTTTCATATTATGAGATTCTGGATAGCACTGAAACCTTCAGGATTTTTTGCTGATTTTCTCCTTTCTCTGACAATGCTCTGGCAGTGAAAGAAGAGATGCTGCCTCATTACTGTCAGTTTGAGAAGAAGTAAAGATTCCCAACTTGGCTTCCATTGACATCTGAGTGTTGAAGAAGGGTGAACTCATTTCTGCTGTTAGGAGTGGACTTCCAGCTCCCCACATGGTCTCCACTGACACCGTGGTAGGGGTGACTTCACTGCCTCTCTGTAATGGTAAAAGTCCTGACTCTCCACTAGACCTCCTTTGACACAACCTCAGCAGGGAGGGAATACAGCGCCTCATTAATGGTGGGCGGGAAGTAAGCTCAGGACCCCCATGTAGTATCCACTGACACCATGGGGATGGGATTCGTTGCAGGGATTGGTGTTGAAAGTCCCTGTTTTCTATTTGACTTTCTCTGAGCCACCTAATCAAGGGTGTTGGAGAGCCTTATTACAGCCTTGTGAGCATAGATGTCTAGGTTCCCCATTTGGCCTTTGCCATCATGGGTAGGGGTCGGGCCACATTTTTTTTCTGTGGTGCCTTAGTGTAGTAGTTAGGTTCTAAGATGAGGATCAGAGCCCACTGTTTCTATTGTCTGGGAAGCACAGTCTCTACAAAATGTCAGATGATGCTTTAGACACATACATTCTACAGGTTTTGCACAGTTCATTATTTTTTCCATGAAAGCCTGCTCTGGACAGAAGAGGTTAAGGTGGATCCAATGAAGATATGGTGAAAGCCCTGACCGAAGACACATAAATTTGAAAGGAACTGCTGTCCTCTAGTCTCCACATTAATCTAGCCCGGTAACTATTGGAAGATAGACTGAATGTGAAAAGTGGTTTAAAATATAGGTATTTTTTGTTTGATTTTTTGTCCATTTTTTTTAGAATATTTTGTTTTATACAGCAGGTTCTTATTAGTTATCTATTTTACACATATTAGTGTATACATGTCAATCCCAATCTCCCAATTCATCCCACCACCACCACCACCACCACCACCCCACTTTCCCCCCTTGGTGTCCATACGTTTGTTCTCTACATCTGTGTCTCTATTTCTGCCTTGCACACCGGTTCATCTGTACCATTTTTCTAGATTCCAAATATATGCGTTAATATACAATATTTGTTTTTCCCTTTCTGACTTACTTCACTCTGTATGACAGTCTCTAGGTCCATCCCCGTCTCTACAAATAATTCAATTTCATTTCTTTTTATGACTGAGTAATATTCCATTGTATATATGTACCTTCTTTATCCATTCTTATGTCGATGGGCATTTAGGTTGCTTCCATGACCTGGCTACTATTGTAAATAGTGCTGCAATGAACATTGGGGTGCATGTGTCTTTTTGAATTATGGTTTTCTCTGGGTACATGCCCAGTAGTGGGATTGCTGGGTCATATGGTAATTCTATTTTTAGTTTTTTTTTTTTTTTTTTTTGGCGGTGTGCGGCCACTGTTGTGGCCTCTCCTGTTGTGGAGCACAGGCTCCGGACGCGCAGGCTCAGTGGCCATGGCTCATGGGCCCAGCCGCTCTGCGGCATGTGGGATCTTCCCGGACCGGGGCATGAACCTGTGTCCCCTGCATTGGCAGGCGGACTCTCAACCACTGCGCCACCAGGGAAGCCCATATTTTTAGTTTTTTAAGGAACCTCCATACTGTTCTCCATAGTGGCTGTATCAATTTACATTCCCACCAACAGTTTTTTTTTTTTTTTTTTTTTCTTTTTGCGGTATGCAGGCCTCTCACTGTTGTGGCCTCTCCCGTTGCGGAGCACAGGCTCCGGATGCGCAGGCCCAGTGGCCATGGCTCACGGGCCCAGCCGCTCCGCGGCATATGGGATCCTCCCAGACCGGGGCACGAACCCGTATCCCCTGCATCGGCAGGCGTACTCTTAACCACTGCGCCACCAGGGAGGCCCACCACCAACAGTTTTTGACTGAGGAGAAAAACTCTTTTTTTTTTAATTTTATGACTTTATTTATTTATTTATTTTTGGCTGTGTTGGGTCTTTGTTGCTGCTCATGGGCTTTCTCTAATTGCAGTGAGTGGGGCGCTACTCTTCTTTGCGGTGCACGTGCTTCTCATTGCGGTGGCTTCTCTTGTTGTGGAGCACAGGCTCTAGGCATGAGAGCTTCAGTAGTTGTGGCACACAGGCTCAGTTGTTGTGGTGCACGGGCTAGTTGCTCTGAGGCATGTGGGATCTTCCCAGACCAGGGATCAAACCTGTGTCCCCTGCATTGGCAGGCAGATTCTTAACCACTGCACCACCAGGAAAGCCCTGAAAAACTATTTCAACTAAATTGAAGTCATTTCTATTGAAAAAATATTCCTGCTTATGATTATTACTGAATTTTATATCTGTTTTTAGATGCCAGTTCTTATGTTTTGCTTTATTTATTCAGCTTCAGGAAATAACTGTGGCCAACTGTATACAGAGAAATAGGAATTGCACCTTAAAATAAGCTAGACTTTTTCTTTCCCATTACATCATATTTATTTCCTGGTCTCTTTTAGTACTAAAGCTGGTAATGGGGACTTTTATTCTGGACTCTATTTTAATATCAGTCTATAGTACACTGGACTTGGTATCCTACTGTTATTTTTGTTCCTTGAATTTTACTCTAAATTATATTGTAATAATTCAGTAGAAAGTGTATTAAAATTGTACTCAAAAAAAAGAGTAGTCAAGTTTTAAGAAATAAAGAGTGGATGAAATTCTACAAATTGATAAGAAAATATGGTGAGATTGAATGCTGAACAAAAATCTATAAGCCTCCAAAGATAGTAACAAAACTATCCTTTTAGCAGGTTATTACTTAAATTCACCTATGAGATTTGACTGTTCATTGCTACTTTTTTTTTTTTTTTGAAGATGTTGGGGGTAGGAGTTTTTATTAATTTAATTTATTTATTTTTGCTGTGTTGCGTCTTCGTTTCTGTGCGAGGGCTTTCTCTAGTTGTGGCAAGCGGGGGCCACTCTTCATCGCGGTGCGCAGGCGCCTCTCACTATGGCAGCCTCTTGTTGCAGAGCACAGGCTCCAGACACGCAGGCTCAGTAGTTGTGGCTCATGGACCTAGTTGCTCCGTGGCATGTGGGATCTTCCCAGACCAAGGCTCGAACCCGTGTCCCCTGCATTAGCAGGCAGATTCTCAACCACTGCGCCACCAGGGAAGCCCAATTGCTACCTTTTTTGAATCAACTTTACCAAAGTTTAGAGATGTATTTGAATATACAATTTTAAGTTTTTGCTTTTAGTAATATTATGTGCACTTGTGTGTACATTAGAAATAACAAATGCCCTTTCTCCTCCCCCCAGAATCTAGTCTCATTGACTTGATAGTTAAATTTAAAAAATTTTAACCTCCCTGAAGGACTTTTCAGCCTATCTGTGACTCTACATATTTCTCTAGTTCTCAGGTAGGAACAGTTACATTGTAGAAAGAGAATAGATTTTTCTAGTCAGAAAATTAGTATTCAAATCCTCTTTGTTTCAATTATAATCTTCATAACCTGAGGCCAATTATTTCATATCACTAGAACTCAATTTCCACATCCATAAAGTGGGAGAATTTTAACTTCTGCTGACAGTCCTGTAATTAGGCCTGGGCATTTTTTTAAAACATCTTTATTGGAGTATAATTGCTTTACAATGGTGTGTTAGTTTCTGCTGTATAACATAGTGAATCAACTATACACATTCATATACATATATTCCCATATCTCCTGCCTCTTGCATCTCCCTCCCACCCCTCTAGGTGGACACCAAGCACCAAGCTGATCTCCTTGTGCTATGCAGCTGCTTCCCACTAGCTATCTATTTTACATTTGGTAGTGTATATATGTACATGCCACTATCTCACTTCGTTCCAGCTTACCCTTCCCCCTCCCTGTGTCCTCAAGCCCATTCTCTATGTCTGCGTCTTTATTCCTGTCCTGTCCTTAGGTTCTTCAGAACCTTTTTTTTTTTTTGCAGATTCCATATATATGTGTTAGCATATGGTATTTGTTATTCCCTTTCTGACTTACTTCACTCTGTATGACAGTCTCTAGGTCCATCCACCTCACTACAAATAACTTTATTTCGTTTCCTTTTATGGCTGAGTAATATTCCATTGTATATATGTGCCACATCTTCTTTATCCATTCATCTGTCGATGAACACTTAGGTTATTTCCATGTCCTGGCTATTGTAAATAGAGCTGCAATGAACATTGTGGTACATGACTTTTTTTGAATTATGTTTTTCTCTGGGTACATGCCCAGTAGTGGGATTGCTGGGTCATATGGTAGTTCTGTTTTTAGTTTTTAAAGGAAGCTCCATACTGTTCTCCATAGTGGCTGTATCAATTCACATTCCCACCAACAGTGCAAGAGGGTTCCCTTTTCTCCACACCCTCTCCAGCATTTATTGTTTCTAGATTTTTTGATGATGGGCATTCTGACTGGTGTGAGGTGATACCTTAATGTAGTTTGGATTTGCATTTCTCTAATGATTACTGATGTTGAGCATTCTTTCATGTGTTTGCTGGCAATCTGTATATCTTCTTTGGAGAAATGTCTGTTTTGGTCTTCTGCCCATTTTTGGATTAGGTTGTTTGTTTTCTTGATATTGAGTTGCATGAGTTGCTTGTATATTTTGAAGATTAATCCTTTGCCAGTTGCTTTTTTTAAAATTTATTTATTTATGTTTGGCTGTGTTGGGTCTTCATTTCTGCACGAGGGCTTTCTCTAGCTGTGGCAAGCGGGGGCCACTCTTCATCGCGGTGCGCGGGCCTCTCACTATCACGGCCTCTCTCGTTGCGGAGCACGGGCTCCAGACGCGCAGGCTCAGTAGTTGTGGCTCATGGGCCCAGGTGCTCCGCGGCATGTGGGATCTTCCTGGACTGGGGCTCGAACCCGTGTCCCCTGCATTGGCAGGTGGATTCTCAACCACTGTGCCACCAGGGAAGCCCTGCCAGTTGCTTTGTTTGCAAATAGTTTCTCCCATTCTGAGGGTTGTCTTTTCATCTTGTTTATGGTTTCCTTTGCTGTGTAAAAGCTTTTAAGTTTCATTAGGTCCCATGTGTTTATTTTTGTTTTTATTTCCATTTCTCTAGGAGGTGGGTCAAAAAGGATCTTGCTGTGATTTATGTCATAGAGTGTTCTGCCTAGGTTTTCCTCTAAGAGTTTAATAGTGTCTGGCCTTACATTTAGGTCTTTAATCTATTTGGATTTATTTTTGTGTATGGCGTTAGGAAGTGTTCTAATTTCATTCTTTAACATGTAGCTGTCCAGTTTTCCTAGCACCACTTATTGAAGAGGTTGTCTTTTCTCCACTGTATATTCTTGCCTCCTTTATCAAAGATAAGGTGACCATATATGTGTGGGTTTATCTCTGGGCTTTCTATCCTGTTCCACTGATCTATATTTCTGTTTTTGTGCCAGTACCATACTGTCTTGATTACTGTAGCTTTGTAGTATAGTCTGAAGTCCAGGAGCCTGATTCCTCCAGCTCTGTTTGTCTTTCTCAAGATTACTTTGGCTATTTGGGGTCTTTTGTGTCTCCATACAAATTGTGAAATTTTTTTGTTCTAGTTCTGTGAAAAATGCCATTGGTAGTTTGATAGGGATTGCATTGAACCTGTAGATTGCTTTGGGTAGTAGAGTCATTTCCACAATGTTGATTCTTCCAATCCAAGAACATGGTATATCTCTCCATCTGTTTGTATCATCTTTAATTTCTTTCTTCAGTGTCTTACACTTTTCTGCATACAGGTCTTTTGTCTCCTTAGGTAGGTTTATTCCTAGGTATTTTATTCTTTTTTTTTTTTTTGCAATGGTAAATGGGGGTGTTTCCTTAATTTCTCTTTCAGATTTTTCATCATTAATATATAGGAATGCAAGATATTTCTGTGCATTAATTTTGTTTCCTGCTACTTTACCAAATTCATTGATTAGCTCTAGTAGGTTTCTGGTAGCCTCTTTAGGATTCTCTATGTATAGTATCATGTCATTTGCAAACAGTGACCATTTACTTCTTCTTTTACAATTTGGATTCCTTTTATTTCTTTTTCTTCTCTGATTGCTGTGGCTAAAACTTCCAAAACTATGTTGAATAATAGTGGTGAGAGTGGTAGGCCTGGCTCTTTTTATAAGTAAAGCATCTGTCTAGTTTGTCACATGATTTGAGGGATTCAATGATAATTATCCCTAAATATTTCTTCCATGGATATAGGCTTAGTATTTAAAATTTCCATATTATATTTACATACAAGCTATTGAAGGTTTATTTTAAAATGTACATTTTTCTGAACAAGGTAAAATTCTGAGGCCATTATTAGGTAGTAAAAGTTGATGAAAAATTTTTTCTGTCCCCTAAAACCTTGATATTCAGAGTGCCGTCCCCAAACTAGCAGGTGTGGGCTTCACCAAGGAGCTCGTTAGAAATGTAGGCCCCAACCCAGCCCTACTGTATAAGAATTAGCATTATAACAAGAAACCAGTGAGTCATATGCACATTAAAGTTTGAGAATCACTTATCTGAATGACTTCTGGAGAAATGGGATACCTTTTGAGATGAGAAAGTGGTTCAAGTCTGGGCAGGAAAGAAGATGATTACCATAGTAGAGGGAGTGAACATTCAGATGATAGCAGGAAGACAAATACCAAGGAGAGAAGACAGAAAGAGGGTTGCAGAAGGGACATGCAACCTATTTCCCAACCCCTAAAGGAATGTATCCTTCAGGACAAAGAGAATTGGTAAACTGAAGAAAGAAAAAGAAAAAACAGTGAGAATGACAGAGTGCTCCAAGTGCTACAGGGACAATTTTCATTTTTATTTAAATCTTTATCAGTTCAAAAGAACAATTTCTTCAAGGCTAGTAAAACATCCTAGAGGCCTTGGAACCATGAGCAAATTTACATATTAGTTCACGTTCATCCTACAAAGCATAAAATGCCTGATAACTTCTGGTACATAAATCTAAGACATATTCTACTCAAAAGCCTTATTCCTGAAAACCCATTGGCTTTGAGCCCACTTATGAAAAGGTACTTGATTTCATCCAGTCAATGAGACCTATGTCTTTGTATAAATAAAAATCTTTCTGAAGTTTTAATAATCATTCCACTAATTGTATAGCAGGGCCATTTATTTTCTCTTTTTTGAGTTTTAGTCCGCAATGTGAATTAATTCGTTGGATGAGAACACAAGTTAAAAATAACCAAACTTTGGCTGTGACCTCTGGAAGGAAGTGCCAAGAAGTTTCTGCTCCAATCCTGTTTTCTCAATGATTCACAGCATGGCATCAGCAGCATTGCTTCTGGAGAAGGCATATCATCTCGTTTGCTATTTGAAAAATGGATGAATTAGAAGTCAGACTGTGAGGTAAAATTGAGTGAATGACAAAAAGGACTTGGGATTTTTTAATTAATGAAAATAGTGTATATTGAAGCTATATGAGTTCATATATCCATATGTCTAATACCTATAGCTATATTTACTTTTATGGAAAACATTTGTTGGCAATGTATATTTTAATAGCTTTTGTAGTTAAGGAGGAGAGATGTTCTGATAGCAGTATATTCACAGGTAATCTTACTCTTTGCAGAATAGTAAAAGTTGTTTCATTTTTTCAGCAAATATACCCTGTATCACTTGCTTTACCCAAAGAACTAAGCTAAGCATTATGGTGGTTACAGATTGTCTTAGAAAAAGACTTTATGCAATTATGGTCTAGTAGGGGAGACAAGACATTCTAATACAATGCATAAGTGCTATAAACAAAATGTTTCTGGAGCTCTCAAGAGAGTGGGAAATCAATTCCAGCTTAGGAGAAGTCCCAAAGCCCAATGGAGGAAGTGGCCTTGGAATAAAACCTTCAAAAACAAGGATTGTAATTGGCAGACGTGTGAGGCGAATGCATTCTAAGCAGAGAGAACAGTACAGTATATACAAATAAACAGGAAAGGCAGATGGTATTTAAGGAATTGCTATAGTCTTGTTTATGTGTAGTGCAGCAGAGGGAGATAGGACTGGGAAGGTGTGTTGAGAAGATGGTTTTCAAACAACTCTGCACATCAAAATCTTCTGGAGAGCTTTTGGTAATATCAAATTCCTGGGCCCCACCCTAAGAGTTTTTGATTCAAGAGGTCTGGGATGGGGATCCCAGAAAGTTTTCTATTGGAAAAAGTCTCCCAGGTGATCCGAGGCCCACTGTGTTGAAATCACGGAGTTAGGGACAGATTGCAAAGGTAGACACTGAGGTAATTTAAGAAACATTACTCTGGCCTCAATGATTAGAAAGGATTGGAGAGTGGAAAGGGTACACACAGGACCAAAGATTGAACACCAAGGTAATAGTCCAGCTGTAAGACAATAGCCAATAACTGGGCAGCAACAATGGAAATGTAAAGAAAAGCTAGGATGTGTGAGATATTGCTCTGAAGAAGGATAGGATATAGGGACTCCATTGGGGGTAAGAGAAGTCCAGGAAGCAGGTTAGATCAATGATGATTGTGAAATTCAAGTTTAGGTGACTGAATGAACAGGAATACCATTATCCAGCTTAGAATATAAAAATTAAGTGATGCTTAATGTGTCACTTATGTGTCATTATGAAGAGATAACGTAATAAAAAGCATTTCTTGACACCCGTGACTTTAGGTTAATCTCCCTATTATACAGTTTCATAGCACCCTGTACTTTTCCTTGTAGCATGTCTTAAAGTGTAATTTCATATTAATTTGAATGGCACTTTGATTAATATCTACGTGCCCTATTAGACCACCAAGTCCATGATGGCAGGGAAACATGATACCTGGAATATCATAGGAACTCAGTACATTTTTAGTTGATTCAATTTTTCTACATGAGCGGTTGAATAGACAAGAAAAATGAACTTTTCAGTAACTCATTAAGATTAGTAGTGTATATTACTGGTACAAAAATATTTACATATGAAGGATTAAATGGTAACCGTACATATTTTTATTCCAAGTATTTCATAATACATAATGGTAAAATTATGCATTTTCTCTCAAGTTAGTGGGACAAAAAATTGAGTAAACTAGTTTTGATGAAAGACTCTTTAGATGAGTTTTTGTATGCTTACTTGGACAAGAAAAATTCCAAACATTTTAGAAGCTCCATCTATCTGTTTGGTTATTGTAAGAAAAGTATGTGCACAATAGATTTGCTTTTATAATTCAAGGTCATAGCATATGATTCTATGTGAATTTTGGAAATTCCAGGTTGCCTTTTTATAAAATAAAACAAAATTACATAATGAACCCACTCTCCATTAAACCATAAGGATTTGGGTCTGTACACTACTGCATCCTGCATTATCTAAAATAAAAATAACCCAGAGGAAATTTACAGAGATAAAGTTCTTTTTTTGTTCAAGATCTGCCCAATCTTCTGCCTTACTTTTGAATAATAATGCTCCATTGATCTTCTTCCTCATTTTACTCAGAAGAAATGGAAGCTAAAAGGATTAAAAGACTTGATGAAAATTCTACATTTAGTTAGTGCCAGAACTAGACAATTAGGGATAATATTTATCGAATGTGTCTTGTATGTGACAACACTTTACACATATTTCTATTTAAATGTCACAACTCCACTACATGATAGATGCTATCCCATTTTTATAGACAAAATATTGAGGCTTAGGATAATGCACTTTTCCTATGCCATATAGTAAGTTGTGGAATGTTGATCTATTTGATTTCAAACCCCATGTTTTCTTCCCCACAATGCTTTATTTTCAATTAAATAGCAAAACTAGAACTAAATAAACCAGGCGCTGCATTGTAGAGCCAGTAATATTTTACAATTATGATTATTTGGCAAATTAAGGTAACAGACCAGGTAGAATGGCAAAAATAAGTTACCTCTATTTATATTATAATTACAGTATTCTCCCTTATCCAGAAATCACATATCCAGAAATAATTAGTTATATGAAAAAGGCTGAAAAGCTAACAAAATTAACATTTGTATGATTTTTAAAACTGAAATATAATTGATGCACAATATTACATGAGTTTCAGGTGTACTATATAGTGACTTAACATTTACATACATTATGCAATGATCACCATGATAAGTCTAGTAACCATCTGCCCCTATACAAAGTTATTACAATATTATTGACCATATTCCTTATGCTGTATATTACCTCCCTGTGGCTTATTTATTTTATAACTGGAGGTTTGTACTTCTTCATCCCCTTCACCTATTTTACCCCACCACCCCTCTCCCTTCTGGCAACCACGCTTTTGTTCTCTGTACCTGTGAGTTTGTTTTCATTTTGTTTTGTTGTTTTGTTTTTTAGAATCCACAGTACTTGTCTCTATATATATGTCATATATATATGACATATATATGAGACATACTTTCTATAAATATAAAGACATATATATATATATATATATATATATATATATATATCTTTATCCAGTCACCTAAACCCCATGCTTCTTTACAGCATGCTGTGTCCTAATTCTGCTGATTTACACTATGGTGTTCCATACTGATATCTTTCTGGGAAACACAGAACAATTTCAGCAGGAACATTTTCATCCAGCTGTAAGCAGAATGAGGACTTACGTGATTATTGGCAAGGTTGAGGAGATAATGCAGGTGTCAACTGAGTGACATGCAGCGCTGACTCAGCAAGACCAGACCTAAAAGAGGCAGAAAAATGTAGCTCTGGGTAGACAGAGCATACCAAGAATCATCATACAATTAGGGAAAGGTAGACTGGAAGTTGGCAGATGAGTTGGAAAAGGGCAATTGTGAGTCACCAAGGATGACTTGGTCTACTTTGTAATTTTTCTCCTGTTTTTGTTTTCCAGATTCTTTTCTTTTTTTTAATTGTTGTGAAATATACAACATGAAATTCACCATTTCAAAGTGTAAAATTCAATGGTGTTTAGTACATTCACAATGTTGTGCAACCAACACTACTATCTAGTTCTAGAGCTTCATCATCTTAAAAGAAAAATTCATACCCATTAAGCATAGATTCCTTTCTTTTTAAAGTCAAATTAGAGAGCAGCAGTTCAGGCTGGGATAAAAGCACTTAGCTGTAAAATAGCAAGGTTTCTGCTGAGAAAATATCAGGACCATCTCCAAGTTTCCCAGTCATTCAGCTTCTTCCCTCTGCTGCAATGTTCAGGGTGGAACTATCTCTTGAAATCCAGCCCTTAGATCAAAGGCAGCCATCAGAGAAACCATTCTCTCTGGTCAGTCCATAGGCATAGACTGACAGCTGGAATTTAATGAACCAAGTTGGTTACACACACTCATTCTTGTCATGAACAAAGAGAATACCATTAAGAACATGATATAAGACTCCGATGGGATAGTGCACTTTGGTCATTAAGACCTCCCTTACCACCCATGCACATAAAAACCCTGACAAAACTTGGTATGTGTGGGTAGGGGTGAGGAGGAATTTTTTGTAGTTATTGCTTCAAAGGAGAAAAGAGAAGTTTGTGATAAAATGTTAACACATGATTTAGTGTTTCTAGACAAAAAGAAACAAGGAAAGCACCTAACATGTTGAAGAAATATTGCACAGCAGTGTACAAGAGGAGCAAATAGAATGAAGACAGCATCGAATGAGGAAAGCTGAGGCGTTAGAGCTTAAGTCTTATAAAAAGCTTTATATAATGGAAGCTACAGCATAGTCCACTGGAAGGTTTCTTGAATGGAACAGAGCAATCCCGCCTCCAATTGAAAGAGAAAAAGAAACTGATAATTGATTTTCTTCCCCAACAAGCAATGCTCCATTCACAGTAACTGGGCAGGGTATTGTCTGCAGAAACCCACCAGATGGTCTGAGGAGAGAGAGAGAATAAGCAAGATGATATGAGGGAATTCAAATCAGTCACTTTTATTGCAGCATTGCTTGGAGTTTGATGGGAATGGCAGACGGTAAGAGTTTTTTAGTATGCATTTGATATCTTTCTTTTGGGAGCCAATTTATTTTGATATTTTACCTCAAACATCAGAATGATACACAGAACTGAAAGCTCTCAGCAGGCTTCCTTAGCTTGTCCCAGAATGGGGCCAGATTCAATAGCCCAGCCTCTCAGGTTACAACTCATTAGAAGGGAGAACAAGATGACTAACAATTTGAGACAAATGGACCAAACATTTAAAAAGAATATTCAACCATTCTGCGTACACTTCTTGGAACGTTTCAGTAGGCAGAGGAGAGAATAATTTTGACTTTAACGTGGCTTTAATACACTTTTCTTAATGGACAAAATAGTCTTAAATATTCTGCTTTTAGAATACCAGCAAGGAATGTATTTATATCTTCCCAGAAAGAATCATGATATAGGAATTGAGGTAGTCCTCAACTAAAGAAAATGGGTGGGCTCTAATATTTCACTGTATGTTGGTTGCTTAGAATTTGTAATACATTTTTCTTTAAAGACAATTTCCAGAATAAATACACAAGTCAACTTCCAAGCCCAGACTGTAATGCAAAACTAAGTGTGAGGTCCTGGTTTTGGATCATGAAATAAACGAATGAGATACGGGAGGAAAAATAAGAAATTTTTTTACCCTCTTTCCAGGGTGAATGATCAGTTCAAGGTAAAATTTTAAAACAAGCAAGTTTGGTCTTTGATTTGGGGCACATACCAGTGTCTTCAGAGCCACATAAAACTCAATGCCCTCAGGCTGCCCTATATAGCCCCCTGCCCACTACTGTGGGATTCCAAACAGCCCTGATCTGCTTCTTAAAATGCTGCAGGATCCAACATTATCTATTTTATTTGCCTCTAATAAAACTGCCGTACTTTCCTTTCAGATAATTCATTTTATATCCCAGTGTTAAGAAGAAAACAATCTGCTTTAAGTCCCTTTTAATGCGTGGATGATCAATGATCCCTTTTTTGTTGGCATCGATGCTTAAATTGCTCAAAGAGAATTTGTGTTAATCCAAAAATATCACTAATTAACAGACTTCCTTTGTGTTAATAACATGAGGTGAAACTATTCAAGCAGTGTAGGCAGAATTTTTTTCCAAGCCGGAGACCACCAAACAGGTTAGTTATTCCTGAACGGTTCTCTCTCTCAGGAGACATTTTCTCTAAGATGTTTCTGATTTTTAGCTTCTTCCTCTTTTATTACTTTTGTATTAACAACAACAACAACAACAACAACAACAACAGAAAACCTTTTTACAGTGACATAGTGACTCCTGAGGCAGTGTTGGTGATGACTCAGTATCAGGGACTTTAGCAGAGATGAAGCAGGGACAGGAATAGCAATTCTGATTTGTGAGGTATAGGTATTTTAAAGTGGAGAAATTGACTGTATCCCCTCTTGTGATCAAATTCACTAGTTTTCAAACACTGGTTTTCAGTTCACTCTTGTCTACAGCCCAATGAATCATCAGCAGTACAAAAACAGTACACACAGCATTTGACAATAATAAACTGTAAGATGGTAGAATAACTTACTGTAGATCTTGTATGAAACAGAGTTGTTTTTCCTCCATGGGGTGATTTTTGCTGGGATGCGCTGGGGAAAGTCATGAATAGGCAACATAAACATTAGCATCTAAAAACTAAATTGCAAGGCTAACACAGATTTCATTCATGGTATGTGTTACTGAGCAACACAACTTGAAAGTTTATTAAAAAAAAAGATGAGTGAGCCATTACAATTTCTAGAAAAACACGATTGAAATTCATTTACTTACTGTCCTAACCCTCACCAAATCTTTAAAATTTCTGTATCAAATAAAAAGTATAGATGAAGAATAACAAGCAAGTATAAATTTACCTCTCTGGGAAGCATCAACCAGGCAATAGACAGGCCAGAGAAGGAGATGATATCTCAGAAAGTAAGCAGTAATGAAAGTATTCTCTTCAAGGACCAATAGATTTATTCACTGTGAACTCATCGGTTCCCTAAGCATGGCCAGTTTGGGAGAGAGTCCCATCCCAAATGGCTGTCCTCTGAGGACAATTCTAGCTAACGTGTAGTAGATATTTCCCATCACTTCTCAATGACACATTTCTGGAGATTCCAAACTACAGAAGTAATCTTGCTAATAATGGATAAAATATATCATGTATTAATTATGTGCTGGGTTTGGTGGCAATTATTTTACGCACATTATCTCATTTCATTCTCATAACTCTATGTGATAAACATTTTAACATCTTCATTTTACAGATGAGAAAAATGAGACAGTGAGATCGTGCCTTCCCGAGGTTACACAGCTAGTAAGTGGTGGAATAGAGATTTGGAACCCAGATCTGCCTGAGCAAATCCATGCTCTAAATCCATGGTCTTAAAAGCGGGTACACGCATGCTAGCAAGTGTACAAGAAGATTCACTTGGGTGCTGGAAGTTAGTAATAAATTGTATATTTAAGAAAAAACAAAAAATGAAAGTTTACCAAAATTTAGTATTATAGATTGACACAGGCACCCTCACTAGATCTGCATGTCAGATGGTCGAATACTGCATGTGGTACATGACTTATTTTAGGGAAGTGCAGACATTTCATTATGCAGAGGGGAAGGCAGTGGTGCCCTGTTGCTTTTGGCGTATTACCACATGTAGCAATCCGTGTGCTCATTTTAGTGCATTTATGGATTACATTATGCACTTTTGAATGGAAAATTATTTATTTATTTAAGAAAACATTGATTATAGGTAATACCAATGTGTAAGCACGAACGAACAAAAAAAGATGGAGCAGTTCCCTCTGGAGCATTATTTAACATATAAGTGAACTTGTCTACTATAGCATGTTTGTAAAATCATATATTTTTGCCTTATTGTCTTTACTTACTTATCTCTTGGAAGTTGGTTTCCTGGGTTTTCAACCCTATGAAGCACTTATCAGCTGATTTTCTTCAGCAATTGTGAGATAATTAGATATGATTGGTACATTAATATTTTTGTGTTACTATATCAAATATATTTTAAAACATAATCTAGGTCATGTGTATTAATTTCCCTCTCTCACACATGACAATAGAACCTCTTGAGCCAATTTCATCTAATAGCGTTGGTGCTGTCATACACCTGGTGACAGCTCCTTGAATTGCAGCAAAGATGTAGAGAAGAAATGCCTGGGTCACCAAAACAGAGGAGGAAGAGAATTCTAAAAAGGAAGGAAAACAAATGAAAAAGCAAGATACAATATAGTTTATATTTACCATTTTTAAACTCAATGACTTTTTATAAAAGCTATACAAGTAACTCTGAAAGTAAGTTGACTCAAACTGCAAGACCACAATTAATATTTACAAACTATTTAGAATTATTTTATAAACTAGAAATAAGGAGCTTTAGGGAATTCCCCGGTGCAGTTAGGACTTGGTGCTCTCACCCCAGTTTCGATTCCTGGTCTGTGAGGCGTGGCCAAAAAAAAAAAAAAAAGAAAGAAGGAGATTTAGTGTTAAAAGAAAATGGCAGGGTATTGGCAGTGAACACTTAGTTTAGATTTATTTTATATTACAGCTGGCGTCTTTTCAAGGAGTACACTAGATTCAAGAATATGTTTTAATCCCTGTGAATAAATAGAACTACTGCACTGTGAAATGACTAAGCAAATTGAAAAGTTCCGTACAATTTTTTTATTAGCTATAATGAGAGATTTTTATTATCTGTTAGGATCCATAAAACCTTGCCCTAAAATCACATGTCATTTTGAGAGTAATCGCAGCTCGGATAGGACCAGAGCATGTGTGTGTGCGTGCATGTGTGTGTGTGTGTGTGTGTGTGTGTGTGTGTGTGTGTGTGTACGGACTGGGGGAGGGAGTCGAATTCCTAGTTGAAAGGATTGATAAGAGGGGCAAGAGATACGCATATGTATAGAGAAGGGACAGTTCGGGGAGCTGAGATGCATCTTAAAGGAAAGAGGCAAGTTCAAGGATATTCCATACTGAGGCTGTGCATGCCCCTGAGTTGAGGAGTTTTTCTGAAATGATGGGGGTGGGGGTGGGTGGAGGCGGGGTGGTGAGAGGCAAATACTCAGGAAGGACAACATTTCCTCAAGTATCCTAGGAGATGAGATAAATAGCTTAGGCTGCCAGATAGAAATAGGAGTACATGATCAAGAGAGGACAGTGTAAACCCACATATGAGGCTAAAAGGGAAATCTCGAACAAGAACCAAGTATTAAAAACAGGAAATGTTGAATAAGTATTTACACTAAGTCAATTGAGCATAAATGAGGAGTTTTGTACCTGTAATTTGACTATTCCATAGATAGTCTGCATCCTGAGATTCCCCTGTCTTCTAGTAAAAGATGTCATAGACATTTATTTAGACATGATGTAAAAAACACTGGTGGGCACTGTGGAGTTTCAACTGAAAAGGTTTTCATTGGAGGATATATTGTTTTAATGCTTGTGAAATTAGGAAAGGGAAAGCTATGAATCCTAAGGATATTGTTTTTGGAAAAGAAATGGAAAAAATCGTACATATTCTTCAGATGGTAGAAGCAGAAAGGTACCTACTATTTCTTATTCTCTCTGTATATAGTGTATTCTTGAATTCTGTAGGAGATGCAACTGGTTTACTGTGCGCAATCAGTCTGATCTTGGTGGGTTACAATTATGGAACTTTTGTTCTCTCTCATCATTGCTTCCAACTATGCTACTTCTGATATCCCTTCCATAATAGGTGACAAATACCTTAAAACTATCTTGACCAGATGCCATAGCTTTCTGGTCACTGGCCAATTTCAGTTATTTTAATAAGTCGTCTAATTTAAATACTCCAATATTGAATCTCATATTGGATTCAGTGCTTTCCTCAGAGTGATATCAGGAGACATCTCTCCACCACTGACAGGAAACCTGACCTCTTCCTCTTCAAGCAAAACTCTATAGGAGGGACTTCCCTGGTGGTCCAGGGTTAAGAATCTACCTTCCAATGCAGGGAACACAGACTCAATCCCTGGTGGGGGAACTAAGATCTCACATGCCACGGGGGTAACTAAGCCTGCACGCCGCAAGGAAGAGCTTGCGCGCCACAATGAAAGATCCCACGTGCCACAAATAAGACACGACACAGCCAAGCAAAAAAAAACAAACAAAAAATTCCTATATGATTGGGAGATAGAAGAAAGAATAAGAGAGATTGCAGGGATCATCTTACGTAACTAGTCTTCTGTCAGCTGCTGGTGACTTTTGCTAATACGTCGTCATTGATGGAGTAACAGGATTTTTCAGGCTCTGTTACAATAATAAACAACTCTAAAATCTCAGGGCCTTGCAAAAAAAAAAACCCTTTTTCATTAATCTTACAAAGTCTTCTGGAGTCTAGGTGACTCTTCAGTTCATATGCCTCCATATGTTGGCTCAGCATTCCAGGATGCTTCAATCAACATAGCACCTCATCAATAAATGCTTCCACAATCACTGCAGTGGGCAAAAGTAGGCTGTAGCACCAAACACTGGCAATTAAATCCTTCAATATAGAAGTGATGCATGCTACTTCTGCCCACATTTCATTGGTCAATGCAGTTCACACCTCATGGCCACACCACATAGCTTCAATGGGCAATTGCTCCATGTGTACAGAGATAAAAAGGCTTTGAATATTGATAAATAATGGTAATGCTTACCACAGATGTTTTTGTTGTTTTTTCTTTTGGTTTTGTGGAGATTGGGGCAGTGTACAGAGTACAGTGTAATCTCAGTGAGCCTCCTATTTGGCTGATGATATGTTATAGAGTCACACCCCAAGCCCTTCTCTGATTGAGATGTTTCCTCATTTTTTGGCTGCCTAGGTAGCCCCACTGCAGCTGTCCCTCCTGTACCGTATACTCCTTCGTGTGGATTCAAGGGAACGGTTGAGGTCCTTTTCTGTACACTCCAGTGCTATTGAGTACTGGGTAGTGTTCTGTGTGAGGATTCTCCACTTCTTACCAAGGACACCACACGACATCCCCTCCTTGCTCTGACTGTACTAGCAAACTCCTTGCCTCCAGACATTTCTAGTAGAGAGACAGGCAACAATAGCTATGTCTACATATACCACACACACTCCAGGAGGTGAATGCCATGCTCTCCCATAAGCTCCCTCACCACTCTCCACTACACTCCTACAACAGTGCCACAGGCAGGCCATAACCAGCACCATGCCAAGGAGTGAGATACTTATCCTCCTATACGTTCAGGGAAAGGAGAGAGAAAAGCTGCTGTAACTTGCCATTAAGGTGCTTACTAAATGCTGACTTACCTTACCTCTCATTAGCCTTTTGCTCTTATAGATTTTGGCAGTGGCCTGCAGAGGTATTTTAGGCTCACAGAGACAATTCTGCAGCTTCTTTATAGTAACCAAGGGAGATATCTGGCCCCAGTTACGGACTGGGCCTTGGAGGACCTCCTTAAAATGTGGAGAGTTTAACTGTCCTTTCTTTCTCAGCTTTGGGCTGCAGATACTTATTCAAAGGCAAAAAGAAAAGTCACCCTCAATGTCCTCTTACGTTGGCAGTCTTTGTTTATATTTTGCTTGCATAACCCTTAAAAGAAATTTGAAAGAAGTAGGTACTCCCACACATTTTTAAGTTGATATCTAAAAATGTCCCCAAGTTTAAAAGGTTAGAAAAGACTCCATTTCTGGCACATTGTAAATGTTGATTTTGAAATTTTAGGAGTTTATATGTGGAATCTAAAATAATGGGACAAATAAACTTATTTACAAAACAGAAATAGAGTCACAGATGTAGAAAACAAACTTATGGTTACCAAGGGGGAAGCGGGGGGAGGGATAAATTGAGAGATTGGAATGACATATACACACTACTATATATAAAATAGATGACTAATGGGGACCTACTGTATAGCACAGGGAACTCTACTCAGTACTCTGTAATGGCCTATATGAGAAAAGAATCTAAAAAAGAGTGGATATATGTATATGTATAACTGATTCACTTTGCTGTACAGCAGAAACTAGCACAACATTGTAAATCAACTATACTCCAATAAAAATTAGTTTAAAAGTAAAGTTATTACAAAATAATAAAAGAAATAAAATTTTAGAAGAAAAATTTCAAGCCTACATGAATAAGATGATGTACTCCCTATGCCCATCACTTATTTTTTATTTTTTATTTTTTATTTTTTTTGTGGTACGCAGGCCTCTCACTGCTGTGGCCTCTCCCGCTGCGGAGCACAGGCTCTGGATGCGCAGGCTCAGCAGCCATGGCTCACGGGCCCAGCCTCTCCTCGGCATGTGGGCTTTTCCCAGACCGGGGCACGAACCCGTGTCCCCTGCATCGGCAGGCGGATTCTCAACCACTGAGCCACCAGGGAAGCCCGCCTATCACTTTTTATAAGAGAAACATAATGTAATTCTCAGCGAACAAGCCAACAATAGTTCTGTGATGATCTGTTTCAGTTCTCTACTGCTGTGTGCGGTAGTCAGCCTCCGAGATGATGGCACATGATCCCCACTTTCTGATATTCTTAGATAGTACCTTCCTACATGGTACCAAAGTTAGCCTATGTGACCAATAGCATACAGCAGAACTGATGATATGTCACTTCTAAGATTAGGTTAAAAACACTGTGGCTTCCGTCTTGTGTACTCTCTCCCTCTAGGGTCACTCATTCCGCGAAAAACAAGCTGCCATGCTATGAGCTGGCCTATGGAGAGGCTCACATAATGAGGAACTGAAACCTCTAGCTAACAGCCAGAAGGAGCAGGGGCCTGCCAACAACCATGTGAGTGAGTTTGGAAGCAGATTTTCCAATCCCAGCTCTGGCCAAAAGCTTGACTCCAACCTCATGAGAGACCTTGAACCAGAAACACTCAGCTAAGCTGCTCCAAGACTCCAGCCTCTCAGAAACTGTGTAATGTAACAAATGTTTGCTGTTTTAAGTTTCTAAATTTTAGAGTAATTCTAAAATAGCAGTAGAAAACTAATACACTATGTAAAAACTAACCTCCGCCCCCAAATTTAGTGGCTTAAAACAGCAAGGTTTTATTTATTATTTTTATGAATGTGAAGTGACTGGGCTATTCTGCTGTTCTTGCCTGGGCTCGCTCATGTGGCTGCATTCAGCTGACAAGTTGTCAGGGGGCTTGACTCATTTGGAACATCTGGGATAGCTGGACCTTTCTCTTCACAGAGACTTTAATCCTGGCCTTTTTCAACAGCATGTCAATTTCAGGACAGCATTTTAAGTGACTGAAGGCAGAATTTTCAAGGCTTTCTCTTTTTAGGCTTAGACTCTGGATTACATACGATGCCCCTTTTATCATATTCTGTTGGGCAAAATAATAGGGAAGATCAAATTCAAGGAGTGGGGAAACATATGCCAACTCTTGATAGCAGGAGCTGTAATGTATTGTGGCCATGTTTTCCAATCTACCACAGTTTTCTTCTAGGCACAATTATTTATATCCCTCCCTTGTATAAAATAGTTTATACTTTCTCCCCAAATTCAAATCTCATTATGACATTTAGCTCAGGCTCAAAGTCCTAATTTCATTATCTAAATCTGATCTAGATATAGATTAGACTCATTAGATATAGTTCAGCTAGTACATCTCTGGAGGTGCAGGTCTTCTTGATTCTGAGACCTGTCAAATAAGAGACATGTTATCTACCTTCCTCAGATATACCCAAAGGTAAGACAATGATAGAGTTACTACAATGGGTACTCCCATTCAACAAAGGGACGTCCAAAGGTAAACAAAATAGATAAATCTTTAGCTAATCTTACCAAGAAAAAAAGGGAGAGGACTCAAATAAAATTATAAATAAAAGAGGAAAGACATTACAACTGGTACCACACAAATACAGAGGATCATAAGAGAATATTATGAACCATTATATGCCAAAAAATTGAAAAACCTAGAAGAAATGGATAAATTCCTAGAAACATATGACCTATATGGAGACTAAATCATGAAGAAATAGAAAATCAATTACTAGTAAAGAGATTGAATCACTAAACAAAAACCTCCCAACAAACAAAAGTACAGGACCAGGTGGCTACACTGGTGAATTCTACCAAACAATTAGAGAATAATTAACACCAATCCTTCTAAATTCTTCCACAAAATAGAAAAGGAGGGAACACTTCCAAACTCATTTTATAAGGCCCGCATTACTTTTATACCAAAGCCAGATAAAGATACTACAAGAAAAGAAGATTACAGGCCAATATCCCTGATGAACACAAATGCAAAAATCTTCAACAAAATATTAGCAAACTGAATTTGATAGTACATTAAAACAATCATATGCCACCATTAAGTAGGATTTATTCCAGGAATGCAAGGATGGCTCAACATCTGCAAATCAATTATGATATACCACATTAACAAAATGAAGGATAAAAAATCATATGATCATCATGATAGATACAGAAAAAGCATATGACAAAATTCAACATCCATTCATGATAAAAACTCTCAACAAAGTGGGTATAGAAAGAACATACCTCAACATAAGAAAGGCCATATAGAACAAACCCACAGCTAATATCATACTCAATGGTGAAAAACTGAAAGCCTTTCCTCTAAAATCAGGAGCAAGACAAGGATGCTCACTCTTGCCACTTTCATTCAACATAGTACAGAAAGTCCTAACCAGAGCAATTAGGCAAGAAAAAGAGATAAAAGGCATCCAAATCAGAAAGGAAGAAGTGAAATCGTCTCTATTTGCAGATGACATGACATTATATGTAGAAAACCCTATAGACTCTACCAAAAAACTGTTGGAAGTAATCAATGAATTCATCTTTCATTTCCTGCACTTTGTCATGCATAGCTAGGAGAAGCCAAGTGTCATATTCAACATTCTACAGAGACTTGTCCTTAGCCAGAGCTATGAGTTCATTTATGTATACTTCCTATTTTCCAAGTTTACTCGAGTGCTGTTTTGTTGATTGTTCTGCTACTCCACAACATGAATTCTTTTTTTACCAGATTCAAATGGCAGTTCTTCACTGCCTTTACATTCTTCACTAGCTGTTTAACATTCCTCAAGTCTTTGCCAACAGATTCCTCACTATTTTTCTAGCCTCTGCATGCTTCCTGATCCCATAGACAATGTCACACCTTTTAGTGTTTTATTACATCACCATGTTTCTACATACAAATTGCTGTATATCTATTACTAAGTAATAAGCCACCCTAAAACTTAGTGGTTTAAAACAACAATATTTTATGTGACTTCCATCACATTTAAGACAGAGAACATCCCAAAATATACCCTTATTCCCCTTTCCAGTTCATTCCCATCCTTGACCCCAGATAATCACTGATCTTTAACTATAGAGTGGATATGTATTTTCTCTTTTCATGTAAGTAGAATCATGTATTATACACTCTTGTGTCTGTAATCTTTTTCCCAGCATGATTTTGAGATTTAGCCTATTTTTTTTATGTTTAAGAAGCCCTATGAACACAAAGTAAGATAAATACTAATGAAACTACATCTAGGTGCTATAAAACTGATGAAAATGATGGAGAAACAGCAAGCCTTAAAGGCATCCAGAGGAAAATAAAGGTAGATTGCCTCCAGAGGAATAACATTAGATGATGGCTGAATTCTCAGTAGAAACAATGGAATTTGGAAATTATGAAGATCATATTATCTGATCATAGTGCTATTGGACTGGATGTATTAAAATTCAAATAGATAACTAGGAAATACTCATATATTTAGAATTAAGAAATACAATTATAAATCATCAAAGGGTAAAAAACTGTAAATTAAAAATATTTTGAGCTGAATGAGAAAGAAATGTCAACATTTCAACATGAAAATTTGTAAGATACAGCCACAGCTGTTTTTAAAAGGAAATTGATAGGAGTGACATCAGTGGGAAAGGTGGACAAAAGACTGCTCAGGATGCAAACTGGTATATATAGAATGGATAAACAACAAGGTCCCACTGTATAGCACAGGGAATTATATTCGATATCCTGTGATAAACCATAATGGAAAAGAATATGAAAAAGAATGTATATATATGTATAACTGAGTCACTTTTCTATACAGCAGTAATTAACACAACATTGTAATTCAACTATACTTCAATAAAAAATAAATTTAAAAAAGAGACTTCTCAGTATCTACTCCTCCATAAAAAATAACAAGAATCCTGGCAAAATTGTCAAAATAAATTTTTTTGGAACTCTGGAAATTAGCCAAAGGTTTGCAACAATCACAACAGTGCTTAATCAAAGAAAATGACTGGGTCTCAATAAGAACAGTGAGCTTTGTAGTGTTTTAACGTACATTATTACCATCCTCCTCTCCCTAGCTCCATGATAGTTTTGGAAATCAATGGCCCACAAGCATGGTAAAAATCAGCAAGCTAGTAGTTGATGGAGTGGTCAAAATGGAGTTTAAGCTTTTTCAAGTCCTCATTTTTAGAAAATTGTCATTATTTGACCTGAGAGTTCCCTAGAAAACTCCATATGAAAGGCTTACCTTTATATGATTGGATACATAGATATCTCAGTGACAATAGCCTTTGTCCTGGGAGTATTTGTCTAAAACAAGAAGTAGCAATGGTTTAAAATCACAGCTGCCTCAGAGTGTGATAATAGTTGAAGCAAACAACAAGCTGACCAAGAAACAAAAAGAAAAAAATGAACATAGGAGGCTTTAAAAATATTTGACTAATTCCTGGAAATCTAGAAGGCCACACACATATGTAGGACTGTGGACATTCTCACGGCAGCACATGCTTAGGAAAGGCCCTAAGTTCTCACGTCTGCTAATCTTGAGGAAGTGAAGTCTAAGGCAGAGTTGTCAACTGCCTGACTGAGTGTTGAAGGTATGCCTCAGTACACACAAAGAGCTCCTAAGCAAGAGCATGGAGACTTAACTAGTTCTAGGCATATAAGGAAATCTCTGTCTAATCATTAATTGACCATTAAGATAACAAAGCAGAGACTTCAGAGGTCATACTCAAAAAATAATACCTGTTTTATAGAATTAGTTCTGGAAACACACTAAACAAACAACTAAAACAATAACAATAATAAAGAAGGAGGGAGGAGAATCTGATATCCAGGATTACCACATTGTAATATTCAAAGTGCACAGTTTCAAATACGAAAATTATGTGACATTCAAAGAAACAAAAAAGTATAGCACATTCACAAGAAAAAAAGAAATTAATCAAAACTTCCCCAAGGAAAGCCAAACATTGGACTTATTAGACAAAGACTAAACTAACTGTCTTAAGTATGCTCAAAAATTAAAAGAAACCTTGGACACAGAGCTAAGGGACACCAGGAGAACAATATATGAACAAATAAACAATATCAATAAACAGAGAAATTATAAATAGGAACCAAAAGGAAATTCTAGAGCTGAAAAATAAAACTAATGAAAAGATCATTTTTGGGGTATCCAATTTGCCAATCTCTGTCTTTAATTGATGAATTTATTGAATTTATATTTAAAGTGTTTACTGGTAATAAAGTACCCACTTCTGTCATTTTGCTATTTGTTTTCTATATGTCTCATATAGTTTTTGGTTCTCAATTCCTCCAATAATGCTTTCTTTCATGTTTGATCTTCTCTAGTGTGCCATTTTATTTCCCTCTTCATTTCCTTTTCTGTATATTTAGTTATTTTCTTAGTGGTTCCAAGTGGATTACAGTTAACATCCTAAATTTACAACAATCTATTTTGAATTGATATGAATGTAGCTTCAATATCACTCATTAACTGCATCTAAACACCTCTGCTTCCCCCTTTATCTTGTTATCATCATAAATTACATCCTGTTACATCATTTGACCATTAACATGGATTTATAATTACTCTTTTATGCATTTGTATGTTAATCATATAACAAGCCAAAAGAGGTGTTACAAACCAAAAATACAATAATACTGACTTTCTAATTATACCAGTAACTAACCTTCTGCAACCAATTAACAAAACAAAACATCTAAAAACAAACAGTAAAATTTGTTAGAAACAAAAGGATAACCTGACAGAACTACATTAGTATGGTATATTTTTCATAAATTCTAGTCATTGCTAGGTTTGGTATATTGAATATTAATCTAAGGTTATAAAATTTGAATTATATAACAAATATAACAGATAAATATTTAAATTTTTATACTAACTTTATAACCAGATAGGCAATAATGAGAATGAAAGATTCCCTTTACAATAACAACAAGACTATATACTCCTTAGAAATAAGCACAAGAAGAAATATACAGAACTTACATGAAGAACACTATAGCACTTTACTGAGGGACATAAAGAAAGAATCAACTAAATAGAGAGATGTAAAATTATTCCTCGTTAGAAATACTAGCTGTCAAATTTCCCCACATTAATTCATGATTTAATGGAAGTTCAATTAAAATATCATCTTTGTTGGAAATGTTCATTTGGAAGAATATATGCAGGAGATTAGACATGGACAATTTTTTTTTTATGCGGTACGTGGGCCTCTCACTGCTGTGGCCTCTCCCATTGCAGAGCACAGGCTCCGGACGCTCAGGCTCAGCGGCCATGGCTCACGGGGCCAGCCGCTCCGCGGCACGCGGGATCCTCCCAGACCAGGGCACGAACCCATGTCCCCTGCATCGGCAGGTGGACCCCCAACCACTGCGCCACCAGGGAAGCCCTGGACAAATTTTTAAAAAGAAAAAATAAGGAAGGATATCCTTGTAGATTTTAAAATACATTATAAAGGCACATATTTTGGAATTGGCATTGAAATAGGTGGATAAATCAGAGGAACATATTAGCCATTTCATAAAGATAGAAACCAGTATGAACATTTAGTATTAATTTCTTTATTTAGCAAGTACTTATTAATCTCTTCATGTTCACCCATCACTCTTTAGGTACTGGGGATATAGAGGTTGAATAAGGAGACAAAATCTCTGCTCACATGAAACATATGATGATAAGCAAGACAATAAACAAGTATATAAATACATATAAATTTCAGGCAGAATTAAGTGCTTTGAAGAAAAATAAAGCAGACTAAGAAGAGTATGGTATTTTATTTTAGATGGAGTGTTCAGGGAAAGGCTTTATAAGTGGGCAACGTTTAAATGGCGATCTGACCTAAGTAAAGGAGTGAGCCATGCTCACTGTCCAGGTAATAGTAAGTAAGGTCTTTACGTGGGAATGAGTTTGGCATGTTCAAAGATTAGATAAAATGCTAGTGTGGCCAGAGATAAATCTGAGACATAGGGTGGCATTTTAAGCTAGTGAGACAGTTTGTATGTTTTAGTAAACTCAGTGGAGACATCTGGAAAATCATGCCACATGAATTCCACAGGAATTAAATGTTTCTTTTAAATTCTAGAAGAGAATACTGGTAGACATTGAAATTATAATGGGATGAGCTTTCTAAGCATTACATTACAGCTTCAGTTCATAAGGGGTAAGACTGATAGATCTGTTTAAATAAAATCTCACAACTTCTGTAAGTCAAACACTGCATAAACGAATTGAAAAGCAAATAAACAAGAGAAAATATTCCCAAACATGAATGACACAAAAATCACATCATGAGTACAGAGTAAGTAAGCTCCTACAATTCCATAAGTAATAGACAAGTACACCAATCCAAAACAAAAGGGCAAAGGACACAATTGATGACAATACAAGTGGACATCAAAATGTGAAAAAAAAAGCGTAATTTTCTTTTTTGACCAGGGACCGCTGTACAGAGACACCATACATATTGCTAAGCAATGGTTCAAATCAGCACAATCTTTTTGGAGAAATGGTTGGTAGTAGTGTTTACCAAAGACCTTGAGACTAAGAGGCATATTCCTCTTTTTAACAGGTGGTGGGAGAGAAAAAGCTATGAATAATCAAGCAGAATTTATAACTTACTGTATTATGAATTTGTTGTGTGATTTTAAGAAAAGTCACATAACCTTTCTGCTTTCATTTTCTCATCTGTACCTATTCACAAGTATATATGTAAATGCAAAATGAAAAAAAAGGCCTTTTAAAAACTCTATACAAATGCAATTCAGTTTTATTATACAGAATGATCCAGGGTCAAAACCGGAAATGCTTTAAAAATATTTTTATATAAAATAGTTTCAATCTTTAATGACCAAAAATATTAGTCATGGTGAATGTTCTTATATAATGGTGAATGTTCTTATATAATGGTTGGTCTGGGACCTTCTTTCTTGAAAATAGTTAGAATTAAAATCATGAACCCTTTATTACTTATGCAACGTTTAGTTCTTATTTGATCTTTAAAAGTCTGAAGGCTTTAAACAATCTTCTGTGATTAATTTTAAAACATTATTTACATTCCCTACTAAGCATAACTTAAAACCGTGTTTTCTTTGTCTTTCATAAAATCTGTAATAACGTATAACTTTTTTTCAACTCGTTTAGGTTTTTTCTGGGATTTGGTGCCATCATGAGAGTTAGGCATTTTATCATTCAGGATCCTGAGAATGACTTTCAAAGAATTAGTCATCTGAAGTGATACATTAAACTTCAGAGAATATCAATTTGATTACATTTGGGACTAACTAAATAAAACTAAACAAATTTGAGCCCCTAAAAAAGACCCAGAGCAGCAGAAATACCAGAAAGCTGTGAATCAGCAAAATCCTTACCTTTCTCCTTTTCACTTTGCAAGAGTCAGCAGCACCAGCCTCATTAAAAGAGCCAACAGGGCTTCCCTGGTGGCGCAGTGGTTGAGAGTCCACCTGCCGATGCAGGGGACACGAGTTCGTGCCCTGGTCCGGGAAGATCCCACATGCCGCGGAGCGGCTGGGCCCGTGAGCCATGGCCGCTGAGCCTGCGCGTCCGGAGCCTGTGCTCCGCACCGGGAGAGGCCAAAAAAAAAGAAGAGCCAACAGACAAAACCTTTGATAGAGTGGGATCTCTATCTGCTTGGAAAGCAGAGGGATCTCTGGACTTTTCTATAAAGTGATATATAGATACTATGTTCTACGTTTTCCCTACATTTTTTTTAAACTGTACTCCTGAGTTATTTAACAGGATTGTGTGGTTGAGGATTAACTCTCGAATTGCTGTTGAGAGGGATGCTCCCATCAGCTTTCCAAAGATCTATGCCTCTGAAAAGAGTTGTGTGGCTGAAGGATGAATCATCCGGTTGGAGCTCTTTGTGCTGATTTCCCCAGACAAACGTATATAAGGGAGGAGGAAAGGGGAGGGAGGAAGTGATGAGTAGATATTGGTTAAGCAAGGGGAAGGATCTTGAGGATTTTATCAAACCAATATTAAAAATTGGAGAAACCAGAAATGTGCCTTTAACCCCTGAAATGGAAGAAAACTTTGGCATGAGAAGGAACAGTTTTTCTGGTATGTGCAGAGGGGTATGAAGTAGGGAGTGAGTTCTCAGAAGTGGCAACTAGAATCTCCTGTTAAAAGCCAGAAGGAACTGGTAAGAAAGCTACTGGCTTCTTTTCTTACTCGCATCCATGAATTCTGTATTAATCCGCAAATTAGCCTTAAAATAAAATTGTTGTTTCTTTAGGCTTATAGGTAAAGGTGCAATCTGCTCTTGTATTTCCTATTCTAAGATTAAGGCATTTCTAACTTAAGTACTATTCATATCTATAGTTAAAATGCTTCTTAGTTCTGGTTCTGGCTAAACTACAGAAACAATGTCACCCATTTTATAATTTATGAGAATGCTGAAAGATTTAATTTCATTAAGCAGATCATAAAAATCTGCTGTCTGCCTCCTAGAGAAATGGAAATAAAAACAAAAACAAACAAATGGGACCTAATGAAACTTAAAAGCTTTTGCACAGCAAAGGAAACTGTAAACAAGACGAAAAGACAACCCTCAGAATGGGAGAAAATATTTGCAAATGAAGCAACTGACAAAGGATTAATCTCCAAAATTTACAAGCAGCTCATGCAGCTCAATAGCAAAAAAACAAACAACCCAATTCAAAAATGGGCAGAAGACCAAAACAGACATTTCTCCAAAGAAGACAGACAGATTGCCAACAAACACATGAAAGCATGCTCAAAATCACTAATCATTAGAGAAATGCAAATCCAAACTAAAGTGAGGTATCACCTCACACCAGTCAGAATGCCCATCATCAAAAAATCTACAAACAATAAATGCTGGAGAGGGTGTGGAGAAAGGGGAACCCTGTTGCACTGTTGGTGGGAATGTAAATTGATACAGCCACTATGGAGAACAGTATGGAGGTTCCTTAAAAAACTAAAAAGAGAACTACCATATGACCCAGCAATCCCAGTCCTGGGCATATACCCTGAGAAAACCATAATTCAAAAAGAGTCATGTACCACAATGTTCATGGCAGCTCTATTTCAATAACCAGGACATGGAAGCAACCTAAGTGTCCATCAACAGATGAATGGATAAAGAAGATGTGGCACATATATACAATGGAATATTCCTCAGCCATAAAGAGAAACGAAACTGAGTTATTTGTAGTGGGGTGGATGGACCTAGAGTCTGTCATACAGAGTGAAGTAAGTCAGAAAGAGAAAAACAAATACCATATGCTAACACATATATATGGAATTTAAGAAAAAAAATGTCATGAAGAACCTAGGGGTAAAACAGGAATAAAGACACAGACCTACTTGAGAATGGACTTGAGGATATGGGGAGGGGGAAGGGTAAGCTGTGACAAAGCGAGAGAGAGGCATGGACATATATACACTACCAAACGTAAGGTAGATAGATAGTGGGAAGCAGCCGCATAGCACAGGGAGATCATCTCAGTGCTTTGTGGCTGCCTGGAGGGGTGGGATAGGGAGGGTGGGAGGGAGGGAGACACAAGAGGGAAGGGATATGGGAACAGATGTATATGTATAACTGATTCACTTTGTTATAAAGCAGAAACTAATAAAAAAAAAAGGGAGGAGGTATAGGGATATATGTATATGTATAGCTGATTCACTTTGTTATAAAGCAGAAACTAACACACAATTGTAAAGCAATTATACTCCAACAAAGATGCTAAAAAAAAATCTACTGTCTGAATATACAGTGCAGTAAAGTTTCAATGTAATTTGAAGGGAATTAAATATACATCCCTGTTATAGCTAATAGATCGGGTGTAGCAACAGTTCTTTGCAGGCTATTAGGAATGAACTTGAATACATCTTACCTTTAGAATTCTGAAACACAATGGCATTATTCTACTGAAAACTTGACTAAATTACTATGATGACATTTGTGTTTTTTAAAGTCAAACTATTTTGCTTATGTCCTTTAGTGGAATGGCAGAATGAATATTGGGAAGGGGGGACATTAGCCCAAGATATGTGGGGAAAAAATTTTAAAGACCACTTCTTTCTTCTAAATAAATATACAACTCCTGATCAAGGGGCATCACACACCAGGGCTCTAAGAGATTTTATAGATGAGATTGTTCAACATGTCTGTTGCTTATTGAGAATGGGGAAATATACCAAAAGATTAGAACAGAGAAATGTCAGTCCAGTAGTCAATAAGAAAAAGAAAATGGGTCCTTTACAGAGTGATGGATATGTGTTCAAATTTGTGCATGAATTGAGAAGGAGTTAAAGTCTGCAAGTTCTTATTAGAGAAAGCAGTGATCCATCAAATCCACTAGGAAGTCACCAAGAAAAATCATAACAGACCATTCCTTTCCTTGATAAAAGAGATCAGGGAAATTGTATACACATAGACTACCCAGACCACAGTATTTCACTTCTCCTCCCAACTATCCTTTAGTTGTATTTAACACAATTGATTATTCTTTCGTTACTTCTTTTTTTAATTGATATTCTTTATTTGATTAATTAAACCTTTTTGTTTGATGATTATATGACTTTTCTCTTCAGTGAATTGGCTTATTAACTTTTTACTTTTTATTTAAAAATTTTTAAAAATTGAAATATCAATTGAAATATTGATATATAATATTATGTTAGCTTTGGCTATACTACATAATTTGATATTTGCACACATTATGAAATGATCACCATGATAAGTCTAGTAACCATCTCTCCCAATACAAAATTATTACAATATTATTGACCCTATTCCTTATACTGTATATTACATCCCTGTGACTTATTTATTATATAACTGGAGGTTTGTACCTTTTAATCCCATTACCCTATTTCACCCACCCACCTGCCCCCTCCCTTCTGTCAATCACCTGTTTGTTTTCTGTATTTGAGTCTGTTTTCATTTTGTTTTGTTTTTTATATTCCACATATAATTGAGACCATGTGGTATTTGTCTTTCTCTGTCCGACTTATTTCATTTAGCATAATACTCTCTAGATCCATCCATGTTGTCACAAATGTCAAGATTTCATTTTTTATGGATGAGTAATATTCCATTGTATATATATACCACATCTTCTTTATCCATTCATCAATTAATGGACACTTAGGTTGTGTCCACATCTTGGCTATTGTAAATAATGCTGCAATGAACATCGGAGTGCATATATCTTTTTGAATTAGTGTCTTTGTTTTCTTCAGGTAAATACCCAGAAGTGAAATTGTTGGATCATCATATGGAAGTTCTATTTTTAAATTTTTGAGAAACCTCCATACTGTTTTCCATAGTGGCTGCACCAATTTACATTCCCACCCTTTTCTCCACACCCTCACCAACACTATTTTGTTGTCTTTTTGATGATAGCCATTCTGACAGGTGTAAGGTGATATCTCATTGTGGTTTTTGACTTGCATTTCCCTGGTGATTGGTGATGTTGAGCATCTTTTTGTGTGTCTGTTGGCCATGTGTATGTCATCTTTGGAAAAATTCCTATTCAGGTCCTCTGCCCATTTAAAAATCAGGCTGTTTTTTTGATGTTGAGTTGTGTGAGTTTTTGTGTATTTTGGATATCAACTCCTTATCAGATATATTGTTTGTAAATATGTTCAGTAATATCATGTTTTTGATAGCATCCTTTGCTGTACAAAACTTTTTAGTTTAATGTAGTCCCACTTTTTAATTTTTGCTTTTGTTTCCCTTGCCTGAGGAGATATCCAAAAAATACTGCTAAGACCAGTGTGGAAGAGTACAATGTCTATGTTTTCTTCTAGGAGTTCTATGGTTTCAGGCCCTACATTTAACTCCTTAATCCATTTTGAGTTTATTTTTGTATATGGTGATAGTAGTCCAGTTTGATTCTTTTGCATGTAGCTGTCCAGTTTTCCCAACACCATTTATTGAAGAGGTTGTCTTTTCCCCATTGTATATTCTTGCCTCCTTTGTTGTAGATTAATTGACCATAAAAGTGTGATTTCTTGAAAAACTGTTGCTCCATAATTCTACAAACTTTTTTCTATCTCTGACTGCTCCTTACAACTTTACAATCGCCTTTCCCTAAACCTATATAAACTATACCCTAAATACTAGCATTCCTAAGCATTTGATCCTCTGGACGATTTCACTATTTAAATTCCTACCAATTAGCTAATGATTCCCAGAGCTATATCTGAGTCCCAGACCTCTTCTCTTGCGTTTGCACAGGGAGGTCAAGCTCAACACCTCCAAAATAAACTCTATTCTTTCCCCTACATCGGGTCTCCTTCCTGAGTTTCCTATCTCTAGGAACTGCATTGCTCAGTAACCAAAATCAGAAAACTGGGTATCATCCTTGACTAGGCTCTTGACAGTCTGAATCCAATAAGATACATTTTTAGCAGAGGTAACCATAAGATACTGCACTAGGATTCCCAAACCTCACCTAAATGTGTGAGGACACATTCCTCACACATTACAGGAAGTAATGTGTGAGGAATGTCAGTTCCTGACATTACAGGAAGTGTGACTTTACAGTTATACACAAAAATCACTTTAAGTGCTTTTAGCTAATTTTTAAATTCAATATGCATCAATAGTTTGATGTGGCTGCTGGAGAAGGTAATACTTTCTTAAGCTGCATCAACAGAAGAAAATCTAGAGTGAGGAACCAATAAGTTCAATCTGCTCTTGATGCCACATGAGTAATATTGCAGGGAAGTAGGAATTGCTGTGGAAGAGAGCAGCCGAGCTCACTCACCATGTAAGAAATGGCAGGAATATTTTAAAGACCATTAAAGATCAAATAACCTTCAGTAGCCCTTTTAAATTTTATTTTCTATTGATGCATTTTAGATTTAAAATAATGATATTTAATGGAAATTCATTCATTTTAGATGTTAAAAATAATCATTGTATTTTGATTTTACTCAGAGGTGTGTGTGTGGTCCAAGTTGCTACTAATAAGAATTTGTTAGTTCGTTTCTTGATTTGGGATCCATGCAAGGACCCCTAAATGCACTAAATGCACTACTGAAAGGAAGACAACTACATTCATGATCTTCCCTTCTTAACCCAGTTTGCCTGAAGGCTGGATTGAGGAGGGGATCTAATCAATATAGACCACTTCCATGTTACCTCATTTAACGAAAGACAGCACAATAAATGGAAGGGGATTGGGTTTGGAGTTAGTCCTGACTCACTTGCTCTTTATTCCATTTCTGAGTCTTAGTTTCCTCATCTGTAAGATAAGGGCTCCAGTACCTGCCTCGAGGGCTCTTAGTCTTCAACAAAATGACACATCTGAAAGGGCCTAGCATATAGTTGGCATTTAGCAAACGCTGTCTTCTTTGCTTAATGGCCACAACTGCACTGTGAGGGGTGGGAGACAATCTCCTGGTGTCAGCAGGAAGCTTGGAACCTGGATTAAGATGGGTCAGGTGCTTTGTCTTTGGTCCTTTGCCTCCTTCTCTGTTCCTACTCCTTACACTTTCCCTCCACTTAACCTCTATTTTAAAGACAGCAATTTAAAAAATAATGGCAATGCCTCTTCTATGGGCTTATTGTACATACCTGTGCTATTTCCACTACAAGCAGTGCAACTGTTTGACTGTAAAGACTAATTGTGAAATTATAAAATATGAGATAAGTTGGTGGGGTTGGGACAGGGGCATAAAAAAAAATTTGAGTCAACAGATGAGAAGAAACTGCTGTAGGTTATTTAGGATGAGAAGAAACTGTCGTAGGTCTCAAATTCTGTGATGGATTTTTGGTCTTTTCCATTAAAAAGTAATGATTTTAAAAACTAATAACTTAAAATTGCCACACACAAAACAAATGGTCCACAAAACATTCTCCTTTCCTTCTGAAGGTTTTATGATGCATTGTTATCATTAACCAGTCTTTTACTATTAAACTTAAAAGGCCAATTGAGACACACAGCTCTGAGACTGTTCTTCCACCACTGGTTAAGACTGGGGTGGCAGGTATTGGGGATAATATTCATTTAGCCTTCTGAGCTTTCTGGGATAAATCAAAAGAAAATGACATTTGGTAAGGTTAAATATGGAAATAGCAAACAAGATTGGCTGGGGCAGGAGGTGAGATGCTAGACAGGGAGACCCAACAGAAGGCTGCTAGAATCATATAGGCAGGGGATGATGCCAGCCTGACTGAGGACATGGCTGTGGAAATGAAGGTTGGGGACAAGGTAAATAGGATAATCTCCCACTGAGGGGGAGATTGAAAGATGAAGTGAAGTATTATTTCGGACACTTGCTTCTAACACCTGAGAGACTCTGACATGAATGAGGCAACCTCCTGCAGACATGGTCTGGTCTCTTCTGTTTTCTTTTGCTACCCTGAATTCTTTCAGTTTTATCCTTTGTGCTCACTTGAAGGCTTCTGGGAAAGGAGAAAGTGACTCCTTTTGCCCCTTTTGCCAGTTTCAGTGGGTCACCCCCTGTGTCACCAGTCAGGCTGACCCCGTTATTTCCAGCACATGGAGTGGCAAATAGACCAATCAGTCAATATAGGTCACGTTGTATTGTGCCTGGCTTGGGGCAAACTTGCATTGTCCCTGGTACCCAGGAGCTGAGGTCTGATTAATGGCTTCTATATTCAGTGCAAGCCCATGGGGATGAAAAGGATTTGAAGGGCAGGAAGTCCAAAGCAAATTTTGGCTTTGGGATATAGTAAATTTCACTACTTTGTCACTCAAGTTTTTATTTTGGGAATTAAAAAAAATTCTTTCTTTAATTTTGTTGTTTTACATAGAAGGGTGATAACATATACAGACGGAAAATCAGCATCATGACACAATATATAAATAGCCTCATTGAAAGCCCAGTTATCACAAAGCAGCATCTAAAATGAATGAAAAAAGTTGGAGGAAATACTTCCACTAGTATTTATACTTGAGAAAATCATTTTTCTGTTTCCAAAGGGATAGACAGGTTATGTTTCACACATAGGCAGACACCTCATTTGGGGCAGTACTTATTACATAGCCAACATAGCCACTGGGTCAGAACTCATTTTTAATGATGAGGTCGATAAATAAAGTTAAGCACGGATGTAGGCAATAGGTATGAGTGAAGCTATTTCTTCTTCTTCTTCTTCTTCTTCTTCTTCTCTTCCCCCTCATCCCCCTCCTCTTCCCTCTCCTCCTTCATCTTCTTTTACCTTTGTGATTTTATGAGTCCTCTTGGCCAAGAAGGGAGGAGTTTCTGCTCCCTGTCTTCTCTAGGATGTCTGATATGGCCATAAAATAGAATTTCCAGCTTTGTGGGAACAAAAATACTAAACAAGCATGTTTAGGCTTTCACTGATAATCCTTTCATCATAGGATAAGGATTTATATGTAGAAAATAGTCCACAAACTTAATTGTTCCCCTCAACAAGCCAAAAAGGGAAACAGTTGAAAACCACTGTTAAACATAAGACCATATAAACGATATACTGTGAAAGGAATTGCTGAGCTGAAAAGTCTGACACCAACTCCTTTGGTCCTACCTTTGAGATAACTTTGTATGTATGTTATCCTTCATTTTAATTCATATTGTTGCTGTTCCATTGTAGGCCAGGCAGAATAGTTTTAATTCTTTAATTTAGGCAAGGAGCTTCAGATTTAAAGTGGCAGAAGCCAATTCAAACTAGTGCAAGCAAAAATAAGGAACATTATTACACGGAACCAAGGTCAAAGATGCATCCCAGCCTACTTATCTTGCCAGATTTTTATTCCCTTCCCTACCCCAGTCAATGCATTCTATGCTTTACTCAAACTCTATTACTTTTTATTTCCCTAATACAAGACGCAGTGTCTGGCACATATTAGGTGTTCAATAAATATTTCTTGACTAAATTAAGGAACCAAGTATAATGTATAGGTATCCTGATACTTAGTTCAAAGCTCTTTTTGGCTATTATCCTGCTAGTTATACAGGACAGACGACTTAAGATTTTTCCTGCCCTGCATCCATTATGCTGCTCCTTAATGAGCATACTTCAAAACCAAAACAGTCCTCTACCTTTGGGTCTTCGGTTCAAGGCTCATTTGTCTGCATTTATCACCACCATTCAAACAACAGTGAATGATTAGCCTGGAAACAAGTTATGAAACAAGCTCATCTCTTTGATCAAATTGTATTATTATATATAATTTTCTATTCCTTCTGAGTTAGCATCACTTGAAAGCTGTGCTTTTGGAGCATAAATAAGATCATTCTGATTTGAGCAAGTTCATGACTCAAATTGCCCCAGCCTGTTTGTTAGCCTGGGAGAATACTGGTGAGAGCTGTCTTCTGAACTTGAGTTCAGAGATCTCTGCACCTCGTAACCAACTTCTACTACATTTTCTTTTGAGACTTGCCACTAAGAAGGTCTGTGAGAATGACTTCGTTCCTTCTAGTGAAGGAGTTTAATGGTCTTGCACGTTATTGACTGATTGCACATTATTAAACTTTTTCTACATATTGCAAATGTAAAATGGAAATGACTTTTAAAAGGCATTTCTTTTTCCTTGCCTTCACAGCCTGTGACCATTGACTAGCAATCATGAATGTGCATGGCAATGCAGGCTGCCCACTGTGCTGTACTTGGCTCTGCCTCCCTTGCCTTCCCTCCCAACCATCTTCTCATCCCTCCTTCCATTTTATACAGCATCTTCACCACCCCAATACCACTCCCTGCTGCCTTGCCTTTTCTCCTTGCTGCTGCTTCTCAATATGATGAATGATGTGTGTGTGTGTGTTCGGACATATTGGGGGAAAAGGGAAAGCAGTGATAAAAAGAGTCTTCAACCTATAGGAATTTTATTTTTATTTTTTATTAAAGTATAGTTGATTTACAACGTCATGTTAATTTCTGCTGTGTAGTAAAACGATTCAGTTACACATATATATATATATACATTCTTTTTTAATATTCTTTTCCATTACGGTCTATCATAGGATATTGAATATAGTTCTCTGTGCTATGCAGTAGGGCCTTGTTGTTGATCCATTCCATATATAATAGCTTATATCTGCTAACCCCAACCTCCCACTCCATCCCTCCCTCAAACCCCTCTCCCTTGGCAACGACCAGTCTGTCCTCTACGTCCGTGAGTCTATTTCCGTTTCATAGATAGGTTCATTTGTGTCATTTTTTAGATTCCACATATAAGTGATATCATATGACATTTGTCTTTCTCTTTCTGACTTACTTCACTAGTTGCATCCATGTTGCTGCAAATGGCATTATTTCATTCTTTTTATGGCTGAGTAATACTCCATCGTGTATATATACCACATCTTCTTTATCCATTCATCTGTCAATGGACATTTAAGTTGTTTCCATGTCTTAGGTACTGTGAATAGTGTTGCTATGAGCATTGGGGTGCATGCATCTTTTTGAATTACAGTTTTGTCTGGATATATGCTCAGGAGTGGGATTGCTGGATCACATCAACCTATAGGAATTTGCAAGCTAAGACAGAATATACCTTTTCCTCATTCTTACACACAAAGAAGACATAAAATCCAGCATTATCAGAGCCATAAGAAGCTTAGAGAACATCTGAATTCTCATATGGGGCAACTGAGGCTCAGAGATGTGAAAGAATAAGCCAGAGCTCAAACAGGCCACATTTTTACATACAGAGGGCACAGCAAATACCTTATGCTAATGTGGTGAATGCATCTTTAGGTCAAAGGACGTTTCTGAGAATGAAGGTGAGACAAATACATGATTAGGGACTGTAGAAATAGTTAGGAGAGCTCCATTTTAAAGTTTGGGTTGACGGTGTGGAGTGCAGTAAAATTCCTCCACTCTTTGTGCCCTGGTTAAAATGCCCATAGTTGTCTTACACTTGCTTTGATACTGTCAGGAGCCTTGCACTGATGGCAACCATCACACTTGGAATTTCCCAGAGAGGACCTTGAATTTTGTAGAAGATGCTATATATATCCAAAAAATGAAGGAATAAATGTGTATATAAGCAGGGTGACTCCACATCCTGATTTGCCTAGGACTGTCCTCATTTATGCCTGTTGTCCGAGCATCCCATCTGGTTAGCATCCCATCTGGTTGATTTCACAGTCAACAATGTCCTGATTTGGGCCTCCCAAAATTATATGATCACTCCATAAGCCACAATGAAATGAGAAACAGAATCCTCAACTTAGTTTCAACTCCTCTAATGCTCCAGAACAGGTTGTACTTCTAATTAGTGTGCAAAGTTCCAAGAAACAATTTATTACTAGTTCTCATAATCATAATGCACTCTATGCATATATAATCCCTTCATTGGAGTCTCTCAGAGTACTTTATTTAGCCTCACATTTTTGTAACATTTGTGATGTTACTCCCAAATTACCGATGACATCTGTAGCAGAGAGGTTAAATGATCTGTGCAAGGTCACACATCAGTTTAGATGGTAGCAAAAACTTGGAAACATTATAGGTGTTATAATTATGTAACATAGTAATAGGCCTTTTCTTTGCAGCATTATTCCCTACAACTCTAAAAGCTGGGTCAGCTTTATTTTAAATGGGTTATATTTTAAAGACAGAACCAGATAACAGAAGTCTTGGCAAAGTATTGGCAAATATACTGTGTAAAAATAATTGTGGTCTTCATCTAGAGATTATCATGCTAAGTGAACTAAGCCATCTAGACAGAGAAAGACAAATATCATATGATATCATTTATATGTGGAATCTAAAAATAAAATGATACAAATGAATTTATTTACAAAACAGAAGTAGGCACACAGACATAGAAAACAAACTTATGGTTACCAAAGGGGAAAGGGGGGATAAGTTAGGAGTTTGGGATTAACATATACACACTACTGTATATAAGATAGGTCACCAACAAGGACTTACTGTATAGCACAGGGGACTATACTCAATATTTTATAATAATCTATAAGGGAAAATAATATGAAAAAGAATATGTATATGTATATATATGTATGTATAACTGAATAACTTTGCTATACACCTGAAACTAACACAGCATTGTAAACCAACTACACTTCAATAAAATAAATATAAATAAATAAATAAATAAAAAGGCAAATAGTGCTAAAAGGGTTATAACAAAAAGAAAATATTTTTAAAAATTGTGGTCTGACGGAGATACTATTTCACTTGGTGAGGATTAATAGCCCCTTGGTGTCCCCAGTTAACACCATTCTTCTGAGGACCCCACCAAACAACACGCTGACTCCTTCTCCACACATAAGCTCACCCCTGCTTTACCTAGGTCAGCTAGACCATCAAGTGGAAATAGGTTCAACTTCTTTCTGGCACAGATACACTTTTATGCATCCTAGTGCATTCTGGACAACTACAACTCATCCTTAAAGACTCAGCTATGGAAACCATTCATTTGATTACCCCAGGCTGAGTTGGGTGCCCCTACTCCACGCTTTCATACTCTATCATTGTCCTCATCTCTACAAGCTCCTTGAGGACAGGAGGGTATCTTACTCATCTCTGTATCTCCAGTGCTTTGTATAGTTTCTAGCACACAGCAGGTGCCCAAAAAGTATTGTTGCATGAATTTAAAATACATTTCATATTGCAAATAAAATGTATTACTTCATGAACTTCAGCCACTTGGATTTAAAAAAATTTTTAATTCATACTATTGTAATATACTTATCTGTAAAAGCTTATTGTCTCAAAGTTGTATATTTTGTATGCTATGTGAACACTGGATCATTTGCTTAGAAAAGAAATCTGATGAGTTTACCTGACTTCAAAGTTTGTCACACCCTTGGGCCGATTTTAAATTCAAGCTACTTGTCTCAAAAAACTTAGTAATTATTTTCCAAAGGATTCCACAATGTTTTGTTTTGTTTTGTTTTAAATCAAGGTGGTGAGATGAGAAATTTTACCTCAATTCAAAATACCATGATTGTGTTCTCAGTTGAAAAGTTATTTAAAAATGATTTCAGCTTTAGTCTATATAGATTTTTTTCAAGGTAACTAATTAAAACAAAGCCATTTGTTATATGAAAAAGGAAGGTAGGCATATTTAGTGAGCAAAATATTGGAAGTTGAACATTTCTGGTATTGTCATAAAGTGATTGGATTGAAGTTCTTCACATCAGTACCTTTTTAGATATGAAATAATGAACACCTCATTGGCTTTAGGTATTTTTAATATTTATGTGTGCTTAGTCTACTTTGTGTCATTTTCAAAATTAGATTTTAGCTCAAATCTTTGAAAGAAGGTCAGAATCAAAGTTAAGGGGGGTACTTATTATCTTCAGGGACAGTTGGCTTAAAGACATATATTTTGCATCCTGTGTTATGACTTTATTTTACCATAGGATTTTGGCTGCTCATCTGTGGCTGGTCATCAGTCTTGATATAATGATGCTTATAGTGCAGCAGTTTAAGTGTGCAGCCATTCTGTGGCATAAACTAGAGTCTGATACCATTACTGGGACTCACTCTAGAATGCATATATGCTTCAGAATGCAACAGAATACTTCAGGTCATAAAACATAGACTTAAGGTATTAAAGTCAATTTTGAAAATAAGTTGACAGACTCTAGTGACTGGAAACTTGGAATCAAATTGCAAAGAGCCTGGGATAATTTGTTTTTTTGCAGAAGCCCATCAGCTGTCACAGGAAAAAAAAAATCCTGTAAGATTTCAGAAGTTAATTACAGTCTTTGTATCACTTCATTTAAGAGTAGAAATTAAGTTTCAAGAAGTATTTTATGTATCATTCTGATATCTGACCATAAGAATCCTTCTAGGGCAGGAGAAAGCAAGAATCCTTTCCCATATTACAATTTGGTAAACCACTAATTCACAATATTCCTATTAATTATGAATTATCTCTAGGAAGGAATAAATTTGTCTCATAATGATGAATATCTAATCTTATAGATAAGGATCATTTGCAAATTGTGATATCATAAAACTCAGCTCAGGCAAAGATGTAACTTATTTAAACTGAGCAAAATATTTAAATAAATCAGTATGTTTATAAATCTTATGATATGGATTTGTTATCAAACACATGGAAGATGAAAAGATTATTTTTAAGAATGGTGATGAGTCTGAGATTTTACCCTACTTGCAAGCTAACAAGTTAGCCTGCTATAATCCATTAATGCTGACAGAAACATGAGACTCCTGGATCAGAGACAAAGGACTTTATTTATCATGGCACAGCAAGCAGCATAAGCACCATGTTCATCTCAGTTCCTCCCCCCAGTAACCACAGGAATAACAGGGTGGCCCACACCGTTGATTTACATCACACCTGATGAAACCCATGCTTAAGAAGCCCTAATCATCTATAATTGGCTGCAAGGAAACCTGTCTCAACTTGCTCTAGAGGAAGACATTATCTCTTGTGATACTGGACAGTAAACAAACCTGCCCTTGGCTCTGGAGGGAGCCACTATCTCTATCTTCCAAAGATATTTGGTACACAAACATCTCTGAAAGGATAGTTCAGAACAAAGGCAATCAGTTCCTCTGTTTGTAAAACATATAGAAATGCAATAGATCCATGGAGAATTGTCTCCCAGCAGTCTTTTATTAATCGTATTTTTTTCAAATTGCTATTTTAAAACCTGAAGCTATAGTCCAGATAACTTGGTTCTTATAGATCTCGCCACCTAAATATATTTTTTTAAAGTTTGTGGGACCCAGTTGCCTTAGACAAGCTGTTTGTCAGTTACACTTTACATGACGGGTCCCTAGAACATTTAAATACTTGGATTGCCTTCGGAAGGTCATATAATTCTCCTGAAGGCACAATATGGCTAATGGCTTATATTAGTGGCTCTGCATGGGGCCATTCACTTTCATTCTGATGATGCAGCTGTATCATGGTTTCACTGAATGATTTGAAATCGTTAGTCAAATTGCTTCTTTCAAAGGTCATGTTTACACAACAGCTGACATTTTGAGAAGGCATAAATTTGGAGATATGGCTGGAGATGTTAGTTTCTTGATATAGAAATCAGTTTGTCTAATGCAGATTTTGACAACTTTTAACAGGCTTTGTTCTGCTGGATCAAAAGCAATGTTTGATGCAAAAGTCTTTTGATGGGTTCTCAGAGATTTCTGTCTGCTTTTGGCCACATGGTCAGCACTCGTTGTACTTATTTAGAGGACATAGAAGCACACCTTATTCATTTATTTTTTTCCATGTGCCATTTTCTCTTACTTTGTGAGTGGCACATGCTCTTTGTCTTTCTTCCTGGAATTTTTGAGCCCCTTTCCACCCCATTTCCTTGACTACCTTCAATTTATCCTGCTGGTTTTGATTTTAGAAGTGTCTTCCTCCATGGTGCTTATTCTATTCCTCCAAATCTGAAAGAAGTTTCCTTCCTAGATAATGTCATAGACCAACCATGCTTATTTATATAGTAGCACTTATCACTTACTTGTCTGAATTTCCTCTTGGCCTTTGAGATCCTTGAGAGCAGGGTACATAACCATCTTATTTCTTTATCCAGAGTAACTAGCACAGTGCCAGACACAGTGTAGATAATGAATAAATTACTGTTGAATAGAAAAGAAATTACGAAGATCAATTTAGATAATGCATACACTTTGAGAGCTTGTTCAGCAATCCTAGTAGGTGTTCAAAAAGTTTCCTTGAATTGAATTAAACTGAAGTGGTTATGATCGATTTAGATAATCTATGTAAGGTATAGTACGGCAGCGTGCACATGTATATATAATCATTTTAATACCTTTGTGGGGCCCAAACACCCTACATTTTAAAAGAATGTTTAAGTAATTTTGCTTTGAAATTATTAGTCTGCAAATAATTCATTTATTTGTGATTGACAGTGATTTCTGTGCAATCATATGCATTCTTGGAAATTCTTCCATTTTCTTTTTCTTTTTTTTGTTTGTTTGTTTTTTGTTTTTTGTGGTACGTGGGCCTCTCACTGTTGTGGCCTCTCCCGTTGCGGAGCACAGGCTCCGGACGCACAGGCTCAGCGGCCATGGTTTACGGGCCCAGCCGCTCCCCGGCATGTGGGATCTTCCTGGACCAGGGCACGAACCTGTGTCCCCTGCATCGGCAGGTGGACTCTCAACCACTGCGCCACCAGGGAAGCCCGGAAATTCTTCCATTTTAAATGAGAGGATCTAACCCATAAAGTTTTTTCAAATGCAATTAAAATTTTATGAATACTAAATTTAACAATTAATGAAGTTGACCTAATGCTACTTTTTGTGGACATTTAATTAAGCATTTAATGATCTTGTTTTATGGTTTTTTCTTCTTAATTGGGTGTCAAGAGTTTTTATTTTTAATGTCACAAACAGATTTTTGGGTTCCTTGAAAATCTGATAGGGCCTGGGCACCTTGCCTATAGTGACTAGTAAATAAAATTATCCTGCATACAAAGCACTCAGTAAATGTTTACAAATCAGAAGAAAGGAAGGTGACAGAGAAACAGATTTATGATTTTGACTCTAGGCATTTATGGCTAGAGGAAAAAGTGATCTCTATTGACCATACTCATAGAAGACCTTTGAAATTAGCTATTTCTATACCAGAAAAACCTGTATATAGTTTACCTAGAGAATTGCCTCCGTTTTTATTAAATATTTGTTTTCTTTTTTTCTAAAGTGCTGCTATCTTTATCTAGTGAGCCCAGCCACCCAGCTTGTTGCTTTATGTAATTGCATCTAAAATAAGGTTGTTCTAATGTTGGCAGGTCCCCAAAGACCAGATAAGCACTTAATAAATGTATTACATGAAACAATTAATGAATTTTACTATGAGAGTTTGCTACTCTTGCCATACCCTGAAATATGTAAAGTTGTGCAATTATTTTTAAGCCAAAAAGATGCGTGGTGGTACAAAAAGATGCCAGTATAAAGGACCCTGTGGATGAATATTAATCAAAAGTCACTGGCATGTTATTTTTGGTTGATTTGATAATTCTCTTTTATAAGAAATTAAATCATATTCTCACTAAAGTTTATTAACAAAACGGCACATATGAAACACTGGAAATTAATCTCATATTTTTACGTGTTGGAAAATTGAAGAAGCAAGCAGAAAGGTTAGGCTTTCAGAAATTAATTTCCTCAACATTTTAAGTTAAGTCTACAAGAGAATTGTCATCTAACTTCTCATTGTAGATGAATTACTAACATTAATGTAGTGGAGTCTAATACTGAACTTACTGGAATATATTTTCGTAACTGAAAACATGGAGCTTTGTGTAAAAATCAAGATGATTCTGATGAAGGATAAAATACTATCAATATCTATAGTGATTCTTAACCACAAGTCTATCAACTAAAGGATTCTCTTTTTGTAAGAATTTGGTAGAAAGATCAGATATTTCTGTGGCGATTTGAGTGAAGTCTTCTTAGAAGACCTCTAAGTGTACTTCTCTACTGTGAATCAGTTTAGGAGAGATAGCTCAAGGGCAGATAAAGTCCTGCTCCTAAATTCATTCTCTTCATTTCACTTCGTTATACTACTTGAAATTCCACCAGTTGGGAATTCATTCAGCTTTTCCACAGCTTCTCTTTAAAAGTGAAAATGCTGAATCACTTTGCGGTACCCCTGAAACTGGCATAATATTGTAAATCAACTATACTTCAATTTTAAAAAAAAGTGAAAATGCTTGTGAGAGGAACAGACTATCAGATTTTCATACCTTCTGGTAGACATCATCAATACAATTGCATCCACTTAGAACTCAGTTGTGCTACGTGAGAGAATTGAAAACTTTGTGAAACAAGTTGGTCCCTTTCGAGCTGGAGCACAGTAAGGGCCAGTAAGAGTGGAATGCTGCATGTTTTACATGAGTATAGTGGTAATATGTGACTTTAATTTACAAATTATAGATAATTAAATAATTAAATATTACCAATTTTTATGGTGCTGGGTTTTTAAGTGAAATGTCAGTTCTTTCTGCATTTATTTACTATGTTTAGTTACCGGGTTCTAAAATAAACAACTCCGTGTGAGAAAAAAAAGGAATGGAATGCTGCAGTGTATATGTGGTGGGGGGCATGGGGGAAAGGTAGTAGTTTAGGACAACATGAAGAACCTACTGCCTGAGGAATGAGTCACTAGGTGGTAATGAAGAAGGGGTATATAGAAGGAAGTGGAAGGATGACAGTGACAGCTTTTGTCTCCTATGAAATTTTGCTTAGTGCTACCTCCTTCTCTTCTACACAGCCTACCTGTATCAAGGGTGGTATCAATGGGCTGATAGCTCAAGTGTGTTAAGGATGAAACAGGCTGTCGTGGGTTAGTATAGTGGATGTTCTGGTCAGCCACCCAGATTGCCTCCTTCTCCATTTCAGGACTGAAACACTCATTTTCCCAGCTTCCGGCAGTGTTGGCTAGCTGGTGGCTTCCAACTGAGTCCCTCGTTGGGATCTGGCCTTGAACAAAGATTATTTCACGCAAATCACCCCCTTTCCCCAAGGTTATTTTGCACCTCATGACTGGTCAGTATGAAAGTATAAAGGCCCTGTCCCTTTGTCTCAATTTGAGATAATTCTGAAAGCCATTCCAGCTCCAGAGCTCCCTGTGGGATGAGCTGAGGCCTTTGTCATGACTGCACACGATTCAACTTCTCCCACTGCCCAGTCCTGCTTTCCTCACTCCTCCCCCACAGATGTTCATCCTATTCCTCAATAAACGTCTAGCAGCACATTTATGTCTCAAAGTCCATTTCCCAGTGAACCCAACCTTCAACACTGGATGTGAGAACTTAACTACTTATAACTGTATTTTTTAAATAAATTTATTTATATTTTATTTATTTATTTTTGGCTGTGTTGGGTCTTCATTGCTGTAGTGGGCTTTCTCTAGTTGTTCCGAGAGGGGGCTACTCTTCATTTTGGTGCCTGGGCTTCTCATTGCAGTGGCTTTTCTTGTTGCGGAGCATGGGCTCTAGGCACGCGGGCTTCAGTAGCTGCAGCACACAGGCTCAGTCGTTGTGGCGCATGGGCTTAGTTGCTCGGCGGCATGTGGGATCCTCCTGGACCAGGGATCAAACCCGTGTCCCCTGCATCAGCAGGCGGACTCTCAACCACTGCGCCACCAGGGAAGTCCCTATAACTGTATTTTTATGGGGAAATTAATCTCAAGTTTCAAACAACTTATTAAGTATAGATGATCTTTTGACCTGCAATCCATTTGCTTGTATTTTGGAAAGACAAACTCCGGACCTTAGATATCTTCCAAGAGTATATAAAACTTTTGTATGAATGCATTTGATGAACATGGTCAAATTGTTTTGAATGTAAAGCTCTGAAAAATTATCCTTATCTGTTCCTAGGTTTAAGTAGTTTCTTTCTTCTATAACCATAGATCTTGCTTCTTTTGTTAGCCCGATTTCCTTGGCCCTTCTCTACTGCATGCATACTAACAGCCATAATTACATTTATGGATCAGTATCACACTGATGCAAGACATGGTGTTCAATAAGCACTTGTCAGCAATTGAATCTTCTTGCTTTCCATTTTTCAATTCTTTCTAAGCCTTCCCCTCTACTTCTTGCCCCACTGTTCCTCATAAGAATTAAAATAATAAAAAATCTTAACTAACATCTGTTCAACCTTGGATTACAACCTGAGGTCTAAATATAAATGTATATTGGCATTAGGAAAAGTATAAAGAAAGGAAGGAAATAGGAAGAAAAGAAATAAATTTTCCAGAGAGACAAATACTGCAATCCAAATACCACACTTATACTAATTTAATAAAATGTGAGACTGTGTACAACAAAAATGTGCATGCTAATTATTTCACCATTTTGGTTCACAGTAGGAATTCTAGAGATTGCAAGGAAGAACAAATATTAAGAGAGCTAGGATGATTTTCTCTTTGTGTTATGAGAAGGAAAAAGACCAATAAAAAGTACCCCATAATTTGTTAAATAAGTTATGTGCTCCCTCATCTTCACCTCCTTGAGGTTTCCACTCAGTTGCCTCCCTCATTAAGTCCAGCACTCCCTAATTCACGTCTTCCCTGCTTTACTTTTTTTTCCATAGCACTTGTCACCGATTGACTTTATATATATGTTACTTATTTGTTTATGGTCTGGCTTCCTCCTGTAGAATGTAAGCTCTCCACATCCAAGGATTGTTGTCTATTTTGTTCACTGATGTAGCCCCAGTACCTAGAACAGTACCTGGCCCACAGTAGGCCATCAAGAAATATTGTTGGAAGAATAAAGTCATTTAATTCCCATAACTCCACCAGCTATGTAATATTTTCCCTCTTTTTACATATGGGAAAATTGAGGTTCAAAAAGGTTAAGCTATTTTTTTCAAGCTTGCACAGATATAAAGTCAAGCAGCTGTGACTCAGATCCAGGTCTCTCTGGCTCAAGAGCCTGTCCTTTTAACCACTACACTATACTGTTTTATCCTACTGCTTCTTAGACGCGCAGGTACACTGCGCTCCCACCAGGCCCCCAAGGGACAAGAGTAGACCCTCTTGGAAGGTGGCTGAGTTTCTACCAAGTGAAACCCAGTTTGTCTCACATACAGGAGAGGAAGTGCTGTGACCCAGGCCCAAAGTGCCGGTGGGCATCCTGGAGCTGCTTAAGTCTCTCACCAACTGACACTTATGGAAAGAAGATGCAAGAAGTCAGTGGACTCATTCCAGATATCCAGGGTAGGATTTTCACGTGCCTCTGACAATCTTTGTGAATTCGCTCAGAGGCTGCCTCTTCTCCAGCTCCAGATCCTCCCACCATTCACCCAAATCCTAGCCTTCCCATGGCACTCCCAGGGGTCAGAGAAGAGCATCCCTAATTCCAGGCCACAGTCACCCTTCATCTGCCCCTGTCTACCCTGAGGGGCAGACAGGCCCCTCTCAGACCATTTTAATCACTTCCTGCAGTTTAGAGGTTGAGAAGCCTGTTTCCTGGCCCCAAATTCTCTACAACTCTTTTCTCACATAGATTCCATTTCAATGCCCCTTCACTTCCTTTGGGCCTGGGTAAGTGGCCCCCCAAGCCGAGTTATACCAAGCCTTTTCTTCATGCCTCATTCCAGGCTTCTCTTTTACCTGTAGCTGTTTCCACCGGATGTTGATCTGCTCCAGGGCCCGGGAGTTCTCCATTGACAAGTGCACATCAGAAATGGCAAGTTGATGGGCCAGATCATTCACCAACTTCACTCCATCTTTCATGGGGAAGAATTCTTCTTTGAATAGCTATAGAACCAAAACCCAAGTGCCACAGTAGGTATAAAATAGGAAAGAGGAACCATTAGTCATTTTGTTTTAATAGCACAACCTCAGTGCTTGCCTATTAGGGCAACCAGACTAAGGTGTGTGCATGGTGGGGGGGCATTGTCCTTATCCTCTTCCTTTTCTACTCTCAGAAGACACCAGGGAAAGAGAAGCCAGTAGAAGGACAGAGGAGACTTCAGCTAAACCAGCCCCCAAATCTAGCACAGAAACTGGGACAGACTCTATTGAAGTCCAGGGCAACAATGGAGCCTCAGCAACAGGAACACTGTCAGGGTCTGGGAGGAACGTCTGGTCCTGGGGTGGACTGTAGCCACGGGAGGGGGCCTGCATACCTTAAGAGCCTGGATGTGCTCAGGAAGTGAATCAATGAAGAGATCCCCAGTGGGCTCCCAAGTGGCTCGGACTCCCTCGGCCTGAGTCAGAGTTGTGCTTAATTCCTCCATTGCTCCTTGGATCTCCAACAGCTGCTCCAGAGTGCGCTCAATGTGGCGGTGCTGGTCCACACAGAGGGCTGTCAGCTTCTCCCATAGTTCACTGGTCACTGTTGCCTGCTTCCACACAAAGTGGCTAAAATTCTGGATCTGCTGTCTGGGAGAGGTATCTGCAAGGGCAGGCACGAAGTCAGGTCAGGCCAGCCAGGCAAGGATAGTCATGGAAAGACAGAGACAGATAGCCCTTTGTAAAATGCATGTGTGTGTGCATGTACGTGTGTATATATATTCATACACACACAAATACATTTTTTTCATAGTTGAGCTCCTTTTGAAGATTCAGCTTTTTAAAAAATTAAAATTTTTATTTTGAGCTCGTTGTAGATTCACATGCAATTATAAGAAATAATACAGAGGGACTTCCTTGGTGGCACAGTGGTTAAGAATCTGCCTGCCAATGCAGGGGACATGGGTTTGATCCCTGGTGCAGGAAGATCCCACATGCTGTGAAGCAACTAAGCTGGTGCACCACAACTACTGAGCCTGCACTCTAGAGCCCGCGGGACACAACTACTGAAGCCCACGTGCCTAGAGCCTGCGCACCACAACGAAGAGTAGCCCCCTCTCGCTGCAGCTAGAGAAAGCCTGTACGCAGCAACAAAGACCCATCGCAGCCAAAAATAAATGTAAATAAATAAATAAATAAAGCTTTCCTGTGGTCTCACATCACTTCCAGCTCCTGCCTAAATTCTTAAAAAAAAAAAAAAACGAAAGAAAGAAATAATACAGAAATCTCATGTACCCTTTAGCAAGTTTCCCCAAATAGTAACATCTTGCAAAACTATAATATAATATCATAACCAGGATATTGACATTGACATAATCCACCAATTTTTTTCAGAGTTCCCCAATTTTACTTGTACTCATTTCTCTCTCTCTCTCTCTGTGTGTGTGTGTTTTGTTCTATGCAATTTTATCACATGTGTAGGTTCATGGACTCACCACCACAGTCAAGAGACCATACTGGTGTTTTCCACTTATTATATCATGAGGATTTCCTCATATTCTTAAAAAATGGGCAAGGTAAAGAGTGAGTAAAATATTTAAGACGTGTAGTGAGGCAAGTCACTGAGTCCTATTCACATGACCTTGGAATGCGATTTTGCATTAGTGTCTGTTGCCCACTTTCTTCCAAAAAAGGGAGGTATTTTATGAAGATCCAACAAAGGAGAGGTTAGTATAATTTGCCCAGCCTTTCTACCTAGGCTCCTAAATTGTAAGTTTCCTCTTCCTCCCTCAGACCTCCCCTCAGAAGTAGATTCAGAGCCCCCAAACTCCAGACTAATTGGAATTGTCCTGCTCTCTTGAGCTCGTTCTATCTGAGGCCCATTGGACAGTAAATTGAGTACTAGTTAGTACTCAGTAGGAGGGGCTCAAGGTAAACTGAGAGGGTCAACAGCATTGACAAAGGGCTGCATTAACAAAGGGTCCTTTAAGGCTATACATAACCAATCTCAGAGGGTTGAAGCCTCTTTCTGGAGAAGAGGGCGTGCTGGGCCACCACTCAGACCTGAGCACCACGGATCCCACCCTGCTGCCTTATTTAAACCTAGACCTACAGTGACCCGCTCTATTGATGAAAGGGGGCCAGAACTCACCAGGGTCAGAATTAAAGAGCCACGATCAGTTTTCTTTTCAAATGCAATCACCAAACCTTTTAGATTTTTTTGAAAGGTTTTCTATTTTCTGGTTGATTATAGCAGTGCCACATGCCTCTCTATGTTGTAATAAAGCAGTATGCTTTTAAAAGACATACTACTACTTTTACTTACTGAGTTACTTTAATGCATTTGAGTCTTTTTTTTTCTTTTTCATGCCTTATTAAATGGCCACACATGATGCTCCAGAGAGCTACATACAGCTTTAGGCCACACGCTCATCTCCCCTGCTCCAGGCTCTGTTCTCTTTGCTTTTTCTTATAGTGCGAATCTGGCTTCTTCCCAACTTTGGACTCCCAGGAGAAAATTATCCTCCTAGGTGACAGTTAAGGAAATGAATTTGGGGAGGGCAGGAAGGTGTTTAATGGTTCACAGCTCAAGAAGAAGATGAAAGAGGGGAAGATCACCCACCTTTGCTCTCAGAGCGAGGCTCCTCTAATTCATCAAATGGGTGCTGGGACAGGAAGGCCTGAGCTGACTCCAACACAGAGTAGATATAGGGGCCCCGAGACTTGACATCTTCCATAAAAGCCTGTGAGGTTAGCAACGTGGTCAGTGGGGAAGGAAAGTCTTTCAATTGCTTTGAAATCCATCCTGCAATCGACAATCTTTCTTCTCCTCAGTGCAGCTTGATCATTTGGTGTTATCCTGTATCTTTGGGCTGCTCAGACTAAAGAGGAGCAGTCTTCTCCTTTGGCAGAAGAATAACTCTGACACTGGAAGGTCTATTTACTCTGAAATGGGTCTGTCTATGCCACAAGGTAGAGTGAAATGTGGGGATTTGGTGCTGGGAATCTTGGTTCTCTGGAAGACTCAGAAAGTCCTCTGTGAGGGGCTTAGGGAAATCAAAGCCAGGATGGGCAAGATTTATATTAAAATTTTAATTAGTTTTTTTGTTGAAATATACACTAATAAGAGTATACAAATCAAACGTGTACAGCTCAGGGCTTCCCTGGTGGTGCAGTGGTTGAGAATCTGCCTGCCATTGCAGGGGACACGGGTTCGAGCCCTGGTCTGGGAGGATCCCACATGCCGTGGAGCAACTAAGCCCGTGAGCCACAATTCCTGAGCCTGCGCATCTGAAGCCTGTGCTCCGCAACAGGCGAGGCCGCGACAGTGAGAGGCCTGCGCACCGCGATGAAGAGTGGTCCCCGCTCGCCACAACTGGAGAAAGACCTGGCACGGAAACGAAGACCCAACACAGCCAAAAATAAATAAATAAATTAAAAAAAGAGTATTACACCTTTAAAAAAAATAAAATAAAAATTAAAAAAATAAATGGTAACATAATAGCATAGTATTTAAGAGCACAGATTAAAAAAAAGTGTACAGCTCAATGAATTTCCATAAAGTGATTCAATCTCTGTAACCAGTACTGAGATAAAGAAACAGAACTCCACCAGCATCCTGGAAGGCTCCCTCATGACCCCTTCTGGTCACTCTCTCATTCCCCCCTCCCCCAAGGTAACCACTATCCTGACTTGTAACACCACCGATTAATTTTGCCCATTTTTGAACTTTATATAAATGGAATCATACAGTGTGTGCTCTTGTTTGTATTGGGCTCTTTTTTCACTCAGCATATTGTCTTTAAGATGCATCCATGCTGTGGCACACATTTATAGTTTATTTTCTTGTTGTATGGTATTTTGTTCTGTAGTCATCTTTTAAATTGAGATATAAATGATATATAACATTGCATAAGTTTAAGGTGCACAATATACTGATTTCAAACATTTATGTAATATGATTGCCATTACCTAACACCTCTTTCACATCACATAATTATCATTCCTTCTGGTGTATTCTGGATTCATTTTAAGAAGCATGTTGCTATTTTCTGATTATAGAGGTAATATATGTCACAGAAATCTTAGAAATCTCAGAAAAGTATGAAGAAGAAAATTAAAAAGAACTCTGATTTCATCACTTGGATTTAACCATTGTGAAGATTTTGATACAGTTTCTTCTTCTGTTTGTATACATGTGTATACATACATACATATCTATATCGATTTTTATACAGTTGAGATCCACCTGTATATAGTTTTGTATCCTGTGTTTTTTCACTCAATATTATATTATGTTCATTTTCCCATGTCCCCATTACAAATCAGGGCAGAATTTTAAGGGAGGTCAATATTTGATGGGAAGAATAGAGGGGAAAGATTTGACTTATTCTCTGGAGTACTATCCGCAGACCAGTAGGACTGTACACAGCTTCCTGTGACTTTAAGCATCTAAGCAGAGACTGGGCATCCATCATTCAGGGTGTTGCAGAAGAGATCCCTTCCCGATGGAAAGGCTACACACCATGGCCTCTGTAACTCTAATCTACGGCGTGCATCTCTTTCTCCTGTTGCAGCAGGGCCACATCCCCTTGTAGGGATAGCTGAGCTGACGATTCCTCATCCTTTGGGCTGAGCCAGTCAATAATCTCTTGGAGAGGGAGCTGAAGCTTTCCACTGTGATCTGAGAAGGCCTCTAGGTGGGCGCTGCACACAATGGTAAGACCAGTGATTTTCAAACCTCTTGTTAAGTTGCAAAACATTTTTCCCCAACAAATATATATGTGGAACCTTAATATATAAACAGATGAAAGAGGTGCTGCTCTGGTCGAAGTGGTAGGAGGCCCGGAGACCTCCCTCTGACCCACCCACAAAGGCTCCCAAGGCACCTCCAGAGGGAGTACGGTACCAAAACACTTGGCAGACGTCAGTTAATTCAGTTGAGTGTTCAGCATCACGCTGGGAAGGGTAGTGAACTGAGCAAGGCCATTAGAGGTGACAGCTGTCTGGTTGCCCTCTTGTCCTAGAGGACCTCAAGTCATGCCAAGCTGCTCATCCTCAGAGGCTTCTTGGAGGCTGCCTTCTGAGCAGAAGCGGATGCAGTAGGTGGAAAGGGTGCATCAGGTGGCTGAGTTTGGGCACGCACATGTGAGGCTGCATACAAATACAAGAAGCCCAGGGGTCCCAAAGGATGAGGACAACATAGGCTAGAAGTTTGACATATGGAAGGAGGAAAATGGGTACCGCATAATCACCTCTGCTTGCCTTCCCCTGCAAATGAGCCATGAGCTGAGGTCCAAGTGGTAGGAAGCCAGAGGCCAGCCCAGGCTGTGTGCATCCATCGAGCTCATTCCCCTCAGACAACAGTGCTAACTAGTCATTGCGTCCCTACCACCTGGGCCAAGCCTTTTACCTACATTTTTTTCTTCCACTAATTCTCAGAGCAACCTCGTGAGGTAGGCACTGCTATTACCCAGAGAGGTTAAGTAATTTGTCCAAGGTCACACAGTTAAGTCACTGGTACAGTGATGATTTGAACTCAGGTTTGTCTGATTCCAGAGCCTGCATTCTTTCAACTTCTCCACACTCTTCATCCCCGCCAGAACCCACCAGAAGCCAGGAGCTTGGTCTTTGATGATGGGAAGTAGAGAGGAAAAGTGTGTGTGGGGGGTGGGGGCAGCAGGGGTTATAGAGAAGGGTAGAGGAAAGAGGAACAACTGATACAGAAATTGCCTTCAGGCTCTTACTGATTCGCCCTTAGTTTGGGGAGACATGGGTGGGTGATAAGCAATAGACAGGAATAGAGGGATAAAAAGATGGGAAAGAGAGTAGATGGGATCTACCAAGATGGAGAACAGTTGAGAGGAAGAGGGGGAGGCAGTAAGCATATCCTCCATTTATACATCTGAACTTATACATTTAAGTTCAGAAAGCATTTTCATATCTTATTTGAGTCCTCACAACAACACTGGGAGATAGTTAGGGCAACTATTATTCTTCTACTCATTTTTTTCCTTAAAAAAATCCAAACAAGTGGAAGCTAAAATTCAGAAATTACTCAAACCAATTATGCAAGGTGACATGTCTGGCATACAGTGTTCAAGATATGCTAGTTACTATTATTATCATCCCTTTATTCAGGTCTTTGTGTGTGTGTGTAAAACTTGTTTCTTTTTTTTAACATCTTTATTGGAGTATAATTGCTTTACAATGGTGTGTTAGTTTCTGCTTCATAACAGTGAATCAGTTATACATATACATATATCCTCATATTTCCTCCCTCTTGCATCTCCCTCCCTCCCACCCTCCCTATCCCACCCCTCTATGTGGTCACAAAGCACGGAGTTGATCTCCCTGTGCTATGTGGCTGCTTCCCACTAGCTAGCTATTTTACGTAAACTGGGACCAAGTGAGAGAGTGGCATGGACATATATAAACCAACATTTTGACAGGTAGAAGATAAATCCTCTGAATGAATGTCCTAAAAGGAGAGTGCACAGCATTTCTACAAGTGCATGTAAAGAAAATTCAGTAACTCAGTAACAATCCAAATTTAAACTTCTGAAATTTCTTTAACTCAGTAGTTTCAAAATACAGCAAGCATATTGAATGTAACTCCTATGTTAAGACTAGCTTTTGTGACAAAGTGAGAGAGTGGCATGGACATATATACACACATATATACACACCGTAAAATAGATAGCTAGTGGGAAGCAGCCGCATAGCACACGGAGATCAGCTGGGTGCTTTGTGACCACCTAGAGGGGTGGGATAGGGAGGGTAGAAGGGAGGGAGATGCAAGAGGGAAGAGATATGGGAACATATGTATATGTATAACTGATTCACTTTGTTATAAAGCAGAAACTAACATACCACTGTAAAGCAATTATACTCCAATAAAGATGTTAAAAGAAATAAAAAGAGCTTAGCACCTAATAAGTGCTTAATGATTATTAACCTTAGAACAGTTCCTGGCACATAACTCAAACTTCTGTTGAAGGAATACATGCAACTGCATATTTCCTATAATGATGAAATTGACTGAAGCCATAGTTAAGGGAGAGGGAGGAAGGCTTTGGAGGGGATGGGGGTTCAGAAGAAGATGTCAGAAAGACAGCAACATGACAGGACAAAACCCAGAAAAATATTCTGACAATATGACAGTATGTATATGACAGGTTTTTACCTGTACATCAGAGCTACTTCTTGGTTCTGCTCTCCCCTACCAAGAGAAACCATAATTCGTGCCTTTTCCTCTTTTTTTCACTTTTCATTCCATTCTTCCTCAAGAAGGGGCTGGAAATCTGGCAGTAAAGGAAAAAGTTACATATGTGTATGTTTGTGCCTTGATTTTTGCCTCCTTTCATGAAAGTCTTACCATGTTTTAAGCATTTAATAAATATTTCAAATCAAGTCTGGCATATTAGATTATCAATGAACATTTGTTGGATGATTGAATTTATAAGTGAGCAGTTACTTACTATCCTCCCCTCCTTCACCCATAGTCATACTCCCTGTGACACTTCTGTCAGAGCACTATTTTTATTTATCTAATATTTATAACTGATTCTCTTCACAAAAAGTTTTGAAGCAGTTTTCAGTGTTATTTACCACACCAGATAAAAATAATTAGGGATTGGGAGACAACGTGATGATTCAAAATAAGAGATCAACACGTGCCAGTGAGGTTCACAGTTGTTAGAGGTGGGTTGCCAAACTGATGCTGAGCTTCCTAGCAGCCATCCAAAGGAAAGTTAATTACATAATTCACATTGTCCAATGATTCAAAAGACATAATTACTCGGGTATTTCAGTTACTGAGAATAGAAATTTTCCTTTGAGTTATTAAATAATTATTTTTGATATTAAGGCCATCAAGAATTTTCTATAGTACATGAAAAACGAGTTTCATTGGTCCATTTTGTATTATAAGCTTCAATGTACCTCACCACATTATGCTAAAGTAAAGATCAGTGGATGAATTCTCAAAGGGACAAAGAAGGTCTCCGTCCTAAGCTCTGGCAATTTAGCTTCACTGAAGGGAAAAAGAAAATATCACATATCCAGAAGAAAAGACTGTACAACAATTAGTCTTCTAAAAATATTTATTCCTTACCATGAAGTTTAGATAAGTGAAGGCAACAAGACTTCACGTCTATAATCTCTAAGAGACACCACTTAATGTCTCTAATATTACCCCTGTGTCTTTAAGGACACCATGTTAGGAACGGTTTCATTTTAGGAAAGTTCCGGAAACTTTTAGGTCACATGACTCAATAGGAGGCCATTTTGTGGTCTCAACGAGAGACCATGGAGTGCCCTGAGGGACGGCGCCGCCGTTCCTCAAAAAATGATTTAACACCGGATTCAACATCAGAAGTAACGAGCGTCCGATATTCCCAAACTGCCGGTGACCATGGAGCTGAAACTGCCGGCGGTCTTGGCGCCCAAACTGCCGGCTGTCGTGGCGCCCGAACTGCCGGCTGTCGTGGCGCCCGAACTGCCGGCTGTCGTGGCGCCCGAACTGCCGGCTGTCGTGGCGCCCAAACTGCCGGCTGTCGTGGCGCCCAAACTGCCGGCTGTCGTGGCGCCCAAACTAATGCCGCCATCGGCAACCAGGCTGCCGCCAGAACCCCTCTGGAAAACTTACGAGAAGGGACAGGTAAGTGGTTTTAAGAGTTTTCCCATAAGTTAAGGATCTATGGGAAAAGCGAACTGCTAGAAGTTTATTTGAACCGCAATGCCCATTTATGAGAAATGAGGGGAGTACGCTGTATCTCTGTCCAAAAGATGTAAACTAGTGACTTTGTTTCGAAGGGATCAGCTAATTAGAGTAGTTTGGGCGCGGATTCTAGTTATTTAATGGGTTTGCGTGGGCGGTGTAGTTGTCACCAGGCGAGGTCTCATCACCAAGGAACAAATCGGTCCAACCTAACGGATTTTCAGAGCAACCGATTCTGCCACCCCTTTGACAGTTATCACTGTGTGCTGGTAAAACTCCCGTGGCCGACCCAAGGGTCGTGCCTGTGTAAAGGGTATTTGTTCTGAAGCGTTGCTCCGCGAGGTACTTGAGCGGCCGCAATCAGCAGCCTTCGAGTCTACCGCCCGCGCACGCGGGCGGGCTGGCCGCCGCCTCGAGGCCATCCGCCTGTCCGCGGTGGCGGAAGTGTGGGGAGTGGTGGCGCGCAAGGCTCCTACCCGTCGCCACACAGTCCGCCGGCCGCCCGGAGCCCACTCGCTCCCTCTGGAACCACCCTGTGCAGAGAGGCCGTCCCGGCGCCAGTCGGCTGAGGAGCGTGTGAGTCCGGCGGTCGGAGGGCTCTTGGCGCCTCGTTGGCGCCGAGGGCTGCGCGCTGCTCTTCCCTTCCCAGCCCACCTGGGGTGGCGCGAAGGCTTTAGGGCCCCTCGGCCTGGTGGGAGGTTTTCTAGGGAAATGCAATCAAATCCTAGGGCTGCGGTCTTCCCTTGGGAGCTTAGTGCCCCTGGGATAAGGATGGAGTGGTCATTGCCTCCAAACTGCAGCTAGCGGCTATGAACTTGAGAAACTACCCATTTAGTTTTGTGGTGACTTCTGGTGCTGGGAGCTTGCGGTCAGGCGCCCTCCATTTAGTTATAATTCTGATTCCAATTCTAATTCTGATGAAGTGAGATGGAGCTGGCTGGGTGGGGGCGGTGAGTGGTGGAGAGCGGTCCTGTTAATTTAATTCGGTATCAAAGAGTGCTTACTGGAAAAATGTGGATGGCTTTTCTTAAAAGAAATATGATGCAACCAGTTCATTGTATAAATGCAGATAGCAAATCTAAAAAATCATTAAAACTCATTTCTACCAGGGGTGTCTACCTTCTCTGAAATGGTTCCAGTTCTTACATTCTTTCTTTCATAAGAGAGGAGTTGCCAGAAAGGCACTGAAATGAACAAAATGCCTTAGTCTTAATTCTGCTGAGGAATCTAAAAGTTACTACTGATCTGATTAAATCTTGCTTAGCAGCTAGTTCTTCAAATCTGTATTTCTGCTCCCAAACTTAAATGTTTGTTACTCTTATGTTAGGCAGTGTACCCAGTCCCAAGATTTTTTATTCAATTTATTTTATTTTAATTAACTTTACCCCTTACCTTTACATTTAGTTTTTGTATTTGTGTGTGTGTGTGTGTATGTGTGTATAACTGTATGAAGCAGGAAAAGGAGAGAGATGGCTATCACAAATAATCAATCTCTTTTTCTCTTTTTCTCTCTCTCTCTCCTCCCCCACCCTCGCCCCACCCTCCCATCCTGGGTGTCTGATTTTTCACTCCTGATCTCTCTTGTGCTTTCTATGCCTTTCTGGTAGTTTCTGAAGTCAGCCTAAAGGACTGAAATCATAACTGGTGAATGATTTACCTGTAAAGGGGTCTCAGACTCACTTGTATGAGGTTTTGTTTGTTTGTCTTTCCTTTTCTCTATTTTAACTGGTAGTGCTAAATATTCTTTGTCCTCCCCCCACTTTTTACAGTTTTTTATATTGAAGTATAGTTGAGGTACAATGTTATATAAGTTACAGGTGTACAATATAGTGATTCACAATTTTAAAGGTTATGCTCTGTTTATTGTTAATATAAAATATTGGCTATATTCCTCGTGTTGTACAATATATCCTTGTAGCTTATTTTATACCTAATGGTTTGTACCTCTTAATCCTCTACCCCTACACTTCCGCTCCCCCTTCCCTCTCTCCACTGGTAACCACTAGTTTGTTCTGTATATCTGTGAGTCTGCTTCTTTTTTGTTATATTCACTTGTATGTGTTTTTTAAAAAAGGTTCCAGTGCTTTTAAGTGAGATTCGAATTCAAAACTCGGAACTCAATGAATGGTTTACAGAGTATTAGGAGCTATACATTATCTGGAGCTTTTCATCTAACTTAAATTATAAGATTTTATAACTTGGTGTATAACATAGTGTCCTTAGAACGTAAGAAAACTTTGTCAGTTTTTCATATATGTACACTGCTTTTTCCCATTTATTTATTTATTTATGTATGGCTGCGCTGGGTCTTTGCTGCTGCGCAAGGACCTTCATTTTAGTTACGGCGAGCGGGGACCACTCCTCGCTGCGGCACGAAGTCCTCTCATTACGGTGGCCTCTCCTGTTGAGGAGCACAGGTTCCAGGTGTGCGGGCCTCAGTAGTTGTGGCTCACGGGCTCTAGAGCGCAGGCTCACTTGTTGTGGCACATGGGCCTAGTTGCTCCACGGCATGTGGGATCTTCCTGGGCCAGGGCTCGAACCCGCATCCTCTGCATTGGCAGGCGGATTCTTAACCACTGCACCACCAGGGAAGCCCGCTTTTTTCCATTTTTGAGAAAAAATTTCCTCAGAAGTAGTGTGGGCCCTAAAACTCAAAATGCAAGCCACTACAGATATATCCCTAATAGATGGAAAATAAGGTGAAAAAATGAAGATCAACTTGGAGATTATTCACTTTACAGAATGTGCATTATATATATGTGTGTGTGTATATGTATGTGTGTGTGTGTATATATATATATATATAAATATATATATATATGTATATATATGGATTCATCTTAGGATTCCTTCAAATGGCTTTTAGGGGTATTTCAAATAAGTGGTGGTTGTGAGGATTAAATGAAATAATAGACCTTATGCACTCAATGTAGAGCCTGGCACATGGAGTAAATGTTAGTGATGAATAAATCAAATTAGATTTTACATTTTTCCATTATCATCCCTTCAGAAATGAGTCTATTCCATGAAGTTAGATGTACTTATATAGATAGCCCAGCCGTAAGACTGGGACTCCTAACTTTTCCCCGAGGTAGCTCGGAGCTGTTGATGTTGGCTTTAGAGTCATAAAAAGCTGCCTGCTCTCACACGGACTGTTTAATTCCTACCATTTTATTGATCATTAAGGTGAAATACTGAAAATTAAGCTGTGTTTCATTCAAATCATCATAGAGCATTTCGGCCAGTGGTTTTTTGGGTTGATTTTGGCCTTTGGTTGGCAGTCTTCTCTGCAGAGGTATGTAGCTTACTTGCTTTGGTAGTCACCACTGTATTGATGAGTTAATCCTTTACCGGAGAGTCTAAGACTATCAAGAAGACTAAATCATGTGTAACAGCTCTTACTTCATTTGTTATCATGTAATTAGTATTAACGTTGGAAAATCTGCACATATGGGAGGGGACATAAGGTGACTTTATAAATAATCAAGTTATGTCAAATAAAGTGTTTTGAAGCTGTACACATATCATTCCAGTGAGGGTTATCAGCAAGATATTGTGTAATGTAACCAGTACTACCAGAAGTGGTCACTAGAGGGGGCAAGAGGAGTTTTTGGTAACTTTCTGTTGGTTTTGTTTTTGTTTTCATGCACTCAAAACAAGAGATGAGTAGAAGCCAGGATGAACCTCCTTACGAACTTGAGGACCAGTTTATATTGCGTCTGCCTCCGGTAAGAAACCCTTGTATCTCAGGCCAAATATCTTCAGTGCATAAGTATCAGCCCTGCTTGGATTCTGTAGCATTTCTGTTTATTTAAGGTAGGCTATAAAAACCAAGAACATTTGTTTCCCAGGAGTTGTGTTCTATTTAGCAGTCCTATCCTAGTGTGTACTCTTTTAAGCAGCATTTCTTTTGTCCTGCACATGCCACCTACTGTGTGGGTTGATTTCCTGGCAAACAGGTGAGACAATGATGGATTCAGTCACTTATCACAGATGCCAACAGCCTTGCTCACTGGACAGCCAAGATAAGACTCTTCTAAAAGAGAGTTCCTTTCTGTCACCTCAAAAGGGGCAATGGAGGGGTTAGCACTGTCTCCTCAAATTCATCATCATGCAAGGCTGTTGAAGCTCATTTCAGCATTGTGTTAGGGACTCTTCCCCTATTGATACCTGTATTTAAGTATTATTTAGTCTAAGAAAGGTATATTAAGGATGGGCTTCAGAAAGGTATTTCCCCAATTAGGGTTAATTAATATAGCCAGTAAACTGCAGCTAAGCCTTCCCTTAGCAACTACAACTTGAAGGGTAACAGTGAGAAACAGGAATGTACAGCTAGGAGAAGGCATTATCTATAGCTGCTAAAAGACAACAATAACATTAGAGTCAACCTCATCCTAACTTGACTTACCCAGTGCACAGTATCTCATGGTACATGGCACTGTTCCTAACGTTTGGGAAGTTTAAGGTTCTATTTAAGGGAGGACAGTCTCTGACATACCTGTTCTATTACCTGCTAAGTAGACAATTAATCCTTCTGATTTTTCAATCTGCCTCCTTTTTAGGAACATGCTTCTACTGTCAGGAAGATAATACGTTCTGGAAGTGCTGCCATGAAGGATAAACTGAACATTGACTTTTCGTGTAAGTAGTTAATATCCATTCACCGTACACTGAACAGTAGTTTATTAAGGGATTGCTGTGTGTCAGGCACAATACTAGATACCAAGGATGTGACAAAGAATAGAATGTGGTCTCTGTCTTGATGGACTCAAAGAGAGGCTTCAGTCACTTCCATCTCTTCCTTTTAAGAGGAAAGGAAGTAGAACTTATACAACTTGAGGTAATTATCATGGTGTGTATAAGGAAGAACTTGGAGGTCAACTGGGGGATTTGCATACTGCTGATTGTCTCCTATATGAAACTTTTGTGATTTCTGACTGTCCGGGGAAATGACAGGTGGATGTACTATTCTTCATTTACAAAAGTGACATATCTTTATCTCTTTTAAATAATATTTATTAGATTTTTAAATACAGAGAAGTACATGAAGAATAAAATTTTAAATGGCCCATAATCCCAGCACTCTGGTAGCCCTTATTGACACTTTAAAAAAAAGGAATACAAATGCATGGCTAGAAAATTCAAATAAATCAGAAAGGTTCAAAAGGAGAAGTGAAACTCTCCTTCACAGTGCCTCAACCTCAATGCCAAGGATAACTAATATTAGCCTTTTCTCCTTGTGTTTCCTTATAGACAAAACTTTTATGCATAATACCAACATATAAATAATCTCTCTATATTTTTAAAGATAATTTACACAAAAAGGATCATGTCAAACATAGTTCTGCATCTTTCTTTTTTCACTTAATATTAGAAGATTACACTTGAATCCTTTCGAATCAAGAGACATTCATGTTTGAGACATCTGGGCAGGATTCAGAGTTGTCAGTATATGGCTGACTCTCTCTTTCTCTCTCTCTCTCTCTCTCTCTCTCTCTCTCTCTGGCTATTGTGTAGAATTTTATCTTTGTGAAACTAACTAGAGATTATAACTTGAGACTTATTAGTACTATTCTAGAATCAACCCTCCCCTTACCCAACCCTTTGAAAACACCCATGTACAATGACATGATCGAATGCTCCTAATGGTGTCCAAACGAATGGGTTTAAATGAATGGAGTTGGCCTTTCAAGATGAGAATGAAACAGTTACCACTTCATTCACTTTAGTTCACAACCATGACCAAGAAACTTAGCTACTTTTGATGGAATGACATAAACTAGAAAAAAAGAGCTCCATATACCCTGCCTTCTTTGCTGTGGGAAGTTACTAATTGCGTACACAATTCTGGCATTGTGAGAAATAGTAAGTTTCAATGAAAGACTCGTCTGTCCCCCATAAGTCTTCATTATTCAAACCCCAGGAGTCTTGAGAGTACATTGGGAAGATGTCAGATTTAATCTTTTCTACTTCTGTTCAGCTGATGGATGTCATGCAGTTGTTGGGATTGAAGATGTCTCACTATCTGCTAAGCTGGTTGATTTGCCTTGTGTTACTGAAAGCCTGAAAACTCTGGATAAAAGAACTTTTTATAAAACGGCAGATATTTCCCAGGTATGGACAAGTTTTCTTAATCTACTCGCCCACACATCCTTCAAGGATTTCCTTTCTCCCTCCTTTTCTTTCTTTCAATTCTCTTTTCACCTGCTTGTCATTTCTAATTTCCAGCTCAATTGCACAGGGAATACAATGTCATGTTCTGGTTTGGTGTTTGATCCATCACTTTTCACTACTATATTTTATCCAAATAGCTTTTAGAGCCTCCTGTTTGCCATTTATAGTGCCTTTCATTCTTTGAAAAATATGAGCATCTGGGATCTTCGTCTGAAATTCCTGTTAAAGCAGTGTGCTGTTAACTCTGGAGGTTTACATTGGTTCTTATTCATCATCTCTACTGTTGATATTTTGTTTCCTTTATAAATCAAAATGCTAAGACATATCTTGTTTTCAACACATTCCTTCCGCAGTGGTAAGCACTGGAGCTAAAAACAACAACAACCTCAGAGTCCATATGCTGTGCTGCCGAGATAGAGAATGCATATGAGTGTATGTAATACTTGGTTTTCTGGAAATGCCAGGTAGCATTCTCCTTACTTTTGTGCTCCAGGATTTCTGGTGGTAAGAATGATCATCATCCATTACTAACCCAAGATTTGTGGCCACCGTCAACTTCTTTGTCTTTGTTAAATGCAGATGCTTGTGTGCACTGCTGATGGTGGTGTCCACTCTGATCCTGAAGAACCGGTTACCTCTACTGATCTTAAAGCAAGCAGGAAAAGTGAAAAGGAGGGACAGAAAAAATATATCTGGAAGCATGGCAGTAAGTCATCAGTCCCTTGCTCATTCTGGCTAACTACATTTATCTGCTGGATCCTAAGTACTTGTGAGCCAGGGATCTGTTACCACACTTAGGTGTTTGGTTCAGTAGGCATCCACATGCTCTTAAAGGAACGAGTCGTGTCATGAGCCAGTGGCTTAGAGCATGACCTTATCAAATTCAGATAGATATATGATTACCATCAGTCATATATACATTTCACCATGTTGAATTTATTTTAGTGACTCAACCACTTAGGAATGTCAGAAAGAGAAGAGTCTGCAAAAAAAAAAAAAAGGTTAGTGGCATGCTATTTCTGTGTCTACTGGTTGGATTGGAAGAGGATTATGAATGGAGGGGAAGGGAGACAGTCAGTTGGGTATTCATTTGTTCAGTCATTTATATGTCCAATAAACATTTTCTGAGTATGAGCAACATGCCAGGCACTGTGTGCTAACAATTGGAAATATGTAACGAACAAAAACAGACTTGACCCTTGAAGTTATAGGGTAGTCACTTAGGGATCTAGATGTGTCATGAACTTGAAACTTCTGCTAACGCTTTTAAAAGTTCCCAACTGCAAAATCTTGTTTTAAAGTGAACCCATCCAGAACCTGAGAATTGGGAATTGTGGTTGTATTTCTAACCTTACCTCAGACTTGTAGAACCCTGGGCAAACTACAGGAGTACTATGCCTTGGCTTCTTTTTTAATTAAATTTTTTATTTTGAAATCATTGTAGATTCACATGCAGCTATAAGCAATAGGAAAGAGATACTGTGTACCCTTTACCCAGTTCTTCCCATGGTAACATTTGCAAAACTATAGTACAATATCACAAATAGGAAATTGACATTATTACTATTCACTAATCTTATTCAAATTGTTCCAGTTTTACTTTCTCCTGTGTATGTGTGTGCATGTGTTTAGTTCTATGCAATTTTATCCCATGTGTATGTTGGTGTATCCACCCATGCAGTCAAGATACTGAACAGTATTGTCACCACCAGGATCTCTCATCTTGCCCTTTTAAAGCCACACCCATCTCCTCCTCACCCCAAATCAGCAGGCTCTAACCCCTGCTAATCACTAATATGTTCTCCATCTCTATAATTTTGTCATTTCGACAATGTCGTATAAATGGAATCATACAAAGTATAACAGTTGAGACTGGCTTTGTTTTTTTCACTCAGATTAATTCCCTTAAGGTCCATGTGGATTGTTGCATGTATCAATAGTTCCTTCCTTTTTATTGCTGAGTGGTATGCCGTGTTATGAATGTACCACCGTTTGCTTAATTGTTCACTCATAGAAGGACATCCTGTCTGTTTCCATTTTTTGACTATTACAAATAAAGCTGCCAGCACGTTTTTGTGTGAACATAAGTATTCATCTATTTGGCATAAATGCCCAGGAGTGCAATTACTGGGTATGTTGCATGTTTAGTTTTATAAGAAACTACCCATAGTGTTTTCCAGGTGGCTGCACCATTTTACATTTGCCCCAGAAATGTACGTGTGATCCAATTTCTGTACCTTTTCACCAGCATTAGGTGTTGTCACTATTTTTTATTTTAGCCATTCTGATAGATGTGTAGTGATCTCATTGTGGTATTAATTTGCATTTCCCTGATGGCTAAAGATGTTGAGCATCTTCTCATGTGCTTGTTTGCCCTCTATATGTCCAGTTCAGTGAAGTGTCTGTTCATGCCTTTTGCCCATTTTCTAAATGGATTGCTTTTATTGTTGAGTTTTGAGAGTTCTTTTTTATATTCCAAATACTAGTTTTCAGATATGTGGTTTGCAAATATTTTCTCCCAGTCTGTAACTTGTCTTTTTATGTTCTTCATGGGGTCTTTCAAAGAGCAAAAGTTTTTTTGTTTGATGAAGTCCGATTTATTGATTTCTCCTTTTAAGGATCTTATTTTTCATGTCAAGTATAAGAACTGTTTGCCTAGCCCAGATTCTGAAGATTTCTCCTAACTATCTTTTTAAAGTTTTACATTTAATTTAAGTCTGCAATCCATTTTTTTTTTTTTTTTTTTTTTTTTTTGCCGTACGCGGGCTTCTCACTGCTGTGGCCTTTCCCGCTGCGGAACACAGGCTCCGGACGCGCAGGCTCAGCGGCCATGGCTCACGGGCCCAGCCGCTCCGCGGCATGTGGGATGTTCCCAGACCAGGGCACGAACCCGCGTCCCCTGCATCGGCAGGCGGACTCTCAACCACTGCGCCACCAGGGAACCCCTGCAATCCATTTTTGAGTTAATTTTTGTAAAAGGTTTGAGAGTTAGTTCAAGGTTGTTCTTTTTTTTCCCCTTTGCATGTCCAATTGTTCCAGCACCATTTGTTAAAAAGGCTGCCCTTTGTCCATTATATTGCTTCTGCACCTTTGTAAAAAATAAGTTGGGCATATTTGTGTGAGTTTTTTTTTTCTGGGTTCCATTAATCAGTGTTGATCACCGATTCCACAGTGTAGCTTTGTAATAAGCCTTGAAATCAGGAAGACTGATCTCACTTTATTTTTTATTCAAGATTGTTGTAGTCATTCTAGAGTCTGTAACTTTCCATATACATTTTAGAGTAAGTTTGTCTATGTCTATAGAAAACCTTGTTGGAATTTTGATAGGAATTGCATTAAACCTATAGATCAGTAGCTTTACTATGTTTAATCTATGAGCATGGTTGCTTTGGCTTTATACTGTCAGTCAACAGCATTCATTGAGTGCCTACTAAATATAAAACTACATTAAGAATGGTTCTAGAACTCTTTAAGCTTTAGTAAAGTAGAAAAATTTTAACTTCATTGTTCATTGTGTTTTATTTCATAGTTCACTGGTATCAAACAAATGGAAGAAGTCCGCTCTCCTGAGGTAGACAAATCGTAATATAACTTTATTGTTAACCTATGCTGTATTTTATTTCACAGCTCTTTAATTTCAAACAAATCAAAAAAATCATAAAGATTACTTTCAAGCCTTCCTTCTCACCTGTAACCCCCACTCCCATACACACACACTGAATTTGATTCACTGAAAAATGAATTTATTGTTTAATGTCTGACAACTCCGAGAGCAAAAGATACAATTTGATCAGTGACCCTGTGTATTTTAATCTGCTTCTTTTCTGTGATATTTATTTTTAAAAACCATTTCTTGGAAGCCAGGGTTCACTCTTACCAGCAGTTGTTTGCAATTACTTATTCCTCCTCAAATTCTAATCTCTATTTGTGGCACGATGAATTGGTTGCTGTGGAGATTATTGTCTAAAACTGGATTTAAGGGAGAATATGTGGCTAAGACCCAGTTTTTATAGGAAACTCTCTAATAATAAAGATGTGTAGAAGTGGAATCTGGGATTTGGGATCTTTAAACCAAATTACTTCCAAGTAACAAAAAAATTATAGTTCTTTGCCAGTGTGGGTCAGTGCAAATAATTAACAACTGAGGCTTAAGGGTCATGCCTCTGAGGAGGTCTTTAATATAGAGTTGCAGATTGAAAAGATTAAATGTCTCAAGTAATTCGACTGGGAAAAAAATAAGCTTACTGTACAAAAATATAGACCCCGATCAAAGTTTCCTTCATAAATGGCATTGTTTAAAGTAGAAATTTGATTGGATGTATCTTAAAGAGGCCTAATTATTTGAATTCATTTGTATGTAGGAAGAGGAAATTAGACTCAGGAGGTTAAGTGAGGCTACTGGTATTCCTTCTTCTCCAACTTTGGTTCAGCACGTTGAACCTCCTGATGTGGAAGAGGAAGTGAAAAGACTGCTGTGCTCAGATGCTGAAGCTATCAGTGTCCGTATCCTTTTACACTAAATATTTTCTGTGTAGTCTGTTCCACCCCAAATGCACTTGGTGACAAGCTCTCATTTCTGATATTGTGTGCTGATGTTAATGTACAGAACTTATGATTTTTGGAAATGTTACTTTCTAGCTAGGAACAGTACATTCATGTAGTAGAAATTATTTACTTGTGTAATTCAGTATAAGGCACTTTTCTATACTAGGAATCCAGATACAAATGGCCTGAAGTTGGACTAAATTAAATAGCACTTTCAGCCAGAGAGCCTCTTCCCTTTCAAGTTTGCCTTCTGCTTTCTTTCTGCTTTTTCCTTGACTGCCTCTCCTTTCAGGATATGAGGTCATTGTCGAAGGTGAAACCGAGGAAATGGAAAGTCAAGGCTTCATTCCAAGCTTTGAGATGGTCTCAGAAATGAGTAACTGTAAACAGCGTCATACATCACCAGGTGCATTAATAAAGGCAAAGCAGGAGCTTCAGAGAGGCAGGTGTTGACTGTGTGTAGGACCATTCTCCGTAAACTCACAGGCCAATCACAGAAAAGGGGTGCCTTTGCCCTTCTCTCCTCCTATTGGTCCCACAAGTTTAGGGGTTTTAGATTGGGGTTCTAATATCCCATCCATCCCTGCTATTCTAAATTCCTGTGGGCCCTTGGATTCTCTGAATATTTTGATCATTGAATACATAAATGAATGTTACAGTGTTTTGCCTTTCCTGTCCTTGTTTTATAAAGGGAATAATCTTCCTGTGAGAAAAATTATTTTTAAAATTCATTGGTTGCCCAGTAAACTTGAGGGGGAGTATAATTGCAGCTGGAGTGGGAGTCATTTGAAAAGCTTCAGATGGTTTCACCTTCCTTTTGCTTAAAACCCATAGAATATGGTGTGTTTCGGGAGGTGGTCAATGACTCTAGCAGTAGCAGTGATGAAGTTGAGCATGATAAGGAGGAAGATGAAGAGGGAGAGGATGACTATGATGATGTGGATAAAGACAAGGAAGATTATTATGATGTGCATGTGGAAACGGAGCTACAGGACAAGTTCATTGAATCTGGCCAGTATGAGGCAAAGGAGGGAACCAGCTCAACAGGTAAGTTAGGGAAAAACAAAGGGGTGGGACAGAGTGGGTGGCAGTACTAAAGACTGACTCTAAACACGTGTTAGTTGCAAAGTTACGTTTGAGAAATTATTGCTCAGATGTGTAGTGGAGCTTTAGTTGATTTGGATCTTGGTCCACTAGTTTAGGCCATGTTTAGATACATGAAGTTTTTGTCTATCTCTATTAGTCATGGAAATTCAGAAGCAGACTCATTACGTGGAGAAAAATCTCCGAAAGATTCAGTGGAAAGCACAAAAGACAGCAGAAGTGAATTATGCAAGTGGAAAACCTAATGCTCAAGGTAAATTCTTGTTGGCTGGTATAAATATATCCTGATATCTTACTTTCAAAATCCCATCTTTGTGTTTCCACTCATGTCATCTCTTTTCAGCATTCTGGTTCATTCATGAACCTGAACAACCTCTTAGATACCCCTAATAAAAGATAGCCCTATTTCCTTTTACCTGAGTAATTTTGATCATCTTATATAAGCATTTTGGGGAGGGGACCAGGAGACTTGAGATAATAATTGCCAATATTGAACATTTAACTATGTGAAAGGCATGTACAGAGCTAAGCATTTTACGTGTATTATCTCATTTCATCCTGACATCCCTGAAATATAGGTGCTGTCACTATTGACGTTTTATAGATAAGAAATTGAAATTCAAAGAGATTAAGTAACTTGCCAAGGACCACAGTAAGTGGTAGGGCATAGATTGAACCCTGTTGCTCTGTACCAAAATGTATTCATTACAATAAAAGAAAAACTAAATTAATTTAAAATTTTTATGATGCCTGCCTGAACAAAAATTAATATCATGCTTTATTTTTATTAATACACATTAATACATATTTTATTAATACACATATCAGCAAAAGGAAAATGTATGTTTAGGCCATGTTTGCTTCCCTTTTTACAGTGAGGGAAATTCTGAAGCATCTGGAGAATTCCTTGCCAGATTTCTTTTTCTGTAGAGCTCTTGTCATTGAAGGGGAGCAACTTGACACAGAACTATACTTATTTAGAGTGTTGTCCTTCAGAATAACCAAGTTAGATAATAGATGTGGACATACTTTGAAAGATACAGATATATGGTATTATGGTTGTTGTCGTGTGCAGTACTAGTTAAGAATGGTAATATTCTGCCCTAGTGCAGGGGAATGAAGGAGTCAGCACCAGATTCCAAGCCAGCTCTTTAAGTAGGTCACCACAGTCAAAGGATTTGTGCTAAACTAGAAAAAGGTAACATGAAGGCATTCTAACTCTTTGTTTTAGGGCAAGAAAAAAAAATGCCATGTAGGGTGTATAAAATCAAATCGAATGGCCCTGCAGTTGGAGAGTGTAGTTTTTATACTCTAAATCATTTTTAAAATGTGTTTTTATTGAAGTAGAGTTGATATACAATGTTGTGCCAATCTGCTGTACAAAGTGACTCAGTTATACACATAGAGACATTCTTTCTCTAAATCCTTTTTTAAAAGTACTCTTTTGTTACGACTGACAGTTTTCTTACTTATCAAATTATTTGCCAAACTCTTTGTCTCTCTTGGTTCTCTTTTCCTTTGAGACTCAGCATTCATCTTTTATTTTATTTATTTTTTGTTTGTTTGTTTTTTGGTTTTGTTTTTTTTTTTTTTTTTGCGGTAGGCGGGCCTCTCACCATTGTGGCCTCTCCCGTTGCGGAGCACAGGCTCTGGACGTGCAGGCCCAGCGGCCATGGCTCACGGGCCCAGCCGCTCCGCGGCATGTGAGATCTTCCCGGACCGGGGCACGATCCTGTGTCCCCTGCATCGGCCACTGCGCCACCAGGGAAGCCCAGCATTCATCTTTTATATAATTTTTTTTAATATAATTTTTTAATATAATTCGTTTCCAGAGTCATTTACAGTCTGTGCTAGAGCAGATTAAGCTACAGGAAAAACAAACAAATGAGCAGGTGAGAAGTGTGTTTTCACATCAACCAGAAAACATCTGATGCAGAGAACCCCACCCCCCCAATCTCATTTCTGGCTGTTCTTTTCACAGGAACAGTAGTGGCCAAATCTTCTAAATGAGGGTAGCAGGTTGGAACAAAGTCTTTGTGAAAATCCGTTCATTCAGCAGATATTGAATTGAATGTCTATTAAGTGGAAAGCACTGGATGTACACACAGTGTTGAATAAGACACATACAATACTTGTCCTCATGGAGCTAACAGTCTAGCAGGGAAGATCAACAGCAAACAAATCATCATACAAATATAAAGGTGCAAATCATAAAGAAGGGCTGTGAAGGAGAGAGAGTCAGTGGTGCTATCTGAATAGAGTCCTGAATTAAATTGGGGAGACCATAATCAGCCTTTCTGAGGAAGTGATACTTAAGAGACCTGAAGGAAAAGTCCAGGCAAAAAGTGTATGAAGAGCTTCTTGGGTGGAGCGTATGCCAGGTCCCACATTGGAAAAGAGCTTGGCTTCTTTGAGGACCTCTGCAGTATTTAAAGCAAGGAAGAGAGTGACTTAACGTAAGGTTGGAGAAGTAGGCAGAGGCCATATTGTATGGTCCCTTGCAGTCCATGATAAGGAGGATGGGTTTTAGTCTTAAGTGCAATGGGGAGCCCCTGGAGAGCTTTAAGCAGAAGAGTTACATTTAATTTAGAAGTTTTAAAGATCACTTTGATTATTATCTGGAGAATGGATTGTGGGAGGGCAGGACTAGAAGCAGGGAGGCCAGTTAGGAGGCTGTGGGGTCGTCTAATAAAAGGTGATAGTAACTTGAAATACGGAGGTGGCAATGGAGATGGAAAGAATAAATATTTTTTCTTTTTTTAATTGAAATATCGTTAATTTACAATGTTGTGTTAGTTTCAAGTGTACAGCAAAGTGGTTCAGTTATATATATATATGTATGTGTGTGTGTGTGTATTCTTTTTCAGATTCTTTTCCATTATAGGTTACTACAAGATACTGAGTATACTTCCCTGTGCTATATAGTTGGTCCATGTTGTTTATTTTTTATCTATTTTATATATAGTAGTGTGTATATGTTAATCCCAACCTCCTAATTTATCTCCCCTCCCCCCTCCTGCTATCCCCTTTGGTAACCATAAGTTTGTTTTCTATGTCTGTGAGTCTATTTCTGTTTTGTAAATAAGTTCATTTGTATCATTTTTTTAGATTCCATATGTAAGTGATATCATGGTATTTGTTTTTCTCTGACTTACTGCACTTAATATGATAATCTCTAGGTCCATCCATGTGGCTGCAAATGGCATTATTTCATTTGGAAAGAAAATATATATATATATATATATATATATATATATATATATATATATATATATATATATATTTAACTGCAATAAAAATGTTTTATAACAGCTTTATTGGGATATAATTCATATACCATACAATTCACCCGTTTAAATTGTACAATTCAATGACTTTTAGTATATTCACAGAATTGTGCAACCATCACCACAATCAATTTTACATTTTTATCACCCAAAAAAGAAACCTGTACCCATTAGCAGTCATTTCCCGTTTCTTCTGACCCTCCCACTCACCACTCCCCAACCCAGTTCTAGGCAACCACTGATCTACTTTCTACTAGCCTACTTTGCCTATTCTGGTTATTTCATATAAAAAGGAAACATATACTACAAGGTCTGTTGTGTCTGGCTTCTTTCACTTGGCATAGTGTTTTCAAGGTTAACCCATGTTGTGGAATGTATCAGTACTTCATTCCACTTTATGGCTGAATAATATTCCACTGTACAGATATACAACATTTTGTTTATCCATTCATTCATCAGTTGACATTTGGGTTGTTTCCACTTTTTGGTTACCATGAATAATGCTGTTGTGAACATTTCTATATGAGAGAATGTATTTTAAAGGTAGAATTGATGGGAATTGGGCCAATTACTGGGTGTCGAAGGAGAAAAGAGCGTTAAGGATGTATGCCAGATTTCTAACTTGAAAGACTATTACTTAAAGCCACAAGAGAGTGAGCAGAGTGAAAAGAAAAGAGGGCAGCGTGGGATAAGTGAGGGTCAAGTAGCTGTATAGAAATGTATGCTGGTTCCAGCCCTATACTGTTGAGGGTAGGGTAACAGTTTTAAAGAGACTGGAGGTCATATTATGAGGATGGACTTAGCATGGGGCTTTTTTTGGGGGAGCCCACGCCGCACATCTTGCGGGAACCCGCACCTCCAGCAGTGAAAGTGCAGAGTCCTAACCACTGGACCGCCAGGGAATTCCTGAGCATAGAGCTCTTAAGGTAGTGATGCCATCCCCATGCTCATCCCCATACAAACAAGGCCAGGAGAATTCTTATGTTCTGTATATTCCCTTCTCCTCAGCACATCACTCATCTAAGTACTGCTTATAAACAGCCTTGTGCACAGTTTATGCCAGGATTGCTTTAGCACCCACTAAACATCTTTGTTTTCCTCCATGTAAGTAGTTAGTATTGAGGGAGTGCTATTTTCAACATAGAACTACAGCTGTAAACTTTATCCACTCAGAACCCTTTATGTTAGCTCATTTATTCAACATAGATTTATTGGGCACCTACTTAAAGCTAGGTTCCACAGGGAACTACAAAATGCTTATGACACAGTCTCTGCCTCCAGTTGGGGAGAAATACATGAGAGGGATAGGAATTTAAAGGAATGAGAGTTCACTTTTGTCCATGGAGATTAGGGGAAGCTTCATAGAGAGATGGTGTTTGGGGCCTTAAGAGGTGAGTAAGGTTCTAATAAAGAGAGAGAGAAATGAAGGCATTCTGTATAGAAAGTAGCATTCACAGTGGCTCAGAGGTGGTGATGCCAGGCTTAAGAGTTTAGATTTTTGGTGTAGGTCATAATAAGCCTTAAAAGCTTTTTCACCTGGGGAGTAACTCAGGAAATTTTCTCTGCCAGCAGTATATAGGAGAAATTGGAGGGGGGAAAGACTAGAGGAAGATGCAAGTGAGAGAAGGAATCAGAACTTAAAAACTGATTGGATTTCCAGGACAAAAAGGGAACAAAGAGTAGTGCAGAGCCTGGGTGACTGGAAAATGGTGAGCCACTAACAGGAATGAAGACAACTTGAAGAGGATTCTTGGGGGTGGGGGATGGAGAAGATGGTGAGTTGAGTTGGAAACACTTTTTAAAATGGGAGATCGGAGAGTGCCTCATGCATAGAAATGATCATTGAAGCTGTGGGGATAGATGAGTTAGCCAGGTTGACTGTTCAGCAAGAAGTCTGAACCTAAGGAAAAACCTCCCTTTAGGAGGTGGTGGGAGGAGAAAGCCCCCGTAAAGGAGAAAGAACTGGAGAAGTCTGGTCGTAATCATGGTCAGCATCTGAGTGAAAAGATGCTCTCAATTACTACAGCTAGCAATTATAGCAGTTTGGTAGCTCATGTTCAGCACAGGATCATTTTGTAATGCTCCATTTCTGTCATTCCACAAAATGAAAATCCACACTGATATGGGGCGAGCTAAACTGAATAATACTCAAAAACAACCTTTGTCTCAAAGACAGTATACCTGAGTATTATTGGTCACTTTGCCATTTCAAGTAAATAAAAAAATTAAATCTTACATCACAAAATGTTCAGGGCTTCTGACTTAGAAAGCACCAGGGCAAGTAGAACATCATCAGACTCGCTATTGGTTAGGACTCTGAGCCAGTTTTCAAGGGTCTCATAACATGGCAGGAAGCAGCAGCTAAGACTCGGTTTAAGACACGGTGCGTTCAGTGGGGCAAGAGGCTATCACAACTGCCTTATCTTCTGAGTCTTAGACTATGGCTACAGTGATCCCATCTCCTTTGCCCCTACAGTGAGCTGTGACCTCTGTACACTCTTCCCAGAAGTACGAATTCTTAACAGCAAGCATATTTAATTTCTTTAGTATATTCAATTTGAAGCTTCCTTTTATAAGTTTGGCATGATAAAGGACAGCATCATTGTGTTTGTTTGCGTTCTTGACTGTGGCACTGTTCTTTGCAACATTGTAAGACTAAGATAACCTTATAAATGCCAAATTACAGTCTTTCTTTTTGGTTTATATAAGTAAATTCTAGATCAAGTCATGGAACTTAAGATTTCAGATGAATTTTTCGTGTTTTTCTGCCTCTCCCTACAGATCATTTCTCTACAGGAAAGCCTGAATGATTTTCTGAGGAAGTGAGGAGAGCCTTCAGCCTGGCACACAAACCTTGGCTTCACCATCCAGACTGAAGACCTAGATGATATTGTACCTGTTTCTTCTCCTTTCATTGCCTTATGTTGCATCATTTGTATTTGTTTCTCTGAACTTTTTTTTTTTTTTTTTGCTAGTTATATTCAAAGTTTGTAGCCATGTAGAAAGGGACAAAGTATTAAAAAGTAGTAGACCCGAAGACCCAAATCAACTATGGGACTTTGCTTCTCTTTATCAGTTTGAGAATTAACTTAAATTGTTTCTCTTTTATGGTGTCTCAGATTATTCACCCATGCTTGCCAAAGGCAGACAGTCTAACCTGAAGGCTATCCATCTGGTTTGCATAGATTTTTAGCTTTTTCTTCTTCTGTTTGTTTCAAATATTTCCTAAAACATAGAGTCAAACCAGTTCTACCAAGGGCTAGGACCTGCCACAGTTATTAAGTGCCTGTCTGGCAGCAGTTGATACTAGGTTGTATCCTGTAACTGTTCAGGCATTAAAGGCTGCTTTCCGGCTCAGGGATGATTTCTTGCTGCTGCTATCTTTGTTCTGTTGTTAATGATTTTAGGATTGTGTCTGGTTGTTATTTGGCAGCTATGGGACTAGTTAGAGCAGAGGTGAAATTCTGAGCTGTCATCCTTATCCTGAGCCTCTTCTTCCTAACCCCCATCGGAAAAGGTTAGGAAAAAAACAGATACCTGTGGGAGCTCCCTGGTTGCCTAGTGGTTAGGATTCCAGGCTTTCACTGCCATGGCCGGGGTTCAACCCCTCGTCTGGGAACTCCCGTAAGCCTCGTGGCCAAAATAAAAAATAAAAAAAACGAACAAAAAACAGATACTTGTATTGCCTGTGAAAACTTCCTTAAAAACCCTGGGCCAGTTTGGTGATTTTCAGCTATGTTAAGAGTTTCTAGTCTGTATTCTTTAAGCAATAAATAAATTCCTTACGTGGATTACTGTCACTTTATTAAACAGCTCCCATGATACGTATATTCATATCCAAAAGGAAACTGGTGAGACAAGCAATAAATTCTGCAGTTAGGAAATGAAAGAAGATGCTGTCAGCACTGGGACATCCTTCTAAAGAGCTCTTAGGATAACTCCTAATGAACTAAGCAGATCATCTCATATTCACCATAAATCATTGGGATTTTGAGAGAAGGTACAGAGAAGTAACAAAAATGGCAGCTCCAATATTTGCACTGAATTATGTTGTAGTGGAAGGAACACAAGGTTGGAATCCTGGCTCTGCTACCTACCTTGGGCAAGTCCCTACACCTCTTAGAGCCTGTATGTCCTTATCTGGAAATCAAGGGTGATAATGCTTATCACCAAGAGACATCTGAAGGTTTTCTGGAAGTAGCCCAGCTAGACCCAGGTCTGGTCCCAATTGATGAAGTCGGTGCCACTCTAGGAAATGAACCCCCAAGATTTCTCTGCCACTTTTAGTGCTCTCATTCCAAGTTGAAGGTAATAAGCCAAGGACAGAGAAGGGGAAGTCAGTATGCACGGGCAGGGCCTATGGAGAAGGGATGAAGGCAGAAGGAATGCTGGGGACAAATGCAGCATTTGGGAAGAAGTGGGTCTAAGGGAGAGAGACATGGACAAACAAAATGAAGCCAAGATGAGGAGAAAAGTTGGAGGATAGCTTGAAAACCAAGATAATTTTTTAAAGTTTTTTTTTTCCAGAAACCCAGAATTTAAAAGATGAGAAGAAAGAATAGGGAAAAGGAATTGTCAGAGGCAGAAGGTGGGGGAAGAGGCAGGGTTTGAAAAGAAGACAGACCTTTCCAGATGAAGGATGGCATAGGACTGGGGCAAAAACAAAAAGTACCCTGGGGACATGGCTGGAGAGACTGAGGCCGGAGAGAGTGGCACATAGACCACAGGTGGCATCCAGGGGTGAGAGAAGTAGAAGAGCCCTAGTCCAGCCTCTGTCCAATACTGGAGCCCAAGAGCAGCCAGAGCTCTGCTGAGAGGCAGTGGGGGAGGGAAGACAACGGGAAGGAGCAAATTTGTGTATCTGTGGTGCCCTTCTGTTCCCTCTACTACCGCGTCTTGTAACCCTGGGTAACTGCTTCACCACTGCCCTCCAGTCACCCAAGGCTTATTGCCGCCCTGACTCCCTCCCTCCCCCCAACACACACACATAATATATCATGAAGGTTTCCTTTTCTACAGTCTAGTGATTGTGACTTTGGCGTGTTACAGAACCGCACTGTCCAATATGGTATCCACCAGCCATGTGTGGCTTTTGAGCACTTGACATATGGCTAGGCCAAATTGAGGTGTGTCTTTCCACCCAGGCAAGGCTCAACTGCAGGTGGCCCCAGGCCTTGGCAGAATGCCCTGTGATCCTCCTGGAACCTGGGAAGATGGGCAATCTCACGAGGATTTGAGACAAGACCATTTCTCACTCACCTCCCTGTTTTGAGGGAGGCTGTCATAGGGCAGTTTCTCATCTGCCTCCCTCATTCTGGTGAGCATGAGACTTTCTGCCTGCCTCCCCACTCCCCTGCCCTTGCCCCAGAGGGTCCAGCTGCAGGCCATAGAGCTGCTTAGCAGCAGTCTGGAGTTGGTACTCAGCAACATGGTGTCCTGCCATTCATGTTGCATGTCATCTGGCCCCTTTTGTTTCAGTGTCATCCTGTGCAGCAGCGACACGGAACAGATCCCATTGCTGGTCTTGCTTTTGCTGTCTCTAAGTAATAAAGTGCCTGGATGTATGTGGGTTTCCTGTTCTTTTTTACCAGTTGAATCTGTCAGCTTACTTGACAATTTCTAAGACTTAATAAAAAAAAAGAAAGAACATAAAATATCTCAATAATGGTTTTATACTGATTACATGTTGAAATGGTAATACTTTGCATATATTGGGTAAAACGAAATATTAGTAAAATTAATCTCACCTGTTTATTTTTACCTTTTTAATATGGCCGCTAGAAAATTTAAAATTGCATATGTGACTCACATTATATTTCTGTTGGACAGTGATGTTATAGATCATTGAAGAAAGAAAAATTGGTGTTGGGGAGGAGGGACTGACAGGGTTTTATTTTGCTAGAAAATGGCATTAAAAAAAACTATCGCCACCAATTCACAGGGACATTTTAACACACACACCCCCAAATATATAACCATAATCTCAGAATAAAGGATAGACTTTTAAATTGAATATATGTAACTTTATGGAAACTCACTGCATTGTCCAGATTTTTCTCTTAATGCTTTAGGCTGGTGAAAAATTCCTCAGATTGATGAGGATGGTGTTGAAGAACCATTGCTATAAAGAGCTCATCCCATGAGCTGATAACCAGCTAATTTGTGTGAGGCTTTGAGAGGCGACCAGTCCAGGTAACAGTGGTGGATGGGACTAGAGGGGGTGTCTTCTTGTCCTGTAGGTGTTGGACTCTTCTGGTGGCCTATGTTTTGCAGTGTTCCTGTGGCTTCTTGGCCCCACCCTCTTCTCCCACACCCAAATAAGGTAAAGATGTGGAGTGTCAGAGTCAAAGAGTGTAACCAGAGGAACCAAAGTAAACAAATACGAATTTATTCTTTTCAAAGCAGAATTTAAGGGAAAGGGGAAAAGCACCACAGTGAGTGGCAAAGTTAACTAATTTGTCTCCATCCCCGCCCCTTCATCCCAAACTTTTCTAGACTTGTGCACCAGCCTTGCCACTTCCCCACATCCCATCCTTGTGACCAGTCCTTGCAGCCAGCGAGCAGCATCGCAGGCTTCGGTCTGGCCTCAAGACTGCCCTGGGGACAGCAAGGACATTGAGCAGGTGCCCCTCCAAAGGCGGCAGCTGTGGGAGGAGATGGAGGCTGGGAGCTGAGCCCTGGCCTTGAGCCTTTCCCTCTCCCACAGTCATTGGTGTTTAAAGAACAAGAAGGAGCTGAAGTATTCCTTTGTTCTCAGGGCCAGATTTTGGCAGGAAGGCCCAGAGACAGAGTTGCCCAGCTGAGCAGGTGAGTCTCCACAGCCCTAGGGCAGGGCCCCCACTTTCTCCTCCAGGACTGTTCATCTTAAGGTAGCTACTTTTTTAGTTATCTGTCACCTATGTCAAGGGAACTTTGATGAGAGTCTTGGCCTGAAATGGTCTCAGAGGCCATGAGTCTGCTATTGAGAATGCCTCTTCAAGGAATGCTCTAGCCCAAAGCTGACTATGGAGCCCAGATCCCAAACACACACCTCAAGCATCATGGGTATTCCCTAAAATTCATCGGGAAGGAAACCATCTCCCAGGATTTGCCTCTGCTTGGCCTCGGGGTTTCGCATTACCATGGCCTGCCAGGCCAGCTCCTAAAGTACAACAAACTCAAACAGGTTTCTCTACAAGGAAATATCTCCAAACTTTGGGCCTGGAAGGAAATGGGCATTTGAAGGCCTTTCCATTCTGGAGGGAAGGATGAATATCCTCCTGGGTAGGACTCTCTCTAGGGAACCATACAACAAACAGCCTGATGTCCTCCAGCCAGTCAGCCTTCCTTAATAGTTTCCCAGTCAACCTGATTCCACTCTGCTCTCACTAGAAGCAGAGGCACCCTCATAATGGTTTTTTGGCCTCTACCAGATTCTGTCGAGAATACATTACCTATCAATCCTAACTGTTCCCCGATACTATTTGACAACAACCCCAGCAAACACATTCCTTGTCACTGATGCTAATCCCACAAGCCAGGGGTTTTCATTAGGTTGCCTACCCAGCAACTCCCTTCACCACCTTCCAGTACGGGGCCAAAAACTACGCAGCATCACACACAATACCTCTAGGAGACAAGATACACGACAGATGCTTAACAACATGCAACACATCTCAGTAAATCCCACCTTAATTTGAATTCACAGTGCCCAAAGACCCGTTTACCTCACTGCGGGAAAACTGTCCACACATGCTGCAGTGACTATCACTGGCCTCTCAAGCGATATACTCACCTCGGGCATCAGGGTAAACCCAGGACCACCAAGTGTCATTGACCCTGTTACTGAGAATTCAACTCTTGACTTGCTGCTTCAGTCTACCTATAGCACAAATCCTACATAACGAGATCTACGTCTTCTCTACCATGGCCCACTGCAGTTGCCACAGGCCCTCAACAGCCCAAGATCTCTCGGGTGGAGTAGCAGTTATGAAAAGGATTTTCCAGGACTTTCCTGGTAAGATTGTTTCATAACCTCTGCCCCCTTTACCAGCTGAGCAGGTGAGTCTCCACAGCCCTAGGCCAGGGCCCCCACTTTCTCTTAGGCAGGCATATGCCTCAAAGACCCTGAACTCTGTGTCCTAGAGCAAATTTTTTCTCTACTATTCCTACCTACAATCTAGACTCCTACAAATACAGCTCCCCCACGCCCAACCCCAGTAACTGATGTCCAGGCTCTGTGTTTGACGCCCACCTGCCACCTGCTCGCCATACATCGCCAGTGCTCCTGCCCAGAGACCTCATGAGCTCTAAGGCAGATGTCATGATGAAGTCTGACACCCTGAACCTGTGGCTCAGTGCCCCCTGGTGATTCTAGAAGGAGGCAGTCCTTGGCTTCTGGACCCAAGCCACTGCCTTCCCTGAAGATAAGTATACCTTCCCAGCAGTTCTACCCGCTGGCCTACTGCTTGATTATAAGAAAGCACTCCAACCATCTCACACCCTCCTGACCTTGGTAGCAACTGCTACTTTCTTTAAGGCCCTGAGCCAGACTTAGAAACTGGAAGGGGCAAGAGGATGTACTCTGTGTCTTAGCCTGGCTATTTGTTTCTCCCTTTCTGCATGGGGTGAGTAGAGCTTGGGTTTGTTCTATTTTGGCCTCTGAACCATTGTTTAGAGAAGCCCAGGAAGATTCACCCAAGGCCAAGGTCTCCAGGGAGCAAGGTGTGGAATGAATGAAGAGAGCAGAGTGACTCTTCCTGTTAGATTCCTCTGTGGCCACAGGCTTCTGTTGCTTTGGTCTTGAGGACAGCTCACCTCAAACATGAATGGAGAGACATGCTAGGGGAGCAGCCAGGAGGCATCTGTCTGTCCAACCAGAGGCTGGGACTAACAAAGAGCAAGGCAGAACATTAATACTTCAAGAGGTATTAGAATTTAATGTGTGAGTGAGGCCAGGGGAGTACTGATGTACAGTAGATATGTAGGATAGGTATGTATGTATATAAACTTAGGCAAATTAAGTCAATTGCAGGGTTCTAAGTTATAAAGCTCCTTTTGGTAGAAAGCTGCCTAAGTGGGTTCTGACTGTGTTCAAAGTCCCCAAGCCCACCCCCCATCCCCCCCACCCCCACTATCTACTCTGAACAGTTTCTGGATAAAGGGATTATGGTATATGTTGCCTAGGAAGACTTAGCTCAGTTTGAGGACTGGGTTCACCTTCCAGAGTTACAAAGAATGGTTTTATGCAAAGGAAGGCCTTGCTGTTGTCTCTGTGGAAAGTGGCCAACTTCCTGATCTGTAGCCCGTGGATACTAGAAAAGGGCCGCTATTCAGGATGGCCTGTTGCATCTGCCTTCTGACTAGCTGGGGGAGATCAGCCACCTCATCTGATTCAGCCTAAGAGAAAGAAGGGTCACAGCCTGAAAGGGTGTCGGGTGGTCACGCTCCTCCAGTCTAGAGGGTGGCTTCCCCTTCCTCACCCAAGGAGAAGACCCCCTTGCTGAGCACCTGCTGGCCCTCCCCCAGGGCTGTGAAGGCCAACTCAGAAGAGCCAAGGGTGGCTTCAGCTGGGTTCCCAGAGCAACTCAGCTGGTCTCTCGGGATGCTGAGGTTTTCAGGAAAGAGGAGGATCTGGGGAAAATATCTAAGCCCATAAGTATTTCTTTAATGTTTCCCAATATAAGGTGAAAATAGGAACCTGAATGAACTGTTTCCCCCTCCTTGAGAAAGGTCTGCCAGGGACTGAGGCAGAAGGAACTGAAGATATTCAAGGAGGAAACAGCATCTAGGTAGCATCGGGATGAGTAGATCTAAGCCTTTGAGCTGAAGTTGTATGACACCCGTTGCCCAGACTTTTTCAGGGGCACTTTGTGGGGGGGCGGGAGTGTCTTCAGTGTCACCTCCCTGTGTTGGGCCAGAGAGTAGGGCTAAGTCCCGTGTGTCCACAGTGCTGGAGCCCTCGGGTCATTAGGCTCCCCCAAATCCATCATTCCATGGAGAATGGAAAGGGGCCAATGGGCACTGCTTCACTCTGCAAGGCAGCTTCTCTGCTCCCCATCTGAATGGCCTCCAAGTGCCATTAGCCTGGGCTGCAACAGAATTGTACTTAAGGGATTGATCTCAAACTTGAAGATTAAAGGGCACATTTCTAGAGTCAGAGGAATCATGCCTCTCCCTCCCGCGGCCCTCACACACCCACCTCGCATACCATCGAATCCCTGCTGCTGCCTGGAGCCCAGATAACTCCGGCTGAGGAATATGGGGCCAGTGGGGACTGGAAAGGTTAGGTGAAGGCTGAGGGAAGGCTTTGACCAGAACTGGGAGAGGACCGTGGACTATAGGATGGGGATCTGGTTCCATCAGGAGGCCAGCAGAGTGTTGGTAGTCACATCAGAACTTCGCACACTGGGGAAGGCACGGCGGAGCTTCTCCATAATGTCTTCCAAGCACAGGCTGACATCTTGGCTCTTTGACCCCACATCATCTGAGTTGGAGAAGAAAGATGTGGGAAGAGAATTAGAAATTCCCTTATGAGGCCAAGGGGCTGAGGTAGGATGCTGCCGGCTGAAGGGTGAACCTATAGCATTTGTATCTTCCCGGCACGATGCTTAGGTACATATGAGGTACTCGGCATACATTTGTGGAATAAAGGAATGAATGAATCAGTCAATAAGCCCATCATCCCTGACCCTAAGCTCAAAGCCATGAGGAGGAACCAGTCCCAGCCCTAGCAGAACCTTAGGCAGGAGACCTGGGGCAAACAAAGCCATGGAGGAAGGGGTTGGGAGGAGCTGGGGGAACTCACCTGCAGCTTGAGTGTCTGGAGTAGTCTGTCCTTTCTCCTGGGGGTGACTGCCTTCTGACTGCTGCGGAGAGGAAGCCAGGGACGAGCCTGCGGAGCCATTGCCATCCGATTCAGTATGTGGCTAGCAAGAGGTAAGGCATGACTTAAGTGGCTTTGCCTTCCTGACCTTACTTTGACAGACTCCCGAGCTCAGAAAGGTCCTTAGAGACATCATGCCCATCCCTTTGCCCTGGGACTTTAAGAAGCTTTTGGTGGTGCCCCAAACAGTGGTTTCCCCTTTCATAAAACTTCTTAGAATATTTAATTACTGAATACCCTCTTCCTTCAACAACATGTATCAAAGGCTCCCAGTTCTTCTGAGGATGTCATTGCCCCTAAATATCTCTTGATGTCATTTCAGCTATAATTAAGCTATCTAGAACTCAATTCCCTCTGGAAATGTAGAGTTGCACACCTGATCCTTGGTTCATGACATAATATCGTATGTTAAGACCTCCAGGAATTCATCTAGAGGCCACCCCTTGGAGGATCTGGGGAAGAAGCACAGTGTGGTATTACCTGGTATGAATAATGACAATAATTATTCATAAATTATTCATTTATGAAATGTTTATTATAGTCCTGGCATGTTGCCAAATTGTTTAAATGCATTATTTCATTTGACATTCACCACAATTCCATGAAGTTGGTATATATATATATATATATATATATATATATTTTTTTTTTTTTTTTTTTTTTTTTGCGGTACACGGGCCTCTCACTGCTGTGGCCTCTCCCATTGCGGAGCACAGGCTCCGGACGCGCAGGCTCAGCGGCCATGGCTCACGGGCCCAGCCGCTCCGCGGCACGTGGGATCCTCCCAGACCGGGGCACGAACCTGTGTCCCCTGCATCGGCAGGCAGACTCCCAGCCACTGCGCCACCAGGGAAGCCCAGGTTGGTATATTTTTATCTCTGTTTTACAGATGAGGGAACTGGGGCTTGGTGAGGCTAAGTAACTTTCCTAACATCCCACAGCTACTAATCGCAGCACTACACTCAATCTCAGGGCTGTCTAACTCCAGAACCACACTACATCCTATACACTACCTCTCAAAGAGGAAAGGGACAAAAAGTAACACGTGATCCCTTCACAGCAAAAATCTTCCTCTTGCCAGGCATGTCCAAACTTGCTTCTTTCCAGCAAACATCAAAGTAGCAAAGTCAACGTTTTGGATGATTCTTTGAACTTTGTTCTTTCAATAAAAGATTCAAATGGGTTGTGGGGAAGTGAGCCCTCAAAAGCCCTCCCGGTGCCCTAGGCCCCATGGTGGCTTGAGAATAAACACACAAGGATGGAGTGGAAGCTAGGTACAAGAGAATTGGCCAAGCGATGTGATATAGCAGCCCATTCCTCCCCCCAACTTTCCTGATTGCCAGCCCAGTTCTCTTCAGAAAGTCTTCCAAAAGCCACCTCCCAGGAGCAAGGAACACCTCTCCCCGGCCCGCCTGTGCTTGGAGGCTGCTCTGATTCTTGCCCTGGCCCCAGACTCACTTGCAGGTGCAGCTCCCTTAAGCGCTGCAGCTGGGACTCGAGTTGCTTGTTGGGGTCTTCAAGAATCTGCATGCGTGTCTCCAGGCAGCTCTTGTGCTGCCGAAGGATCCGGGCCTCAGCCAGCAGCTCCTCATTGCGGTGGTCCTGTGCTACCTCGGCAGAGCCCTCAGCCAGGGTGGGTGCCTCAGCAGCTTCCTCATGCTGCCACGTCAGGCGCCTCAGCTCCCCCTGGAGAATCCTGCCAAGGATGGAGAAGCCAAGGCCAATGACCTTCACAGGGTATTGACTGTCCAGGGCTCAGTGTCCCCTCATACCTAGGTGTGAGCAATCCCTCTGCTCTCCCATCCCCACCCCCACCCCAGCCCCCAAGCTGTGCTTTTTTTTTTTTTGGTCGCAGCATGTGGGATCCTAGTTCCCTGACCAGGGATCGAACCCGTGCCCCCTGCAGTGCTGCAGTGGAAGTGTGGAGTCCCAACCACTGGACGGCCAGGGAAGTCCATCCCAGCCATGCTCTTGCTTGAATGGCCATATCCACTTCCTCCCCAACACATATGTCATTTACTTTGCCATCCTTAGGCCACAGAGCAGAGAGAGCTGACATTTCATATAACAAATGCCTCAGGGCTTTGATGTGCTGCTTCGGGGATTAATTCTGACCTTAAAATCGGGCAGAAACACAGTCTGCAAATAAATGAGGCATTAGGGCCACTGACTCACCCACTCCTTTTTTAGACTTTTAGATTCCAGGGGAAGACATAACATAAACAAAGGATCACCCATCTTTCCTCTTCTCTCTACTACCCTCCTCTCTGACCCACTTTAAACACCCATGTTGAGTCATCAAGGAAACAGATTCCAAAGAGTTGGTCTCCTTTGGAGGACATTACTTTTTTTTTCTTTTTTGCAACAGAATCACTCTCTCCCTAGTGTTTCCCAGGGCCTCCCCACCACTGCTCTAGTGCAGTGCTTCTCAAACTATCCATAGCAAAAAAACAGGGGGGTTTTCAACCCATCATGGATCAATACATGGTCTGAATGTGCATAGCTAGTACACAGCTCACACCACACGTGACTTGCTGCCCAAATGCAACAACACTCAACCTGGCCTATACCCAGTTCAATGAAGACAAGTCCACTAATTATGTGCGTGGATATTGTGGCAATGTCAAATTGCTATGAAAATTTCTAGAAGTTTACTCTCTATTTATGTATTTATCTTGTCTTGAACCAGTAACAAATACTTTGCAGATAGGCCCTGTTCTAAGGACTTGCTAATCCAAATACAGTCTGTAGGCCTGAGGCATGGGCATCCTTTAGGAGCTGGTTAGAAGTGCAGGAACTACGGCCCCACCCCAGACCTTCAAATCAGAATCTGCATTTCACCAAGCTTCCCAAGTGACTTGTATGCACACTAATGTTTGAGAATTACTTTTCTGGGGGTTGTTATTGATTCTACTACACACCCCCAAAGTGTCTTGGATGCTCCTCAGACTCCTGCTGCCCTCCATGCTTTACAGAGATCAGTGCCATCCCCATAATCTTCTTCACCTTCCCTCTTCCAGTGCTCAAATGCTCTATGCAGCATCCTCCTCCTCTTATTACTTTCACTAAGTGATAAGGACCTGTTTCCATTTCCAACAACTGAAAGTTCCTTGAGGGCAGAGGCATCGTCTCTTCTGTATTCTCTGTGTTTGCGTTCTCTCTGCCTGTATCTATTGGGTACTTGGAGATATTTGGGTTGAGTTAAAAGGATTCAAATAATTATTAGGATAGCTAGCTTTTATTGAACACATCCAATCAGACAGACACTGGCTAACACATTATATGCCTCATCATTTGATCTTCACAAGTGACCTTAAGAGGTAGGTACTCTTACCATCATCCCCATTTTACAGATGAGGAAATGGAAGATCACAGAATATAAGTAACTTGTTCAAGGCCACATAGCTAGGATGTGGAGATTCAGGACTTGAGTTAAGCCGTCTGACTCTAGAACCCACGCAGATCTGTGCCATTGCCACACCTACCGGTTCTCATCCTCTAAGTGGGCCAGGATCTTTTCGAGCTCCCCTTTGCTTTCAGTGGCCATGCTGCACGGAGCCTGCTGTCCAAAGGCTGGCTCCCGGTCTGTAATGGGGCTGGAGTGCTGCAGCAAGTACTGGTCCTCGTCTCTGTGTGGGGGTGGGGAGAGGAAAGAGGGGCCCAGGCATTGAAGTGAGAAACAGCTCAGGGTGTGAGTTCCTAGCTCCCACCTCAAGTCCCAGGAGACACATGCTGAAGGATTCCCTCTCTAAGATACATAGAGAGGGAAAAGGCCGTGCATTCAGGTTTAAGAGGGATAAAAGTGTTCAAAGGTGGCAGGGGTCATTGTTGGGGGCAGTAGGAGAGAGTGTTTTCAGGATGCCGAGGCTCCTGGGTTCTACTTATAGTGACCTGGGAAACAATGAGCAAATCACTTCCCTTTCTGTGATGTTCCCCCACCCCACCCCCCTTCGCTTTCCCATCCCCAGGGGAATTGTGGCCTGCCTGAGTCCCAGTCCCAGGGCTGGATTTATCCGTGTAGCCAACAGTCCCTAGGTCCTCTGAGGAGCCCGGGGACCTCCTTACAGATGAAGGGCCCCTTCTCTGGGCTATAGCACCAAGGAATCTCTCTGGCCACACTTCAATCAAGTCCCTGCTATCTCCCCAGGGTTGATGTGGCACTAGATGGGGCATTGGCATTTTGAGCATAAGATAATGGCTCATTTCTGCAACTTTAGTTGAGGGCATATTCTTCTTCCCTCAGAGTTAGGAATAAAAGGATGGGATCTTGCAACAGAAAGGGACCTTGGCAGATGGCAGGGAGGTAGTTCATCCTTCATTACCCTGCTCGGTTGATAGAGGGCAGACTGCTTCTCTCATTAAATGCTGTGCCCAGAAAGCAGACTTCCTTCCTTAGGGTGTCAGGGACCCTATCCACACACAACCCACCTCCCACTGAGGATATACCCTCCCCAAGTGGTGGTAGAAAGATCCCAAAGGAGAGCTATTCCTGGCAAATATGCATCTGTGAAAACTCACATGCTGTCGTCTGGGGACAAGCTGTCATTAAAGAAGGGGCAATTTTGACTTTCCATCTCAGCAAGCCTAGGAAGAAAGAGCAGGAACAGAAGGGAAAACAGTATGTGAAGACTGCCTTCACCTCAAGGACTGTAATCCCACAGTAGGATCATCAGGTTTGGGGGGTTGTCCCAATTCCCCCTCCCCCACCCCAAACGTTAGGCCTTGCTGGCTGCTGCAAAGCCCACTGTGCATGTCCCCCTGGCCCTGACTTCATTCTCTTTGCCCCACCTGAAAACCCCTTTCCCCCTTGGACTCCTTACAATTCCCCTCCCCCAAATCTGGTGGTACCTGCTGGCAAAATGCTCAATGCGGGAGTGTGTGTCAGCGTGTGGCAACATCAGGGAAGAAGCTGGCCTAGGAGAAAGCAGCAAAGACTCAGAAGACCAAAGACTGGGTAGCTGGGCAGCCTGTCTCCTCACCACCACCCTTCCACACCCTGCAACACCACCACCAAATTAGGGAGCTCCCAAGAGCTGATGGGAACAAGATACAGAGACTGGATTCTAGTCTGTTTCTCAGGTCAGATTCCTGGTCAGGCCCCAGCTGAACTGCCCTGTCACTAGTTGGCTTTGCCCTGGAAGACGGCCCTAGGCCATGTGGGACTCAGCCCCTTCACAGCACATCCCTAGGCTCAGTGAGGATGCCTGCAGCCCCTGCTCAGCTACTGGTACTCACGTCTCACTGTAGTCGGCCTCCAGCACTGATTGCACAGGCAGATAACCTCGCTGAGGGTGTTTGCTGAAATAATGCTTTGAGCGGAATTTGTTCTTTAAGAGAGTGGCAAAGTCCCTCGTGTTCTCACTGGATGTGGTCTGGGAGGAGACAAGATAGAGGGGCTCACCCTAATGGGCTATTCTAGGGAGGTGTGGCCAATCCCCTGGAGCACGGACCATGACTGGTAGTCCACTCTTGTTCATATTTGCCACACCTCGCTCCTAGAAAAAGATCTAGAAGGATACATGCCAAACTGTGAACACTGCTTGCCTCAGGGAAGTTAGACTTGAGGGGTGGGGAATGCACTGAGGAGAAAAGGGGGCTCTGTTTTATACTTTAAACGCCTCTACATAATTTGAATCTTTTACAATGATCGTATATTTGTTAACTTGTAAATATCTTTTACATAAATTCTAGGGATGTAGGAGATGAGCAGGAGCTAGACAATTATCAGTCTACCATCTCTAGCCAATTTCCCATGTATGACGTTAATAATGTTTATTTTTAAATGATAATAAAAGAAAAATAAAGGTCAAGGTCACTGCTTCCATTGGGTCACACATGCTTCTGTGTCAATAGAATTTGGAGAAGAGATGACAGCTCAGGGAGATGGATTATGGAGATGGGGAGGTAAGATGGGAGAGAGCAGTGGGGGGAGCTGGGGACATGCTTGGGACTTTGGGAGTATGTGTGGGGAGAGAGGAATAAAGGAGTTTAAGGCGCAGAGTCAGCTCAGGAAGCTAAGCCTGGAGGTCTGAGTCCTGAACATAGCAGAGGAGAAATTCTGTGGCTGGAGTTCAGGGATGCTGGGCTCAGGAAGCTAGGAAGGGCACAGTTTCCAATGAAAGCCCAGTTGATTTTGGGGACCCAGGTAAAGAGCATACCCCCTTTTCACGCAACAGACTGAGTAATGAAGGTGAGCACAAACATTGGTATTGACTAGAAGGGATGGAAGCAATGACAAGGTAGCAGGTGAAGACCAGGGGACAGAAACAATCCAGGAAGCTAAGCAGGAAAAACTAAATTGAGCGATCGAAGGCTAGTCACCTGTAACTGCCTTGCTGTCTCTATTTTTTCCTGAGACTTCTCTCTGCAGGAGAATAGTGAGTGCCTTTTAGATGGCCAAGAATGTCCTGGGCTGCTGCAGCCAGCTACTGCCCCGGTGAGGGTGAGGGAGAAGCTCTGCTAGAAGGACAGCCCTGGATCCCCCAAATTGGTCAATCACCAGGCCTGTTTGGAGGATACTCCCCAACGGAGAGCAGAATACAGTGAGCTAATGCTGGACAAAATGGATCAAGCACCCAGAAGCTGAGAGTTGCCTGCCCCTCCCGCCCGCCCCAGAGGTTCCATACCGGGGTGTAATACTCCATGATGGGATAATGAAGCTTGTTGCCCTTGCTGGCCCTGCCTGTCAGGAAGCAGGTCTGGCAGATGTCCATGTTAAATTGTTTCAGACTCCGATACCTTGGGGAAAGGAGAGGTGGTAGGAAAGAGGATGCAATATACTATAATGACTTCCCCCTCCCCCAAACATCCAAATGTACACATACATTAAAAGGGGGTGAGGCATGGAACAGTAACCTCCTATACGTGGAGCACTTAACCTCCTATGCATAGCAGTGATAGAGTCCTCACTAGATGACTAGTCTTACTCCAGAGACCACAGATCTCCATGAAATCACATGCTCAGAATCCCAGGAAGTTTGGGAAGTAGCCCTGTCTCACCATCTTTTGTAAAAGGAAGGGTGGGATAAACAACAAGGTCCTACTGTATAGCAGAGAAAACTATATTCAATATCCTATGATAAACCATAATGGAAAAGAATATAAAAAATGTATATATATATATATATATATGTATAACTGAATCAATTTTCTGTACAGCAGAAATGAACACAACATTGTAAATCAACTATACTTCAATGAAAAAAATAAAAGGGAGGGTGGGACAGGGTAAAGAGCTCATTATATCAAATAACCTTCTAAACCAAGGTGGCCAGAAAGGGTCCAGTTTCACAGGTATGACCACCTTCCTTGGAGAAGGCACACTTTCAATATGAAGACAACTGATTCTATCAGCCGTGGGCAAGTTGGCTAAAAATTATTCCCCAAAGTTATTTATAATAATAACTCTATTATGACTGAATATAGACTAGCCCTTCAGATCCAATTCCAAAGCCTGATTGGACTGCCCAGACCTAACAGCATAGCATGGTGAAATGTCTAGACTTAGAGCAATCAGAGGATCCGACATCTTGTCCTGGAGCTACACTAGCCAGCAGTGTGAACTCCACCTCTGTGCCTCATTTGCTTATACAAAGCAGGGTGGTTGTAAAGAGAGTATGTGCTAGTGCTTTAAAGTGGTTAAAAACAAGCATTTTATGACGAAAGCCAAATTCAGGGTAGCGGCTACCTTTGTGGGGACAGGAGGGAAATGTACTCAAGGAAACTTCAAATATATTGTTTTATATATTATATAAAATATGTATATAATATATAAATTTGTAGATATATAAATATATTATATAATATATATAAATATATTGTAAAATATTGTTTGTTTCTTCAGCTTGGTGGTGGGTGCCCACCGTGGGGCGCTGGAGCCTACTCATACAAGCTCATGGGAGCTGGTTGTTAAAATTTCAGGAATTTTCCAAGCCAGTTGTTAAATATAGCCATTATTTTAAAATTAAATTGTATAAACTCACAATTAAGCAAATGGTATTAAAAACAAAGGTAATAAATACTCAAACTCATCACTTCCTAACTATTTCACTATTATCTATGCTCTTGAGGTTGTCTACATCTGTTATACCTGGTGGTGGAAATACTATAAATGGTGTGCAACTGTGTGTCTCTTCCTGACCTCCTATGGGTAGCCTGACACTGGCCACAGTGGGAGTATTTACATCATGGAAATGAGCCAATGCTATATCACGTTTCTCTTTTGCTTTCTAGAGAGTAGCACATTTGCCAGCACACCTTTTGGTGCGTAGGTGTTCTCATATGTCAGGATGCTGGGGCTTCTGGGTTCTACTTAATGCTCCCTGGGAAACAATGAACAAATTACTTCCCTTTCTGTGCTGTTCTCCCACCTCCCCCCTTTTGCTTCTCTATACATTTTTTTGTTTGTTTGTTTGTTTTGCGGTACGCGGGCCTCTCACTGTTGTGGCCTCTCCCATTGCGGAGCACAGGCTCCGGACGCGCAGGCCCAGCGACCATGGCTCATGGGCCCAGCCGCTCTGCGGCACGTGGAATCCTCCTGGACTGGGGCACGAACCCGTGTCCCCTGCATCGGCAGGCGGACTCTCAACCACTGCGCCACCAGGGAAGCCCTCTACACATTTTTATAGGTCTGAATACTTCATAACACAACTAACAGAAAAAAATTTCATCATTTTTGAGTTTTTAAAAGTTAAACATTCTGCAGTAGAAAGGATTGTGACAGTATATAACAACATACAATAGATTAGTTGTAATTATATAATTATGTAATGCCCTGTTTTGCAATATATGATTTATATGTAACATGACCTAAACTCTAGACTAATTGGAATTGTCCTGCTCTCTTGAGCTCATTCAATCTGAGGCCCATTGGACAGTAAATTGAGTACTAGTTAGTACTCAGTAGGAGGGGCTCAAGGTAAACTGAGAGGGTCAACAGCATTGACAAAGGGCTGCATTAACAAAGGGTCCTTTCAGGCTATACATAACCAATCTCAGAGGGTTGAAGCCTCTTTCTGGAGAAGAGGGCATGCTGGGCCACCACTCAGACCTGAGCACCACGGATCCCACCCTGCTGCCTTATTTAAACCTAGACCTACAGTGACCCGCTCTATTGATGAAAGGGGGCCAGAACTCACCAGGGTCAGAATTAAAGAGCCACGATCAGTTTTCTTTTCAAATGCAATCACCAAACCTTTTAGATTTTTTTGAAAGGTTTTCTATTTTCTGGTTGATTATAGCAGCGCCACATGCCTCTCTATGTTGTAATAAAGCAGTATGCTTTTAAAGGACATACTACTACTTTTACTTACTGAGTTACTTTAACGCATTTGAGTCTTTTTTTTTCTTTTTCTTGCCTTATTAAATGGCCACACATGATGCTCCAGAGAGCTACATACAGCTTTAGGCCACACGTTCATCTCCCCTGCTCCGGGCTCTGTTCTCTTTGCTTTTTCTTATAGTGTGAATCTGGCTTCTTCCCAACTTTGGACTCCCAGGAGAAAATTATCCTCCTAGGTAATAGTTAAGGAAATGAATTTGGGGAGGGCAGGAAGGTGTTTAATGGTTCACAGCTCAAGAAGAAGATGAAAGAGGGGAAGATCACCCACCTTTGCTCTCAGAGCGAGGCTCCTCTAATTCATCAAATGGGTGCTGGGACAGGAAGGCCTGAGCTGACTCCAACACAGAGTAGATATAGGGGCCCCGAGACTTGACATCTTCCATAAAGGCCTGTGAAGTTAGCAACGTGGTCAGTGGGGAAGGAAAGTCTTTCAATTGCTTTGAAGTCCATCCTGCAATCGACAATCTTTCTTCTCCTCAGTGCAGCTTGATCCTTTGGTGTTATCCTGTATCTTTGGGCTGCTCAGACTAAAGAGGCGCAGTCTTCTCCTTTGGCAGAAGAATAACTCTGACACTGGAAGGTCTATTTACCCTGAAATGGGTCTGTCTATGCCACAAGGTAGAGTGAAATGTGGGGATTTGGTGCTGGGAATCTTGGTTCACTGGAAGACTCAGAAAGTCCTCTGTGAGGGGCTTAGAGAAATCAAAGCCAGGATGGGCAAGATTTATATTAAAATTTTAATTAGTTTTTTTGTTGAAATATACACTAATAAGAGTATACAAATCAAAAGTGTACAGCTCAATGAATTTCCATAAAGTGATTCAATCTCTGTAACCAGTACTGAGATAAAGAAACACAACTCCACCAGCATCCTGGAAGGCTCCCTCATGACCCCTTCTGGTCACTCTCTCATTCCCCCCTCCCGCAAGGTAACCACTATCCTGACGTGTAACACCACTGATTAATTTTGCCCATTTTTGAACTTTATATAAATGGAATCAAACAGTGTGTGCTCTTGTTTGTATTGGGCTCTTTTTTCACTCAGCATATTGTCTTTAAGATGCATCCACGCTGTGGCACACATTTATAGTTTATTTTCTTGTTGTATGGTATTTTGTTCTGTAGTCATCTTTTAAATTGAGATATAAATGATATATAACATTGCATAAGTTTAAGGTGCACAATATACTGATTTCAAACATTTATGTAATATGATTGCCATTACCTAACACCTCTTTCACATCACATAATTATCATTCCTTCTGGTGTATTCTGGATTCATTTTAAGAAGCATGTTGTTATTTTCTGATTATAGAGGTAATATATGTCACAGAAATCTTAGAAATCTCGGAAAAGTATGAAGAAGAAAATTAAAAGGAACCCTGATTTCTATTTCTTATTAAGAAAAGGCCTGGAATGAGTTACATAAGCAAATTGATTTAAACTCATATTAAGTTTCACGTTATTGTACACTCATGTCATCACCTTGTGTCTATTTGTACTACTTTGAGGAATTCAGCATGTTGTAGGAGTTAAGCTAATTTCCTCTGCACACTAATTTGGGATTTAATTGCTGTTGGGTAACCTGAAACGACTACATGTCACAAGATGATAATTTACTGAAATCTGACCTGATCTATCATGCAGAGAATGCATCAGGTTTATTTGTGAGTTTGGAACCATGGTAATCCACAAGCAGGCCAGATGTTTTATGGGCTAAAAAGAGATACCGTGGCAGTGTTAGTAAGATTATCTAAGTGAGAACACCCACACTTCCTAGGTGTAATGGTGAGTGAGGATGCTTCAGTTGCATGTTATTGAGACTGGCACTGAAAAAAAAAATCCTAATCAAATCTTTCATCCATAATACAGCACAGAAGAATAATTTTCAGTCTGAGCCCTGCATGCAATGTAGAGAAGGATAGATATGCTACGGCATTAATTCAAATGAATGGTAGTTTAAGTAGGGCAGAGCAGCATAAAGGCAGGAATGTATGCATATTCAAATTACCCATCTGCACCATCTACTTACACTTGAGGCATTTCAGCATGCTTATTACCCATGAACATTTTAATGCGATGCTCATTCTCTGTACCTGAGCTAATTTGCTTCTCCCAAAAGACTATTTTTGATATGATTCTAAAAGAAAAATAAGAGAGAGCTGAATATTTCATAGCTATATTTCAGGGGAAAAGCCCTCTCTTATGAACCATCTCAATGGGCATAGTTCTGTTATCGGCTAAAACGTAAGATGAATGAATGTGTCAATAAAAAGAGAAACTTTAATTAAAAATAAATAATGTAAATAAGGTAGGAAAACACATTTTCAAAATATCAGTTTTTATTAGTGGCTTGTTAACGTGGAAAAATATGAAATGGTGGATAGTGAAAGTTAAAGGTATAAATAAAAATAAACATATAAATCGTATCTTCACAATTACTTTATAGGTAATACTATACTTACACATTTTCAGAGCATCCAAGAGACTAATTAAACCATTATGCTTCTGATTACATATTTTTAGATAGAGTCAAGAACTTGACATTTTTACCCCATAGTCTACCACTTTGATCTCATCATAGGGAGAAATATGACTTTGGTAAGCTGTGAGCTTGAATTTTTGTAACAATTATCAATTCATGTACCATGGAATATAATAATATATTAGATATTATTAATATCTATATATAATAAATATATTAGATATATATAATATAATATATTTATTTATATATTATAATATAATTATTTATAATATAATTTATTTATTATAAAATATATATATAGTATATAATAAATATATTAGAACATCAAAAAATGAAAGATTTTGGAACGTAAGTATGGTTAATGCCCTTTGCATGTTAAATTAAAATGTACAAACCTCTAAAGGATTTATAATCCCCATATGATAACTTCTGACATGTTTCCTTGAATGAAAGCTATACCCATTACATGCATAATTTTTTCTTTCAAAATTTCCATAGATAAGAAGTATTTTCCCATATGATCTCATATATAATACTAAAGTGTTCTCGACCTCAGCCTCCTCCTTTGTAAAATGGAGAATTTGAAACATATTTCCTTAATCTACTTTCATGTTTAAGAAGAATATGATTCTTTACTCGGTATTTTTCTTTAAGACAAACATTAGATAACTAATGCATATGTCCAGTGTTTTATTAAGACACCATTGTTATTGTGATCCCAGTACTGCTGTGAGAGACCACACAAAAGAGGCCCCAAACCATTTTCCAACTTTTATCAATATTGATTCAGCAAAGAGAATGCTTTTATAGAAGCAGCATTGCTTGTAGCAGTTCAGAGCCATCAGAACATTTAACTTCGGTGGGTCTAGATACATATATTTTTTAGAAAAGTCAGCTGACATCTTTATTGCTTTGGGGAAGTTATATGTATATATAAATGTATAAAACATAAATTATATATGTTTAATTTTAAATGTAGGATGTAGAATTGTAAAGAGTGCTAGAAGGGAATTTAAGGATGATATAGTAGACCTTTCCAATTTTATAGATAAGGAATCTGAGGCTCAGAGATACTAAGTGAATTTCTACAAAACCAGTTATTGGCAAGCAAGACTAGTTTGTCTCTTTCAAGACATGAATGTCAGGTCCTCATGGCTTGAATTTGAGAGTATTCTAAGAAATGTTTCAAATAGTTTGTTTTGCTTACCTTAATTCGGAGCCAACTTATTTACATTGCTAATATCCTTATTTCAAGGTATGTTGACAGTTTGCTAGCTTTGGTCACTAAATAGTGCTTCAAATTGAGGCAGCAATGATCTACCAGACAATTGTGTGCACTGCATATTTTTGCGCCAGATTATAAAATATATTCTTCATTTATTCATGTATGCATCAAGTGCACATTTATTTTGAGTGCCTATTTTGTACAATAAAATGTAACTACATTTCAGAAGCAAGGCAATTTCCAGCACTGAGTCCCAAATTCTAGAGCTAAACTTTAGAGAAAAAAAAAAACACAGTATGTTTCCAATCACATCTATTTTTATGCTATGAACATGCTTCATCTTGTACTATGTCATTAAGACCTTATGCCTTATAACTTCAAAAGGAGATTATTGCAAGCAATATTTTACATCTTTATTTTACATTTCCTCCCAAATCACCTTCCAAAATACACACATATATCATCACTGTTGGGCACCATTTCATGGGATAGAGGACACACATGTGTAATGCTTCTTGCCCAACACCAAAAAAGGATGGGAAAAGAGGTCGTGAGGCCATGTAGAAAATGAAACAAGATGAAACAAAACTAACTCTTGTTTTCTTTTAAACAAAGCACCCTGGGTGTTTTTCTAGCTACAGAGAGAATCCAAAACATTAAATAGTTTAGCACTACTTTAAAAAAAAAAAAAACTCTTTCAAAATGGCTGTCCCTAGGAGGTGAAAAGCTAATCTGACTCCATATTACCAAGGAACTTCAGAAGACAATTACTCAACTGAATAACAGGGTGTATCCACATTGGTGATTTTACAATGTATCTTCCCAATAAGTTTTTCTTCAGGGCTCGGAGAAATTCAAGAGTGAGCACAAAAATAATCAAGCCTGAGGCACAGACTATTTAATTAATTAATTTATTTATTTTTACATCTTTATTGGAGTATAATTGCCTCAGCTCCCAGCCACCACCACCCCCAGCGGGTGAGCAGACAAGCGTCTCAGTCTGGTGGGTGCTGGTCAGCACCGATCCTCTGTGTGGTGATCTGTCCACTTTGCCCTCTGCACCCCTGTTGCTGCGCTCTCCTCTGTTGCTCCGTAGCTCCCCCACTCCCATCCCTGCCAGTGAGGGGGCTTCCTAGTGTGTGGAAACTTTTCCTCCTGCACAGCTCCCTCCCAGAGGTGCAGGTCCCGTCCCTATTCTTTTGTCTCTGTTTTTTCCTTTGCCCTACCCAGGTACTTTGGGATTTTCTTGCCTTTTGGGAAGTCTGTGGTCTTCTGCCAGCATTCAGTAAGTGTTCTGTAGGATTCGTTCCCCATGTAGATGCATTTTTGATGTATTTGTGGGGAGGAAGGTGATCTCCATGTCTTACTCCTCCAACATCTTGAAGGTCTCCCCCAGACTATTTTAATAATAGAGGAGCTGCCATTTGTTGAATGCTTATGATATACCAAGCTTTCTGCTGGGCGTTTTCATATATTATCTTCTATCTTTACAACAAAACTGCAAGACTGAGATTTTATTTTTATTTTATAATTGAGAAAGCCGAGGCTCAGAAAGGAATGTGATTTCCTCTAAGCCTCAGTGGTATAACTGAGATTTGAAGCCATGTACATGTCATTCCAAAGTCCATTCTTATTCTACTGTGTAACCTCGTCCTAAGTGTATATAGCTTTGAATATTTTTCCTTGGCAGGAGAAAATGACAAAATGTATTCGCTATTTCTCAGTTCTTTAAACTTCTCCATGACCTTAAACATCTAAACCTGTTTTTCATAGTCCATAAACCATTCTCCCAGGCTGGGAACCAATTTATCTGGGCCAGGAAATTTGAGTTCCCTTCAAGAAGTCAGGTACTCCCTATCTCCTCACTTACCTTGGATTTCAGGTCCTTTATTATTATGTTTTTTCTACTATTGCCAGTTTGAATAACCTTGAATGAGGAGACCAAAGCACATTAGGAGGATGAACGTTTCTGCTTTCTTTCCAATCATGCGGTATTTCCCATCAATGATTTCCTCCCACCATCATTGGATGTAGTGCTACAAACAGCACTGACTCTTGACCTCAAGCACTGGAACAGCTGACTAGCATTCTGATTCATCAACCGTGTTCTTTACTGGAGAATACATTAGAGATAATCCAGCTCTTTCAGGGCATTTGGTTTTTTTCAAAACTTTTAACACAGGTGATGATATTCCTAACACTGGCAGCACCTTATAGGCCATGGAGTGTCTAGTCTTACAATAATTCTAATTTATTTTACAAAATTATAAGTACATTGACCTATATGCAATGCATTCTATATGCTTGTATTTTAGGTGTATTTTTGTGAGAAGAAAACCTGAAATTGATTCTAACCAGCAAGTCCTCTCAGGGTCAGTCAGTTCACCTTTCCAGAAACATAAACATAAAACATGTGTAGTACCTGAGAAGTTCAGTTTTCCTTTAGGCTATGTTCTAAATAGGTAGTAAGTCTGGCTGTTCTAATGTCTAACTCTTCTTCCATCTATCATCGTGCTGCCCTGTGGAGAGTAACCCTCTTCTAATACATCACAGTCTAGATTCTCTATGTACATGAAAAAATGTTCTCTCAAGTGTTATTATATTTGATTTCATTACATAAGTCTTTGAAAATTTTCCTCTGACCAAATCTTTTCCTTGAGAATGTTAATTTTCTTCCACAGTATAAATCAATTTGTGAATCACCATGTGCTTGAATAAAGTAAATAGTACAGCAATCAAAATACCAAAGTTTGTACTTTGGTAGATGAACAGAAGAAATATTGTCCAGAAATAAAGTAAGAGAGCCATGTTATGAGGATGTTAGACCTTGGAGGTCATCTCATCTCGCAGACAAGGAAATTAAGGACAAGAAAGATGACGTGACTCACTCAAATCACAGGGTAAGTTCATTATTGAGCCATGAAGAGAACACATGTCCTGTGAAAACTGTTTACTCTACTATATCACTTATTTTTAACACTCACTGTGCATTTGAATTACTTGAGGAGCTCTTAAAAATACAGATGTCTGGGCCTCATTCCCAAAGACACTGATTCAAGTTGTCTGGAGTGAGAACAAGAAATTTGTATTTTTTTAGGTGAAGTATAGTTGATTTACAATGCTGTGTTAATTTCTGCTGTACAGCGAAGTGACTCCATTATATATATATATAATATATCCATCCCCCTCAATATCCATCCCCCTCAATCCTCCACCCTGCTGGTAACAAGAAGTCTGTTCTCTATGTCTGTCAGTCTGTTTCTGTTTTGTAAATAAGTTCATTTGTATCATTTTTAAAATTAGATTCCACATATAAGTTATATCATATGGTATTTGCCTTTTTCTTTCTGACTTACTTTACTTAGTATGATAATCTCTAGTTGCATCCATGTTGCTGCGAATGGCATTATTTCCTTCTTTCTAATCGTTGAGTAGTATTCCATTGTATATATGTACCACATCTTCTTTATCCATTCATCTGTCAATGGACATTTAGGTTGTTTCCATTTCTTGGCTATTGTGAATAGTGCTGCTATTAACACTGAGGTGCATGTATCTTTTCGAATTAGAGCTTTCATCTTTTTTGGATATATGTTAAGGAGTGGGATTGCTGAATCATATAGTAATTCTATTTTTAGTTTTCTGAGGAGCCTCCATACTGTTCTCCATAGTGGCTGCACCAACTTACATTCCCACCAACAGTGTAAGAGGGTTCCCTTTTCTCCACACCCTCTCCAGCATTTATTTGTAGACTTTTTAATCATGGCCATTCTGACTGGTGTGAGGCAGTACCTCATTGTAGTTTTAAGAAATCTGTATTTTTTAAGCACACCCCACCAGGGTATTCTACCATACAGCGAAGAATAAGAACTACCAAACTATATCATGGTGTCTCTCTAAAACTATAAACATAAATCACTGTCTGAGGCTACAATGGAGATGCCTGTTCTCCATAACGAGTTTAATAAGACCTTCTCTTGATTAAGTATGTTGGAGGAGTTACTACACAAATGGCATCATTACAAAAAAATGTTGGGGTGCTATCCCAGACACTTAAGTGACCAGCCATTTCTTTAAGATTAAAGGAATTCTGGCTTCATGAATCTCCATATTTTGTAGAAAATTATTGGTTATTATTTGTGTCACCTGCTTCAGGAAGTCATTGCTGAACCTTCTTTTCTCCAGTTTTGCTTAGATGCCCCTCCTGTGTCCTATCAGAGCACTCTGTGTTTATACGTCTCATGGCAGTTACCATATTGCATGGAATTGAGTTTTTTTGCCTGTGTCTCCCACTAGACTGTGAGAAACCTGAGGGAAGAAATTAGTTATTCATGTTTGTATTTCCGGAATTTAGCATATTTTCTGGGAGACAGTAGATGATCAATAAATACCTCTTGAACTGAACTGAATTTAGAGTCCTAAAAACACAATTACAATGAGTTTAGCAAAATAAAAGATGTTGCCAATTCAGAATAGTTAAAGATGATAGGAAAGCATGCCTGGTGCCAAAAGGACAAAAGTGTGGATGCCTCTTCTATCCTCATAAGGAAAGGATAAGATAGATGCGTATCATGTCCTTGTACTACTAACTTTACATATGTTGTCTCATTACATGCTCACAATAACCTTCCAGAGTAGTTTATTATCACTTCTAATTGATATATAAGGAAATTGATGCTTAAAAAAGGCACCTAACTAACTTAGAAGGATTAACTAACTTGCCCAAAGTCGCCTAGGTAGCGAATGGAGGCAGATTTCAAACTCAGGTTTTACTGGTTCTGCAACCCTTGCTTTTCTTATTATCCTTAAAACTTCACCTCTTATAAGGTTCATTTATCATTCACACTTCCCAGCATAAAATTCCAAGGAAAAAGGAACTCATATACAATTCCCATTGTTGACCAACTTTTTATCCTGTTTCTTACAATGTTGATTTCCCAGGGCTTTAAACCCATTGGCATATAGTAGGTGCTGAATAAATATTTGTTGAAACAGTAATGATGAATAACTAATAGTCTTAACCAATAGGTACATTTACTCTTACTAGTGCTTACTCCTGTCTATCACATCCCTGATATGTACAAATTTCTTACACATAGATTACCAGCAATGAGAGTTAGATATTCAAGTAGTTGAAAAGCACATCCTATAAATTATGTCTTTGCTCTTCAGATATTTCTAGTCTTAGACTCTGTTAAGAAACAGAGAGGAGTTACTGAACTCTCAAACAGTGCATATTGAAATAGAATTGAGCCTCAAGGAAGCTCTAGATAGACCTTTAATAATAATATTTTATACTTACTGTCTTACAAGAAACTTCATATGTGTTAAGCCATACTATGCTACAATCCTCATGAAAATCTCATAGGTAGGTAATAGTATTGTCTTTTTACAGAATGCTTGAAACTAGAGAAGTTAAATAGCTTGCTTTTAATCACATGACTAGGAAAAGGCGGAGGGACTTCCCTGGTGGTCCAGTGGTTAAGACTTCGCACTTCCACTGCAGGGGGCGAGGGTTCCATCCCTGGTCTGGGAGTTAAGATTCTGCACGCTGTGCGGTGTAACCAAAAAAAAAAAAAAAAAAAGAAAAGGCAGAGTAGGAGTGGAACCCCTGGATTTGATGAACCCCATGGGTCATTCCTGAAGGAGGGAGATAAATATTTAACATTTATTTATTTTAGGCAAGAAACTCTGTTAGGTGCATTATAAAATTGTCTCGAAATTTAATCATCACCATGAAGTAAGAACCATTATGACCTCCATTTTATAGTTCTATATATTTCTCTAAGGGAACCAAATTGCAGAGAGGTCTAATAATGTACCCGGTGTTACCTACACTGGACGCAAGCAGAAGCCCAGGAAGATAATCTGGGTTTTCTTATCCATAGTCGAATATTCTTTCTTCTATGCCACATCTTATGATCTGTTAGGAGAATTATCTTGAGAAGACGTGGAGAGCAATCCTCTTTCTTGTGCATTTTGGGATCAAGCTGGGCCTTTGTTCTATGGTTTCTGCCAGAGTAGTAGTGAGAATTCTGGAGTTTAAATTTGGAGAATGAGGAGAGATAAAGTTAACTTATGTTTTTGATGCTACACAAAGCACATTGAAGTGGTCTAAAATGTTCCTTTATTGGACCCAAATTGACACCATTCTCTCATTTGTGCTTAAAATCATTATAAGCAGAGAATAAATTCAATGGCTTTGTAACCAAAATCATCTTAAATATTCAGAAGCCAAACACCTTCTTCCTTCTGCCCACAATCTCAGAACAAATTCATGTGGCAGATTAGTAAAATAAAAGACCACAAAATTAATCAAATCTTAATGTTTTCTTGTCATATAATACACAATAAGGCAATATTACACTTCATACAAAGGTATACCAGTGCTTAGGGAAATGGAGATAAATATGAAGCTGAAAAAAAATCTAGTAGGAAAGATTAGAGTTTAATCAACAGTGATGTATGTGCATAGAATACCAATGTTATGATATTTAGACGTTTTTGGTATCTGGTGATAGTTACTAATCAGCTGCAGTGAGATCTTCCATAATTTATGGTAATACTAATCTTATTCAATACTTAAGACTGTTAAAGAAGCCTCAGAAATTGAAAGTTTTAATTATATTTAAATATGACATGGGATCAGTCCCTAAACCATCATATTTGTGAAAAAACAAAAGTTAGATCTAGAGTAAAAATTGTTGAAGAAACTGCAGTATAATTACACTGAGTCTGTTCATTTCAGCATTATTTACAATAGCCAGGACATGGAAGCAACCTAAATGTCCATCAACAGATGAATGGATAAAGAAGATGAGCTACATATACACAGTGAAATATTACTCAGCCATAAAAAAGATTGAAATAATGCCATTTGCAGCAACATGGATGGACCTAGAGATTGTCATCTTGAATGAAGTAAATCAGACAGAGAAAGACAAATATAAGATATCGCTTATATGTGGAATCTTAAAAAATGGTACAAATGAAATTATTTACAAAACGGAAATGGAGTCACAGATGTAGAAAACAAACTTATGGGTTACCAGGGAGTAAGTGGGGGGAGGAATAACTTGGGAGATTGGGATTGACATATACACACTACTATATATAAAATAGATCACTAATAAGGCCCTACTGTATAGCACAGGGAACTCTACTCATTACTCTGTAATGGCCTATATGGGAAAAGAATCTAAAGAAGAGTGGATATTTGTATATGTATAACTGATTCATTTTGTTGTACACCTGAAACTAACAGAGTATTGTAAATCAACTCTACTCCAATGAAAATTTTTTAAAAAAGAAAAGAAAAAATTTTACACTGAGTCTATGTACTAAAATGCCCATTAACAGCCTTTTAACTTCAGAAAGATTTATATTATGTTCAGTGAATGATTTAATGGCTAGTCAAAGATCTTACTATTTCTTTTAATTTATCAAATTCTAGTTCTATTTTCTAAATGTATAATGTATTGGTCTAATACATTTAATATTATTGAGATAATCATATTCATATACCTCAATTTCATCAAACATGAAATAATTATTTCAAATTGTTCAATGTCTGTGACTCACATTTAAAATGCCACTTGTCTAATTTTTAGAATTATACAAGGAATATATAACTATTGTACAAATTTAGAAAATATAAAAATTGTGTGAAGAAGAATATAAAATCAAGCATTATCCTACTACTCAGAGATAAACCGTTGTTATTTTTAAGGTATATCCTTTTCAGTTTTTCTATGCTTCCTATATACTACTTTAAAATAGAGATCTTTCTCCACACAAAATTGTTCATCTTGTTTTTTTCTTAATATGATATTATTGAATTTGCTTCTTCTCTCTTATTCACACTTCAGCCCACTCTCATCCAGCTTTCCACCATTCCAGTGAAACTGATGTATCAAATGCACATATTTCTGTCTTCATCTTTCCCAGCAACTCAAACAGCACTGTCCAATATGGCAGCCACTAGCCACATTTGGTTATTAAAATTAAGTTAAAAGCAATTCAGTTCCTTAGTCACATAGCCACCTTTCAAGTGCTCAGTAGGCTCTTGTGGCTAGTGGCAACTATGTCTTACAGCACAGATCTAGAATATTTTCATTACTACACAAACTTCATTTGGACACTGCTGTCTCAGTGGCTTTTTACAAAGTTGTCCAGTCCTTCCTTCTCAAGATTAATCTCCAAAATTTATAAGCAGCTCATGCAGCTCAATAGCAAAAAAACAAACAACCCAATCCAAAAATGGGCAGAAGACTTCAATAGGCATTTCCCCAAAGAAGATATACAGACTGCCAACAAACACATGAAAGAATGCTCAACATCATTAATCATTAGAGAAATGCAAATCAAAACTACAATGAGATATCATCTCACACCAGTCAGAATGGCCATCATCAAGAAATCTAGAAACAATAAATGCTGGAGAGGGTGTGGAGAAAAGGGAACACTCTTGCACTGCTGGTGGGAATGTGAATTGGTACAGCCACTATGGAGAACAGTATGGAGGTTCCTTAAAAAACTAAAAATAGAACTACCATATGACCCAGCAATCCCACTACTAGGCATATACCCTGAGAAAACCATAATTCAAAAAGAGACATGTACCAAAATGTTCATTGCAGCTCTATTCACAATAGCCCGGAGATGGAAACAACCCAAGTGTCCATCATCGGATGAATGGATAAAGAAGATGTGGTACATATATACAATGGAATATTACTCAGCCATGAAAAGAAACGAAACTGAGCTATTTGTAATGAGGTGGATAGACCTAGAGTCTGTCATACAGAGTGAAGTAAGTCAGAAAGAGAAAGACAAATACTGTATGCTAACACATATATATGGAATTTAAGAAAAAAAATGTCATGAAGAACTTAGGGTTAAAACAGGAATAGAGACACAGACCTACTGAGGGTGGGCTTGGGGATATGGGGAGGGGGGGGCTGTGACGGGGCGGGGGAGAGGCATGGACGTGTATACACTGCCAGGCGTGGGGTGAATGGTTGGTGGGGGGTGGCCGCGTGGCGTGGGGGGATCGGCTCGGTGCTTTGTGGCCGCCTGGAGGGGTGGAATGGGGAGGGTGGGAGGGAGGGAGACGCAGGAGGGAGGGGATGTGGGAACAGATGTATATGTATGACTGATTCACTTTGTTGTAAAGCAGAGACTAATAAAAAAAAATAATAATATAAGTGCTAATATTATTTTTTAATCTCATTAAATAATATTTTTCTATCCATTAGTAAACAACAGGACAGGCTTGCAATCTGGTTAAAAAGATAGTTTATTTCTTAGTCATGTTTTCCCCAGTCGTTGGTAAACTCTGGAAGGCCACAGTGATTTGGGAGAGTAAAGTTATTAATGCATGTGTGATAAATAAATTCAGGATATTATTTAAATAAAAAAAAGCAACTTTCCCCCCATGGCTTCTATGAAAACACACTCTCCTGGTTTTCCTCTTACTTTCCTGCTGCCTGTTCTTGGTCTCCTTTGCTGGATTCTCTTATTTTCATCATACAAATGTTAGCATGTCCTAGAGCTTAATTCATAGGCCTCTATTCCTTTCATTCTGTACCCTTACCTGAGGTGATCATATCAAATGCCATGGAGTTAAATACAATTTCTAAGCTGGCTACTCCCAAAATTATATCTCCAGACCTAATCTCTAAGTTTGAACTCCAGACTTATATATCCAATTGTCTACTCAATATTTTTTGTCTCCAACTTAATATGTCAAAAATTGTCTTATTTCCAATCCTCCAAAACCTATTCTTCCCTAAGTGTCCCCTAGCTCAATAAAAGGTATCACAATCTACCCAGTTAGTCTAAAAATCAAGTCTTTTTTTATTAATGTATTTCCCTCTACTGACACAGAGAATCCATCTCCTTCTCTTTATGTAATAAATCAGGAATACTTAAAGCATGATGAGACAAAAAGTTTGAAAATAAAGGGATGAGAAAAGTACAAAGTGATAATACAAAAAAGCAGGTGTCGTGATGTTAATTCTAAAAAAAGTCAAATTGTAAATTGTGCCAAAAGTAGTATTTCATGTTCACAAAACATGCATTCTAGATAGAAAATATGCTTCAGATTTTATAAAGGACACACAGGTGAATGTGCAAGGAGAAACAGCAGACAAATCAACCATCAGGGGATGGAGTTTTTCTCAGAAATTAACAGATGAAGGTAAATGAAAATGCATAACAGTTTTGTGAATTTAGATAATTCATTTAACTATCTTGTTCTAAACTATACAAAATTGTACCAGAAAGTACATATTCTGTTTAAACATTAAATATCAACAGAAAATGAAATATTATATTTAGAAAAATTTTGTGCTAACAGCAAAAGTGATAAAATACCTCAGAATAACATTGGAAAATGTGTAGGATCTCTGCAAACTGTAAAACTTTATTTTGGTAAATAAAAGACAAAATCCTTAATAAATAAAGAGATGTGCCACATTATTTGATAGGAGGAGAATTTGACAAATAGATTATAAATATTGTCTCTGCTAATTTATTGGTATAGCTAAGATAATTTTGAAAATAATAATGAAGGGAACTTGCACTACCAGATTGAAAATATTTATGTGTTGTAAAGCTAAAATAAATCAATGTGCAACTGATACAAGAATAAACAAAAACTGTTTATCTACATAGTCTACATCTTCATCTATATGTATGAACTTTATATACATAGTCTACATCTTCATCTATATGTATGAACTTTATATACCATAAAGGTGGCATTTCAAATTAGAAAATTGGTTGCCAAGTCATTCCTAACCATGGAAGTAAACGTTTAAAAAACCTTATAGGATAAGACTAAGAGAATTGACTACAGTTAGAAACATTTTTTCTATATCTAAAAAATCCCATGAATATTTACAATCAAAACTCAAAGGCTAGTGAAACCTGGATAATATTTGCAACATATGACAGAGTAAGGGTAGATACACTTACTGTGTAGAGTTCTAACAAATAAACAAGACAATTGCAAATATCCCAATAGAAAAATGTTTGAAGGACAAGAACATGAAATTCACAAAAGAAGGAATACAAAAGCTAAACCTATGAAAATAAGATCCATATTATTAGTAATCGAATAAATTTAAACTAAAAAAAAACTGTGATAATATTGCTTCTTCATCAGCCAGTAAGAGAAATGCTTATTTAGAGAGGAGAGGCAGTGTTCCCACCATTATTTTCCCAAGCATCTTTCTAGTATTTTCTCTGTTATCCGTTCTATGCAATATGAACTTTTTCTCATTAATCGAATTAATTGAAGAAATCTCTAGAAATCTCTCTGCTGATTACTTGTCTCAAATAAGAAATTTAAAATAGAATTCTTTTGGTGGTAAATATTAAAGGAGGTGGAGGGCAGTATTTGAAATCATTTTCTAAATCCTTCCTCTCACATTATGTGGTTGGTGAACAGAGAGTAGAAAATTCAGTGGTTCATTATTCAAACTTGTGTGGGTGTGGGTGTGTAGAGCACATGCACAAATGCTTATTAACTGGGAGATTAATCTTTCCTTAGCAATAAAAAAGTTTTAATCACAGCCTAGAGGATGGGGAATCTAGGGTCACAAAACTTATTTAAAATAAAAGCTTAATTCATATAGAAGTTTGCTGCTGATAGAAACTTCCCCTACTGTGCTGTTATTCTAAGCCTTCCTTCCTGCTCTGTACCATTACCTGAAGGTGGCAGCCTTTCCACAAACTAATTTCTCAGGACTCTGAAAGGTAGGCACTCCCATCTTGCCAACGATACTGAAAAGGTCAAACCACTACAGAAAACCACCTTATAAAACAGAAATATATTAAGCAAGAAAATTCAGATACTTTATGCTCATCTCAAAGATGACAACAAAAAGAGAAAATGAGAAAAAGTCTCATCACATAGCTGCATAATCAAACCTTTAACAAGAATCAGAAGAACAGATACAAAAGATGATTATGTCTTAAAGACTAACTTTCCTGCATTATCAAAAAATAAACTAAAATGCTTTAAAACTTCTGCATGCTAATAGGATGCATGAACTAAAAGTAACTGTCAGGGCACAAAGCATGCTGTTTCAAAAGAATAGCATCTAAAAGGGAGTTTTTGAGAAGAAATTATTCTATAATTACCCTTGCCATCCCGTGCTTAAAATGACCCTTTTCAGAGGTTCTATATCTCTAGAAACAGTCCTGGGCAAAGAGTAACTCTAAGTGTTTCTTTAGAAATGTCTCTGAAATGCCAAGTAGCTCAATTTGTTTCTGGCTTTGCTCAAATTATGTATTTTATAATCAGTGAAAAAATAAAAGCCAATCCAAACCTTATCTACTCTTGGAACTAACCCTGGATATAACGTGTTTTGTCTACTCTGGCCCACACAGGAACAAAATGTCAGAGGCCAGTTTTTAGGATGGAGAATTGACATTATAATGTTGTGCTGCATAGAAACAAACTTGAAAAGCCACCAAAATTGTGACTCAGGATGTCAAATGTTTGAGACTAATTTGCTTGGTAATAACAACACAAAAGGGAATAAGAATCTTCTGTGACTAACTTCATATACCTTAGTCATGAATAATTCCCTAAGTTCTGTAAGAGTATGCAGTTTTATATCTACCATGACTGTGCAGAATTCCAAACCCTGAAGGAAATTGGACTCCTGACTTCATGGGCCCATTCTGGTTTTGAAATGAAGGATAAAGGCTGAGGTAAATGTAGGCCTGTCTTACTTATGATTATGTATTTAGACTAAGGTTGGCAAATTATAGCCCAGGCAAAATCTGGCCCACCACTTGTTTACGTAGATAAAATTTTATTAGAATACAGCCATGCCATTAATTTCTGTATTCTCTATGGCTGCTTTTGCACCACAACTGCATGGTTTAGTAGTTACAACAGAGATTGCCTGGCCTGCAAAATGGAAAATAATTTCTTCTACAGTAAAATTTGCCAATCCCATACTAGACTGTAATATCCATGCCCCACCCCTCAAGAAGGTAAGTTACATGGCAGCATGGACTATATATATATATATATATATATCTTATTCACTACTGTATTCCTTTTCCTTAGCACAGTGCCTGGTACATAATTGATGCTCAATAAATATTGGTTGAATGAATGAGGGAATAAATATTACCCTGAGCACATTCAAGCATGCGGTCTTTCTCTCCATGCCCAGATACAGAAAAAACTGTCATACTGCAGTGCCCCTACATCTCTCACACACTTGAGTCATGAATTCTGAGCGAGAAGATTGGAAGGAAATCAAAGCTGGAGAAGCAACTGAAGCAAATAGCTTAACATCTGAATGATATTGTTTGCATAGTCCATTCATGTACATCTCTCTTAGATTGTGTGATTATGATAATGATGGTCATCATTTATGAAGTACTTGGTATGTATCAGGGACTTTGTACACATTGTCTTATATAATATTTACAGCCCTGTAACATATGCACTATTATTATCATTTCTATTTTACAAATAAGCAATGAAGACTCAAAGGTTAAATAACTTGCTAAACGGAGCAGAGATGTAGAAGTGGGATGGGAATCCAGGTAGTGTGATTCCAGAGCCTGTTGTAGAAGAAGCAGAATTCATTGTTTAATAGAAGTATTTTTTGTTTTGTTATGATGGTCAGAATAGTTGCAGGGATTCTCTGATTTGGTCACAGCTCTACAAAAATCTGTTTGATCACAAATACCAACTTTTTCCCCCTCTATCCTTGTGACAACAAACAAATAAGGAGTATCTCTGTAGTAAGTTCTCCAAGGGGTAAATGCTGATGGAAGAGAAGATTTTGAGGACGTGAAAATTAATAATGACAAATGCAGAGACAGTGACAAATGCTTCGAAGAATGTGTGGGCATTAGATTTGGTCATCTTTGCTAGAGCAGTTTCAATGGAAAGGTGAACCTTAATACCTAACAGTGGAAGCTTAAAAGGGAACAAACGTACCAAAATCAGGCAAAGACATCACAAGAGGAAAAAAAACCTAGAAACCAATATGCCTTATGAATATAGGCATAAAAATCTAACAATTCTAGAAAAGCAAATTCTGCAACATGCAAAAAAGGAGTACACACCACAACGAAGTAGGATTTATCCCAGTAATGCAAGAGTTGATTCAGCATACATAAATCGGTCAATGCAATACACCATATTAATGCACTAAAAACAATATTCTCAATAGATGTCGAAAAAACATTTAACAAAGTCCAACACCTTTTACCATTAAAACACTTAACAAGCTAGAAATAAAAGGGAACTTCTTTCTTGTTATCACTATAGACTAGCTTGCATTTTATAGAATTTCATATAAATGTCTGGCTTCTTTGACTCTGCATACTGGTTCCTTTGTGTTGTTATATGTGTCAATAGTCCATTCCTTTTTATTGCTGAGTAGTGTTCCATTATAGGGATATTCTACTATTTGCTTATGGGCACTGACCTATTGATGAGCATTAGCATTGTTTCCAGTTTTTGGCTATTACAGATAAACCGCTATGAACATTTATGTACAAGCTGTATATGGGCATATGTTTTTAATTTCTCTTGGGTAAATACCTAGGAGTGGCATGATTGTCCCACTTGTTCCACATCCTTGCCTTTGTGGATACTTCTCAGTTTTAGCCAATAAAATGCAAGCTAGTCTATAGTGATAACAAGAAAGCAGATAAGTGATTTCCTGTGCAACAGGAAACTTTTAGGGGTGATGGTATATTCATCATCTTGATTGTGTTTATGGGTAAATAGATATGTCAACACATCAAATTATACACCTTAAATATGAGTAGTTTATAGAATGTCAATTATACGTCAAGAAGGCTATGTAAAAAATATGACTTTCAACATTGTAAAGCAATTATACTCCAATAAAGATGTAAAAAAAAAAAGGGAACTTCTTCAATCTGATAAAGGGCATCTATGAAAAATCCAGAGCTAACATCTCAATTAATAGTGAAAGATCAAAAGATTTCCCCCTAAGATCAGGAACAAAAGAAGGACGCCCAGTCTTCCCACTTCTATTCAACATTGTACTGAAAGTTCTAGACAGGACATTAGGAAAGAAAAAGAAATAAAATACATTCAAAATGGAAAGAAAGACGTAAAACTATCTCTATTCACAGATGACATGAACGTATACACCAAAATTCATAAGAAATCCACAAAAAACTATTGGAACTAATAAACAAGTTCAACAAGTTTTGAGGATACAAGAGCAATATACACAAATAGATTGTACAACTATATACAACTGTATTGTTTTGTATACAATTATATTGTATTCCAATGCAATTCCTATACAATGAACAATCTGATAATCAAATTAAGAAAACAATTCCATTTAAAATTAAAAAGTGTGAAATACTTAGGAATGAATTTAACTAAGGAGGTGTAAGACTTACACATAAAAACTATGAAAATATCATTGAAATAAATTAAAGATGTATGTGAATATAAAAAGAGCCCACGTTCAAAGACAGGAACACTAATATTGTTAAGATGACAGTACTCTCAAATTTACCGATTCACAACAAATCCTATTGAAATCTCAGCTGCCCTTTTTTGTAGAAATAGACAAGCTGATGCTAAAGTTTATATTGAAGTATGAATAGCCAAGACGGTTTGGAAAAGGAAACAAGTTTGAGAACTCACACTTCCCATTATCAAAATTTAATCTCCTGGGTCTTCCCTGGTGGCGCAGTTGTTGAGAGTCCGCCTGCCGATGCAGGGGACACGGGTTCGTGCCCCGGTCTGGGAAGATCCCACATGTCGCAGAGCGGCTGGGCCAGTGAGCCATGGCTGCTGACAGCACCTGCGCGTCTGGAGCCTGTGCTCCGCAATGGGAGAGGCCACAACAGTGAGAGGCCCGCGTACCGCAAAAAAAAAAAATAATAAAAATAAAATAATAAATTTAATCTCCTGTAATCAAGATTGTTTGGTACAGGCATAAGGATAGCTCCCTCTCTCTCTCTCTCTCTCTCTCTCTCTCTCTCTCTTTCTCCATATATATGTACACTATTGAATTCTTATATATGGAATAGAATTGAAATTATAGAGGTAAACCTACATATTTATAGTCAATTGATTTTCAACAAGGATGCCAAGACAATTCAATAAGGATTCAATAAATGATGCTGTGAAAACTGGATATCCACATGCAAAAGTATGACTTTGGAACCTTACTACACAAGATACAAAATTTGATTCAAATTGTATCAAAGATCTAAATGTAAGCATTAAAACTCTAAAACTCTTAAAACACAGGCATAAATCTTCATGACTTTGCATTTGGCAATATATATTTTTTAGATATAACACCAAAAGCACAAACAACCGAAGAAAAAACTAGACAAATTGAATTCATTAAAATTAAAACTTTGGTCTTCAAAAGACACTATTTAAAAAAATGAAAAGACAAGCCACAGAATGGGCAAAAATATTTGCAAATCATATATCTGATAAGGATCTCCTATACAGAGAATATAAAGAACTCTTACAACTCAATAATGAAAATACAAATAATATAATTTAAAAATGGGCATAGGATTTAAATAGATATTTCTCCAAAGCACATATATGAATATCCAATAAGCACATGAAAAGATGTTCAATTCATTAATCATCAAGGAAATGCAAATCAAAACCACAGTGGGATACACTTCACAACTACCAGGTATGTCTTTCAAACTGACAGATAATAACAAACATTAGCAAGGATGTGTAGAAATTGGAACTTTCATACATAACTGGTGGGGATGTAAAAATATGCAGATGATTTGGAAAACACTTTGGCTATTCCTCAAATTTTAAACAGTTACTATATGACATAGCAATTCCACTGCTAGTTATATACCCAAGAGAATTGGAAACATATGTCCACACAGAAACATGTACACAAATACTCATAGTAGCATTATTCACAATAGCCAAAATGTAGAAACATCCCCAAAATAATCAACGGATAAATGTATAAACAAAGTATGGTATATCTATAAAATGGAATATTATACAACAATAAAAAAGAATCGAGTACTGATTTGTGCTACAGCATGAATGAACTTTGAAAACATGCTAAGTGAAAGGAGCCAAATACAAAAGGCCACATTTTGTATGATGATATTTATATAAAATGTCCAGAGCAGGGTATTAGTAGTTGCCAGGCTTGGGAGGGGAGATTGGGTAGTGACTGTTAATGGTTATAGGGTTCCTTTTTGGGGTAATGAAAATATTCTGGGGTTGGACAGTGGTGATGGTTATGAATATACTAAAAACCATTGAATTAGATACTTTAAATGCTGAGTTTTATTAGTATGTGAACTGCACCTCAATTTTTGAAAAGGAATGGGCTGTAAGGAAATGGGGAAAGTGCACATGTATTGCAGGTTTGATCATTCTGAGACTAAAATATAGTAGAGAGCTAGAGGGATTCCCAGATAGGAGATCAGGATCAACTAAAAGATTACAAAATGAAGAAGCTTAAATATGTTTGAAGATGTAAGGAACCAGTGGAAAGAGCCCTTGCAATATTGTATGTTGATGCTGCATATGATAAAGGTAACACATTGTTATATTTTCAGAATAGCAATTTTTCTCATGCCACTTCTCCTCAAAGTACAAATCATACATAATTTGTTTGCACTGTAAAGTTGTTTTCCCAAGAATAATATGACATTGTATTGATTTGCCTTAAAGTTTCATTGGGGTGAGATGAGACCCTCTGCAACAGAAAACTGAATCCAGAGCTAGAAACAGAACTTGCAAAAGGATAGAGAAAAGCACAGGTGTAACCTAAAACAATGTATTCTGGCCTTTTTTAGTACAGTTCCAATACTGCCTTTTCACATTAGTGACTTGCCAAGAACCAGATCCCAGAAATCTGCCCGAGTTATGTAGGAGAGCAAAAATAATCTCCCCTTCTAGGTTCTCTTTCTAAGAATCTGAGACATCCTTGTAATATAAAGACAGACTAACAGGGGAAAAACAAACAGAAGTTTAGTAACATGTATACCTCCTGTACACATGGGAGAGACCCAGGAAAACTGAGTTACTCCTGGATGTGGCCCAAACCATGACCTTAAATATCATCTCCAGCTAAAGACAAAAGAAGATGTTGGTGGAGCAGGGGAGCTAGTTACAGGAGGTTACCAGGCAAAGCACAGTAAACAAGGGTATGGTTGTTGTGCAGATTTAGGTAATTGCCTTCTCCATCATTAAGAGTTTCTAGAGATTTGGTCATCCTCCTCTTCTTGGTACAGCCAGGAAGACACTTATGAATGGAAATTTCTCTTATAAATGTTAATTTCTCTTACAAAGTGTAACTTCTACTCCATTTTTAGAGCTTCTCCTGTATCCGCTGTCTTAAAAATAATCAGACTAAAATAATCCTTATGCCAAAAAGGCATATTTTGGGGTGGCAAATTCTGCTCCCCTTCAGTTGAATGAGTCCTGCTTGTGACAAATACTTTGAGAAGAACCAGTGATATTGGATTATTCAAAAGACAAAAGTTAACCAATAGATGTTCTTCATATGTTGATATTTAACTAAGCAGGTTTCCCTTCATATTCTTTTAAGGCTTCAGGTAATATAGAAAGACAAATAGACCCACTATCTTTTCTCAGATTAATATGTGCTGCTATCAGCAGGTCATTATGAATAATAAGATAAACCAGCATTGACTGTGTAGGTAGATCCAAGTCTCTTCCCTACCCCCTCACCAATTATAATCAATTAAAGAAATCTCTACGGTACACCAGGAGGAAGAGAGAGAGAGAGAGAGAGAGAGAGAGAGAGAGAGAGAGAGAGATGTGGGTTTTGCTTTTCACTGGAGATCAGGAAATCAATTTAGATGGTGAACATTCCTGTTCTCTCACCCTATAACAGAACTGTGTGACAGTACAAAGCAATCTGTATGTGGGTGTGCTGCTATTATGGCTGTCCCAGAATAAGCCCAAATAGATTTGAAGCCATAGAATTTCAAAATCTTGAGAAGCTCTGAAAAGTCAACAGGATTGATTTTTAAGAACTTCTGATTAAGAAATGAGTTTTGTAAAACAGATTTCTGTCTAGTTTGGAAGACTCTCTGCTGTTTAACTCTACTCATTTCAGACTAATTGAGTTTGGCATTTCACTAATTAAAGTTTTTTGGAGCTGAAGCACATTTTCAGAAATTTCAACAGATTGAAAATTCAAGGCATCTATACATTACTCTTTTCCTCTATCTCCTGAAATTTAGCTCTTTCTGATTATATTCATGAACAATTTATTTACTTCACTGGTACCTTACCGACTCTCATTTGCCATTAATAATTATGGAATTTAGCTAATGCTCTGACTGGAGGTCAGAATAGGAGGCCAGTTGGCTTTGGAGGTTTCAAAATTCTTTATTCAATGCCTTTGATTTATCTACTGGTATCATCCTTCTTCCTTCTTCATATCTATCTATCTGTCTGTCTATATTCATCATCACCATCATCTATCATCTAGCTATCTAGCTTTCTCTCTATATATATATGTATTATATATATATATACATATATATTTTATAAGTTTCAGGTGTATAGCATTATAATTTGACTTCTATATACACTACAAAGTGATCATCAACACAATTCTAGTTGCTGTCCATCCCCATATAGTTGACCACTTTCACCCACACCCAACCCCCTTCCCCTCAGGTAACCGCTAATCTATTCTCTATATCTATGAATTTGCTTTTGTTTTATTTTGTTTGTTTGTTCTGTTTTCTTAGATTCCATATGTGAGTGAAATCAAATGGTATCTGTCCTTCTATGTCTGACATATTTCACTTAGCATAATACCCTCTAGGTCCATTCATGTTGGGGTAAATGGCAGGATTTCATTTTTTCATGGCTGAGTAGTATTCCATTGTGTATGTGTGCATATATATCACATCTTCTTATCCATCCATCTGTTGATGGACACTTGGGTTGCTTCCATGTCTTGGCTATTGTAAATAATGCTTCAGTGAACATAAGGGTGCATATATCTTTTCAAATTAGTGCTTTTATGTTCTTCAGATAAATACCCAGATAGTGGAATAACTGGTTCATATGGTAGTTCTATTCTTAATTTTTTGAGGAATCTACATATTGTTTTCCAAAGTGGCTGCACCAATTTACAGTCCCACCAACAGCGTATGAGGGTTCCCTTTCCTCCACATCCTCTCCAACATTTGTTATTTCTTGTCTTTTCAATTACAGCCATTCTAACAGGTGTGAACTGATATCTCATTGTGGGTTTGATTTGTATTTCCCTAATAATTAGTGATATTAAACATCTTTTCATGTGCTGGTTGGCTATTTGTATGTCTTCTTTGTAAAAATGTCTATTCATATCCTCTGCCCATTTTTCTAATCGTATTGCTTGTTTTTTGATGTTGAGTTGTATCAGGTTGTTATATATTTTGGATATTAATTGCTTACCTAATATATTATTTGTGAATATCTTTTCTCATGCAGTAGGTTGTCTTTTCATTTTGTTGATGGCTTCCTTTGCTGTGAAGAAGTTTTTTAGTTTGATGTAGTCTCATTTGTTTATTTTTTATTTTGTTTCCCTTGCTTTTGGAGTCAGTTTCACAAAAACATTGCTAAGACTGATGTCAATGAAATTATCACCTATGTTTTCTTCTAGGAGTTTTATGGTTTCAGGTCTTACTTTCAAGTCTTTAACTCATTTAGAGTTAATTTTTTGTGCCGGATGTAAGTAATGATCAGATTTTGTCCTATTGTACGAGGCTGTCCAGTTTTCCCAACACAATTTATTGAGGAGACTATCTGTTCTTCATTGTATGTTCTCTGCTCCTTTATCATAAATTGTTCATATATGCATGAGTTTATTTCTGGGCACTCAATTCTGTTTCATTAATCTGTCTGTTTTTGTGCCAGTGCCATACTTTTTGGTTACTATAGATTTGTAATATACTGTGAAATCAGGAAGCATGATACCTCCAGCTTTGTTCTTCTTTCTCAAGATTGTTTTGGCTATCCAGTATCTTTTCTCACGCCACACAAAATTTAAAATTATTTGTTCTAGTTCTGTGAAATATGCTATTGGAATTTTGATAGGGATTGCATTGAATTTGTAGATTGATTTGGGTATTGTGGACATTTTAACAATATTCTTCGAAGGCATGAACATGAAATATCCTTCTATTTATTTGTGTGTTCTTCTTATAATTTTCAATGTACAGGTGTTTCACTTCTTTGGTTAAATTTTTTCCTAGGTATTTTATTCTTTTTGATGCAACTGTAAATGGGATTTTTTCTTTATTTCTATTTCTGATAGTTCATTATTAGTGTATAGAAATGGCACAGATTTCCGTATATTGATTTTGTATCTTGCAACTTTACTGAATTCATTTATTAGTTCTAACAGCTTTTTATGGGAGTCTTTAAGGCTTTCTACATATGTAGTATCATGTCATCTGCAAATAGTGAAGTCTTACTTCTCCCTTTCCTATTTGGAGACCTTTTATTTCTTTTTCTTCCTAACTGCTGTGGCTAGGACTTTCAATATGATGTTGAATAGAAGTGGCAAGAATAGGCATCCTTGTCTTATTCCTCATCTTAGAGGAATATCTTTCAGCTTTTCACCATTGAGAATGATGTTAGCTGTGGTTTTTTTTATATATGGCCTTTATTATGTTGAGATACTTTACTTCTATACACACTGTGTTGAGAGATTTTTTTACCATAAATGGATGTTGAATTTTGTCAAAGGCTTTTTCTGCATGTATTGAGATGATCATATGGTTTTTGTCCTTCATTCTGATAATGTGATGTATTATGTTGATTGCTTTTCAGATGTTGAACCATCCTTGAGCCTTTTGAATAAATCCCACTTGATCATGGTGTATGATCCTTTTAAAGTATTGAGGAATTCAGAATGCTAATATTTTGTTGAGGATTTTTGCATCTACATTCATGAAAGATATTGGCCTATAATTTTCTTTTTTTGTGGCATCATTGTCTGCTTTTGGTATCAGAGGGTTAATGTTGGCTTTGTAAAATGTTTGGAAGGTTATCCTCCTCTTAAATTTTTTGATAGAGTTTGAGAAGAATAGATATTCAGTCTTCTTTGAATTGTTCGAATGTTTTGTAGAATTTGCCAATGAAGCTGTCTGGTCCTGGCTTTTGTTTGTTGGGAGATTTTTGATTACTGTTTCAATCTCTTTACTAGTAATCATTCTGTTCAGATTTTCTATTTCTTCATGATTCAGTCTTGGAAGACTATATGTTTCTAGGAATTTATCCATTTCTTTCTAAGTGGTCTAATTTGTTGGCATGCAATTGTTCATGGTAGTCTCTTATGATCCTTTGTATTTCTGCGGTATCAGTTGTAATTTTTCCTTTTTCATCTCTGATTTTCTTTATTTGAGTCCTCTCTTTTTTTCTTCATTAGTCTAGCTAAAGGTTTGTTGATTTTATCTTTTCAAAGAACCAGCTCTTAGTTTCATTGATCTTTTGTATTCTATTTCTTAGTCTTTATTTCATTTAATTCTATTCTGATTTTTTTTCAGGCTACTGAAGTGTTGTCTTTTATTTTAATGTCAATGTGTAAAGTGGCATACAGGCAACTTAAAATAACATACATGATATTGACATTTATTTTTAGAATGTATGCATTATATTTACAGACATACAAATATAGGACAACGTTTTACAAAATCTTTTACTAATTACATGTTTACAACATTTTCAGAAATAAAATGAAATCTGCTGTAAACCACCTTACTGCAATATGTATATTAAAAGGTTTCTAAATATCCATGTTTTCCTTCATTTCTATAACCATTTAAGTGCTTAGTTTTAAAAAATTCATCAGCGTAGTCACACATCATTAGTCACTGCTGGACTGTTATCAAGTAGAGAAATCAGACTCCTTGATTAGCTGAGAGGCTGTATTTTCAAAATCTTAATTAAGGAAAGTGACCTACTACTACTAAGTGTCCTACTCTATTCTAGTCAAATACAAAGGCCCCTCCTCCCATGAGTTGTTTCCAGAGAAAATTGGTTTGGAGTGCCAAGCAAGTAGGAGTTTGAAAGCCCAGAAACCTGCTGACTTAAAATCTCCACCATTAGCAGGGTTAGCCTTTTCTTCATTCACTCTTCAGTGCTGGGAAGGTCACTGCTTCAGTAGGAAGTTCATAAATGGTCAGGTGGAACTGTAACAAAGTCATCTTCATCTTATGTTAGAGTCTAGCAAGGCTAAATATTAAATTTTCTTTCCAGTTAAAAAGAAAAGGTATATACAAAACAAAAATTTTCCAACAAAAACATCATGACTTGTTTTGCATCTTGACATAGAAAAGACATTCAACATATTTTATATTTTTCTTTCATTATCAACCAAAACTGTACACAAATATTTTCTAACAATTCAAATATAAATTTGAATTAGTCTGATAAAAATATATGAATAAGGTTTCATGCTATGTATAAAATTTGAAATAAGTTGAAAATTCCAATTATTCCTATGGGAAAATTAGTCACAAATGTTCCAAATGTTGCATTATGTATGCTGACTGGAATTATTCCTTGCAAATATGTGACAAATAGTCCTGTCCTTCACTGAATTTCATTTCAAATGGCTGTCTATAATTTGGAGATTGCACTGAGGTTTAATGTTGACTAGAAGTAAAAATACCTATAGTTTAAAAATATACACAGTTGGGCCTCCCTGGTGGCGCAAGTGGTTGAGAGTCCGCCTGCCGATGCAGGGGATACGGGTTCGTGCCCCGGTCTGGGAGGATCCCATATGCCGCGGAGCGGCTGGGCCCGTGAGCCATGGCCGCTGAGCCTGCGCGTCCGGAGCCTGCGCGTCCGGAGCCTGTGCTCCGCAACGGGGGAGGCCACAACAGTGAGAGGCCCGCATACCGCAAAAAAAAAAAAAAAAAAAAAATATATATACACAGTTAAATTCTAAACAAGTCCTATGATTGGTGGGTCTGTTTGGAACTGTAAATATAATGGGGTCTGGCTCTAACCACTTAAAACACATTTTACTTTTGTTTTGTAAGGACGCTGAAGGATTGGGCTTTGAGCTCAGATGTTTTGTGTTATATAAGTTTAAACCTGTAACAACAAGGAGCAAACATTATTTTGGCCAGATACTCAACATGATTTTATCCAGAGTTACTTGTAGATTATTCTGATCTTTATTATTCCCTTCTCTTTATCTTTTTCTAGTTCTTTTAGGTGTAAACTTAAATTGTTTATTTGGGATTTTTCTTCTTTCTTGAGGTAGGCCTGCATTGCTATGAACTTCCCTCTTAGAACCTCTTTTGCTGCATGCAAAATGATCCATACGTTGGTTTTAGTGGACAAGTACATTGAAATAACAATGACTAAATTATTAAAGCACATGGAGAATAAGGTGGAAAGGGGGAAGAAAGTATGATTACACAGAGAAATGGAATCTATAAAAAGTTAAATGGACACTTTAGAACTGAAAAGAATCTAAAATTAAGAACTCAATAGTTTAATAGCATACTACATAGAGAGTAAACCTGAAGACAAACAAATATAAAATATCTGAACAGAAACATGGAAAAAATAAAGGTGGGAAAAAAGAACACAAGACAAGTGGAACATAGTGACATGGTTAAAATATGTGTGATTATAGTATAAGTAAAAGAGAGAGAAGGAATGGGAAAGACAATATTTGTAGAGATAATAGACAAAAAATTTCCAAATGTGACAAAAAGCCTCATCTCACAGATTCATAATACTCAGCAAACTCCAAACAGGGTAAATGAGAAGAGAAAACTTAGTTTTATCATAGTAAGCTGCTAGAAAACGAGTGATGACAGTGAAATCTTCAAAGCATCTGGAGAAAAAAGACATGTCACCTTCAAAAGAAGAGCAAATAGGTGGAGAGCTGACATTTCAATAGAAACAATGAAAGTCAAAAAAGCCAATGCAGTGACATCTTTAAAATGCAGAGAGAAACGCTTTTGACATAAAATTCTAAACCTAGGAAAAGTATCCTCCAAAAATAAAGGAAAATAAAGGCACTATCATCAAACAAGCAAAAGATAAAAGAACTCACTGACAACACACCTACATTTAAAGAAATACCAAATGAAGTTCTTCCGACTGAGGAAATAATCCCAGAGAGAAGGAAAGAACAGCAGGAAGGAATGAAGATCACCTGAAAAGGTAAATGTGTAGATAAACTATTTTGACCCACTTTGGTATTATCAAGCCCAACTTAAACTCTATGGGGTTCCTTAAGTATAAGGCTCTAGAGTGTAATGATAGGTTAGAAGTGACCTTTGAAACCATTTAGTCCAACTCACCTTATTGGACACATATGGTAAAAATTTCACAGACGAATTGGTCGCCTAGTTTAATGATTCTAACCTTTAAGTTCCAAATGTTTTGAGCTCCAGGGCATTCACTAACTTTTAGGCCTTTAAAGTCTCTTGGGAAAATCTGTTATTATATAGTTTCTGGCTACTCTACAGCTCCTATGCTCCCTGTGCCTCCTTAACAATATAAGGATTTTCTGCACCACAAAGCTTCAAGACACAGCCTCTAATCCTCTTGAACTGTATGAAATGTCCATCAATTTAATCTTTTGGATCTTGCATGATAGACCTTGTGTAAAGTAGATTCCACATTTGTAGATGAATAGGTACTAATCCTAAGGTTGCTTTCTCAGACAAGTTGAGGGTAGGTAGATATGATATTTTCCTTTAAAAGTGTTCACTCTTGGAGATTAAAGTGATGTTCTTATATACTAGTTATAGCAGCTAGGAAGGTGTTGAACTATCAAAAACACAGCCTAGACAGCCTGCCCCAATCAGCCTCAGGCTGATCAGTTAATACCTAACATTTAGAATGTTTGAAGCTATACAACAATGGACATAAAGAAACTTTTTTTTAATCTAGTGGTTTGAATAAAATAACGTTTTATAAAACAAATGCTTCATATTTGTTCCTATTTTGGTTGTGGTAAGTTTTTCCAAAGTTGACTGATTTAGACCAAATTTCACTCATTAATAAAAGCTATTTAGTTTAATGTATGAGTCATTTTACCACTTTGAAACTAAGTAGCAGCCAATCATCTTTTCATATGGGCATATCTTCTGACTTTGCTGTCCCCAGTGCATGGAACCTCTATCCTTTGATAGGACTGATTACCATCTTGGAGAGGACATGCAGCCTGATACGTTACCTGCTGATATAACTGCCTGCACTTACCTGGTATGTGAAGTAGGTGTCTAGCAGCCAAGGAACCTCTCATTTTAGGAAAGGATTTTTAATTGTTTCTTTGTTTCTTTAATTGTTTGTGATCCAGACCATCATCTAGTGGGGGGGGGAATCAATTATCCCTTCATTCAATTATTTATTCCTACACCCTTTATTGAGAAAATGCTAACATAATATTGGACATAGAGAAGTCATTTTACTTTCATATAGGGAAGATCTGGATTCAAATACTGGTTCTACTACTTATTAGCTAGTAAGTGAGATTTTGGGCAAACAGCTTAAACACTGTGAGACTTGATTTTCTCTTCCTGAAAATGGGAGCAGCTACTATAAGAACAGAGAAAGTATTTCCTAGTATTTACATTCCTGGCAAGGCAGAGATTAAGAGAGTATTATATACAAATTTTCAGTCTATGTTTCCATGTATATCATAGCAGGACTATCTTCTTATCCTATCATTTGAATGAAATAAGAAAGAGCCATAGGATTGACAGAAACTGAACATCAATATTCATGATGCTTTTGCATGGAGACAGAGTATTTATGATATTTTCTTAAGCTGTTATGTCTGGTGTATAATGAGTATCCCAGAATAAGCAAACTGCTAGACTTTCAAATCTCCAAAGAACCATTCAGCTCTATGCATCTGTCTGAATTTAAATAATGAATCTCTGCATGCACAAATGGAAACTCAAGGAAAAGGGAGCTAAGAAAATAGTGTGCTTACATGGAGAGATTTTAAGAATGGTTCTCCTGTTTGTTAAAATCCAGTGTTTGTAAATTCACACAGAGATACATCTATGCCATAAATGCTCACCAGAAGTCCAGTGGAATGAAACCCCCTTGTGCCCTCTTGGTCCTGAAAAGGGGCAAAGACAAAGGTAAGGTGGAGTTTTTGGTTCTTATTTCTGGGGTGCTTCAGTAGTGTCTGCAAACATCAGATCTTTTAGAAATACCAGAGCTATATTTGAAATCCAGTTGCACATTCTCTGTATACAGGAAGAAGCAGAAAAAAATTCAAGGAAATGGATACTGTATTCAGCATGAAAATACCCTGGCTCCTTTACTCGTTTTTTGTTTGTTTGTTTTTGTTTTTTTTTAGCAGTACACAGGCCTCTCACTGTTGTGGCTTCTTGCGTTGCGGAGCACAGGCTCCGGACACGCAGCCTGTGGACGCGCAGCCTGTGGATGCGCAGGCTCCAGACGCGCAGGCTCAGCGGCCATGGCTCACGGGCCCAACCGCTCCGCAGCACGTGGGATCTTCCCAGACCGGGGCACGAACCCGTGTTCCCTGCATTGGCAGGCGAACTCTCAACCACTGCGCCACCAGGGAAGCCCATACTCTTGAAAGGATCTTGGTCTAAGGTAGTGTCTAATCATAAAAGTAGAATTAACTCATAATCAGGATCCTCTTTATCTGAGACCTTTTAGAAACATCTTTAGGAAATGGACAGTATGTTCTTAAGAATGTTGAATGTATATTGCCTTTTTCAACCTTTGCAGCTACTGGATTCAAAGGCACAGTCAGCCTATGGCAATTTAAAGTTATCCATAAGTACATGGGTAAAGGTTTATCTGTAGTCAGAGGCAGAGAGCCCAATCTGAATGTTCAAGGTGAGTTCAGATTCAAGCAAGAAATCACAAGGTAGACATTTCCCAGAGTTCTTTTCACCTTACATAAATACTACCTAATAACAGAAGTCTTCATATCTGGCATTCAGAGCAACTTATTTTATTCAAAGAATGCTACCACACACAAAATCTCATTTCCAAATCTTTATTGCATATGTTACAATTTTCAATATAATAAAAACCCAGGACAGTGAAATAACGTATAACTTTCTTCTACCTGTAGGAGAAACCATTTACAGTAGCCATAAGTGAAGAATACTTTCTTAGGTGCATATAACTACTCTCTCTTTTAGGCTGAACATTTAGGTAACATGAAGCAAATGGTCTAATGGTTGAGTGTATGTGTGTCTTTGTGTGTGTGTGTGTGTGTGTGTGAGAGAGAGAGAGAGAGAGAGAGAGAGATGTTCATAGTTTCATATTGTTTTATTATTATCATCATCATTGCTTCCTTTGCTAGATTATTCAAGGCCTTAAGATATTGTATTGGTAGTCTTTTGGGGAAATGGCCTAGGGCTGTACATGTCATTTCTAATCACTTTATTGCTTTTGTATACATTTGTTTTTTTGGTCTTGCTGCGTGGCTTGTGGGATCTTAGTTCACCAACCCATGCCCTTGGCAGTGAAAGCGCTGAGTCCTAACCACTGGACCGCCAGGGAATTCCCTCATATACATATTTGGCGCTCCTGTATTCCCACTTAGGAACTTTACTTATTGTGACCCTCTTCTCTTCATCTTCACAGGATTCTTGGTTTCTCAGTCCAATTATTTAACTTAACAAACATTATTGAGCTTAAGATTTTCCAGGCACTTAGGCTGCATGGCTAATAAGATATGCTTCCTATCCTCAAATGACTCAAAATCAAACTGGAGAAACAAGCGCATAGACATCTAACTAGAATATCAACACAAAAAAAAGCACCATAGGGCTTCCCTGGTGGCACAGTGGTTGAGAGTCTGCCTGCCGATGCAGAGGACACGGGTTCGTTCCCTGGTCCGGGAGGATCCCACATGCTGTGGAGCAGCTGGGCCTGTGAGCCATGGCCGCTGAGCCTGCGCGTCCGGAGCCTGTGCTCCGCAGCGGGAGAGGCCACAGCAGTGGGAGGCGCGCGTACCGCAAAAAAAAAAAAAAAAAAAAAAAAGCACCATAACTGTCCTAGCACATTGAAAGTGCAAAATTAAATATAAAAGTAGATTATCTTATGGAGCAAATTTTAATAAAGATGAAAATTTCTCTCAACACTTACCTGTTATCAATTAAAGCTTAAGGCAACTCTGGTATTGTGAATACTTTTTTTCTAGTATGCTTCTTTGTATATTACTGTTATGTTTTTCTTGGAATCAGATTCTTTGGAGAATGGTACAAGTCTTAGGACTCCAGGCTCATTATCTAACAATTCTACTAGGAGTTGACTTTTCTCAGGTTCTCTTCAACACATGCATCAGTAACCCGTATTCACTATTAGGGTTCATTTAGGGAGCTGGTATAGGCCAGTTAACCTGGGTTGTTAGAAGTCAATTAAAATGAAGGTCATCGATTTTCTTGTTAACCTCAGGATCAGCTCAGTGGTCTTCAACATTAGCTATATAATAGAATCACCTCAGGAACTTAAAAAAAAATACTGATGCCTGCATGCTTCCACCTCCCTCACACCAACACACACAGACACATACACGCGCACACACACTCACACACTTCCCCATTGAGATTCTAATTTCACTGGTCTGGGGTGCTGCCTGGGCACCAGAGTTCCTGAAAGCTTCCCAGGTATTTCTAATATGTACCCAACATTGAGAGACATTGTACTAATTCCTTACTATTTCCTCTGATTTGCATATATTTGTCTTCCGCTATACATGATAGAAAGATTATAAATATTGAAGGTTTGAAGGCCTCGGTCCTTATGCTCAGAACACAAATATACTTTATGATGTTTCTCTCAAATTATTGGCTTCCTTGCCTTCTAATTTTGTGCAGTTATATAAAAACAAGTCAGCAATTTTTTTTACATTCCTTCCACCAAGACTGGAAGTTTATGCCCCTTCCCCTTTGATTTGGGCTGACCTTAGTGATATACCCATTACAAGTAGAATGTAGTGGGAATGCACTGTGTGACTTCTCAGGCTGTGTCAGACAGAGCCATGAAGCTTTTGCCTGGTTCTCTTTGAGTAACCACACTAGAAGCCCTGAGCCACCATATGAGAAGTCTAACCATCCCAAAGCTACCATTCTTTGAAGTAGCCAGACCATATGGAAAGATTACCTGTAGCATTATGGTCAGTAGGTCTAGCCTTCAAATCATTCCAGTTAAGCAAGACATGTAAGTAAAGAAGTTTCTAGATGATTCTTCTGCCTATTGAGACAACCAAGCCTTTGTGTCTTCCCAGATGAAGTCCCTGATATTGTAGAACAGAGACAAGCCATTCCTGCCATTCCCTGTTCAAATTTCTGATCCACAAAATCATGATAAAGTACAGAATTTGGTACCTGGAAAGAAAATACCCAAAACATATGGCATTGATTGTGGGACCATGTGGTGGATAGAAACTGGAATGGTCTTAGGACTACTGCTGGAAGCCTGATGGGCCTAAGGAGACTGTCAATGTGGGATTAAAGAAGAGTAAGGAAAACGTAATTGAAAGCTAGAGGAAAAGAGATCCTTGATGTGTAGTGGCAAACAGTTTAGCAAAACTATCATTTATGGTTGTGCAGAAAATAGAAAATGCACCTATAAACTGTTGGTCTGGCTAAGTATTGCCAGATAGGATGTCAAAACTATCAATTGTATTTTTCTTGTTAGCTGAGTATCATAAAGTATGCTGACAAAAAGGCAAACTAAAGAAGAAATTATTGTTTCAAGCAGAATTTAAAGAAAATGTAAAGAATCAATAATGCTGTATTTGAATATAAACCTATTTATTAAAATTCCTAGTTTTCCTAATGAATATTATCAAAGTAAGAAAGGGCTTGAGATATATATATATATGTATGTGTATATATATATATATATATATATATATATATATAGAGAGAGAGAGAGAGAGAGAGAGAGAGAGAGAGAGAGAGATTTGTTATAAGGAATTGGATCACATGATTATGAAGACTAAGTCTTAAGATCTGTAGTTAGCAAGCTGCAGACCCAGGAGAGCCCACGGTATAGTTCCAGTTTGAAGGCCAGTAGGCTTGAGACAAAGGAAGAGGTGATGTTTGAGTTTAGGCTTCAAGTAAGGATAAAAACTGATGTCCCGGTTTGAATTCAGTCAGGCAGGAAGAGTTCCCTCTTATTCAGGAAAGGGTCAGCCCTCTGTTCTACTTAGACCTTCAGTTGATTGGATGAAGCCTACACACATTAGGGAGGGCAATTGGCTTTATTCTGTCTATGAGTTTAGATGATAAAGTCATCCAAGAGCATCCTCACAGAAACACTTAGAAAAATGTTTAACCAAATATCTAGATACGTTGTGACTCAGTCAAGTTGATACATAAAATAACTGTCACAGGGCTTCAGAGCAAAGATCCAGACCAAAGTGCTATCAAGAAAACATCTCCTGGTAAAGATGAACCAAGGGTGTTACTGTGAAACATTCTTTTTTCACCTCAGAGATTTAAGGTAGCACCTCCTAGACTCTTCCAAACCGACAAAAGGATTTAAAAGGAGATATGGTTGCTGATATCATCGGCAAATATAATCTGTCACATGTCTATAACTTTTCTCTTGAGCTTTATGATACTTTTATGATCAATACCTCATTTGCCTACAATGGCTTTCCTTTGTATAGTTCTTAATCACTTGTCAATAAAACAGATTGCTCTGCCTTTTTTTTAAAAGAGAACATAAACTATAGAAAATCTTAGTTTCATTTTCTAAAATGGTCAGAATTTTCCAGAATGAAGCAGTATAAAACAGTAAAACTAATCACAATATTGTTTTCATTTTGAACTCTAGCATATAAATTAAAGAACAAAATGTTAAAAATAATGGATGATACAATATTTTGTTGATTATGACATAAACAACCTAAAAAGCAAATGTGTAGAACACTTTTATGCAATTGGAATTAAGTTGTCATCAGTTTAAAATAGACTGTTATAACTCTAAGATGTATTATGAAAGCCTCAGAGTAACCACAAAGTAAAAATAAATACACAAATGATAAAGAGAAAAGAATCAAAATATACCATTACAAAAATCATCTATTCACAAGAAAGATAGCTAGAGAGAAAGAAAGGAACAAAAGAACTACAAAACAATCAGAAAGCAATTAACAAAGTGGTGATAGTAAGTCCTTACAAATCAAAAATCTCTCTAAATGTAAATGGTTTGAATTCTCCAATTAAAAGGCATAGAGTTGCTGAATGAATTAAAAAAACAAGACCCAACTATATCCTGCCTACAAGAGACTCAATTAAACTTTAAGGACATTTACAGACTGAAAGGGAGAAGATGGAAAAATATATACTGTACAAATTGGAAATGAAAGAGAGCAGAGGTTGTAATAGTTACATTAAACAAAATAGACTTTAGTCAAGAGCTATAACAAAAGACAGAGAAAACTGTTATATAAAAATAAGGAGTCAGTCCATCAAGAGGATATAACAAGTGTAAATATATACACACCCAATATCAGAGCACATACATATTTTAAACAATTTTTAACAAATCTGAAGGCAGAAATAGACAGCAATGCAATAGGAGACTGCAATATTCCACTTTCAACAAAGGATGCATCATCCTGACAGAAAATTAGTAAGAAAATAACGGACTTGAATGCCACTTTAGACCAAATGAACCTAACAGACATATACAGAGCTATCCATCCAACAGAAGCAGAATGCACATTTTTCTCAAGCACACACAGAATATTCTTCCAAGATAAGTCATATGTATGTCACAAAAAAAGTCTTGAACTTAAGAAGAAAGAAATCATATCAAGTATCTTTTCTAGCCACAATTTTATGAAACTAGAAATCAATAACAGGAGGAAATCTAGGAATATTAAAAAATATATGGAAATTAACACACTTCTGAACAACTGATGGGTCAAAGAAGAAATCAAAAGGGAAATTAAAAATATCTTGAGATAAATGAAAATGGAATCATGACATACCAAAAGTTATGAGATGCAGCAAAAGCAGTTCTAAGAGAGTTTATATCAATAAATGCCTAATTTAAGAAAAAAATTTTTCAAACAACCTAAACTTACACCTAAAGGAACTAGAAAAAGAACAATAAACTAAGCCCAAAGGTAGCAGAAGAAAGAAAATAATAAAAATACAGCAGAAATAAATGATATAGAGACTAGAGAGACAATAGAAAAGGTCAATACAAATACAGTTTATTGAAAAGATAAAGTTGACAAACTGGTTAAAAACTAGACTAAGAAAAAAGAGATGATTCAAATTAATAAAACTATAAATGAAAGAGGAGATGTTAAAACTGATACCACAGAAATACAAAGAACTGTAAAAGACTACTATGAACAAATTATATGCCAACAAATTAGATAACTTAGAAGAAATGGTTAATTCTATAAACCTATAAGTTACTAAGACTGAATCATGAAGTCACAGAAAATCTGAACAGACCAGTATTGAGCAAGGAGATTGAATCACTAATCAAAAATCTTGCAACAAATAAAAACCCAGGACCAGATGGCTTCACTACTAAATCCCACCAAATATTTAAAGAAGAATTAATACCAATCTTTCTCAAACTCTTCCAAAAAATTGAAAAAGAAGAATGCTTCCTCATTTTATAAGGCCAGCATTACCCTGATATTGAAACTAGACAAAGACACTAAAAGAAAAGAAAATTAGAGGCCAATATCCCTAATGAACATAATATAAAAATTCTCAGCAAAATACTAGCAAACTTAATTCAAGAGCACATTAGAAGTATTATACACCATGATCAAGTGGGATTTATCCCTGGGGTACAAGGATGTTTCAACATGTGCAAATCAATGAATGTGATACACCATAATAACAGAATGAAGGATAAAAATCATATGATCATTTTAATACATGCAGAAAAAAAATCTGAGAAAATTTAACATCCTTTTATGATAAAAACTCTCAACAAAATAGGTATAGAAGGAATGTACCTCAAATAATAAATGTCATATATGACAAGCCGACAGCTAACATGATACTCAACAGTGAAAAGTTAAAAGCCTTTCCTCTGTTCTGAAGAACCTAGGGACAGGACAGGAATAAAGACGCAGATGTAGAGAATAGACTTGAAGACACGGGGATGGGGAAGGGTAAGCTGGGACGAAGTGAGAGAGTGGCATGGACATATATACACTACCAAATGTAAAATAGATAGCTAGTGGGAAGCAGCCACATAACACAGGGAGATCGGCTCATTGTTTTGTGACCACCTAGAGGAGTGGGATAGGGAGGGTGGGAGGGAGACGCAAGAGGGCGGGGATATGGGGACATATGTATATGTATAGCTGATTCACTTTGTTATACAGCAGAAACTAACATACCATTGTAAAGCAATTGCACTCCAATAAAGATGTTAAAAAAAAGCCTTTCCTCTAAGATCAGGAACAAGATAAAGATGTCCACTTTTGCTAATCCTTTTCAACAAAGTACTGAAAGGCCTAGCCACAGAAATTGCAAGAAAATGAGAAAAAAAAGATTACAAATTGAAAAGAAAGAAGTAAAATTATCTGTTTTTAGAGGACATGATCTTATATATAGAAAAACCTAAAGACTCCACCAAAAAACTGTTAGAATAAATGCATTCAGTAAAGTTTCAGGATACAAAATCAACTTACAAAAATCAGTTGCATTTCTATCCACTAACAACAAATGCACAGAATGCTATGAGAGATCAAAGAAGAAATATTTATATCTTGTGGAGATCAAAAAATTTTTCTTGGAGGAGATGCTATCTCAACTCAGTCATAAAGAGTGAAAAATTTATCTAAGAATGGATAAACAGTATTTTAAACATAGGAGCTCACAGAAACAAAGACCTAGGCTAAAAGAAAAAAATCACAGATTACGTGAAAATCTATAAGCAGTTCATTGTTGCTAGATTATAAAGTACACAACAGCAAGTGGTAGGTGATGAATCTCGAGTAATAGTCTGGGGCTAAATCATAAGAATCATGTGTTATGATATGGAATTTGGATATATGAGAACTCACTGGAAGACAGGAGAATGACATAACTAAACCTGCTTTTTATGTCATAGTTTACATCTTCATGCTTATCCTTTAACTGCATATTGTAGTTATATTTTCTTTTATAAATTTTTTCTTTTAATCTACATACTAGCTTATTTTAATAATCTTCAATCGTTACTATATATCTGCCTTTCCTACTGGGATTTTCTCTATCTCATAGGTTCTTACTTTTTCCATTTAAAGAAGAACCTTCTACATTTCTTTTAGGGTAGGTTTAGTAGTGATGAATTCAGTTTTTGCTTGTCTGAGAAGTCCTTTATCTCTCCTTCTATTTTGTTGAGTGCTATTGAAAGAGAAGATGTTTGGTAGTAGGACAGAGATATGTTTTGCTTTGCCCCTTCTCTATTTAAAATTTGCTTGAAATGCTCTAGATTTTTGTTTAAGGGAAATATGTTTCATAATTGTATGAGCCAGGGTTCTCCAGAGAAACAGATCAATGGGAGATACACATATGCATACATATATACACACACTTGTGTGTATACATAAATAATTATAATATAAAATATGTTAAATGATTTTGCATACATATATATATATATTTATTATGAGGAATTAGCTCACATGATTATGGAGGCTGAGAAGTCTCACAATCTGCTATCTGCAAGCTGGAGACCCAGCAAAGCTGGTGGTGTAATTCAGTCCAAGTCCAAAAGTCTGGGAACCAGGAGACCTGATGGTGTAAATCCCAGCTGAGGATAAGGAAATAAGGGATGAGATGTCCCATCGCAAGCAGTGAGGCAGAAAAATAAAGCGGGATGGATTCCTCTTTCTTTTTTCTTTTTTTTTTTTTGCGTTACATGGGCCTCTCACTGCTGTGGCCTCTCCTGTTGCGGAGCACAGGCTCCCGTCGCGCAGGCTCAGCAGCCATGACTCACGGGCCCAGCCGCTCCGCGGCATGTGGGATCTTCCCGGACCGGGGCACGAACCTGTGTCCCCTGCATTGGCAGGCGGACTCTCAACCACTGAGCCACCAGGGAAGCCCGGATTCTTCTTTCTTCTGTGTTTTGTTCTATTTAGGCCCTCAATGGATTGGATGATGCCCACCCGCCTTGGAGAGAGCAATCTGCTTCACTAGGCCCACTAATTCAAATGTTAATCTCATCAGGAAACACCCTTACAGACACCAAAGAAATAATGGGTTTTTAAAATTTAATTTAATTAATTTATTTTTTATACAGTAGGTTCTTATTAGTTATCTATGTTATATATATTAGTGTATACCTGTCAATCCCAAATCATCCCCCCAACCCCCACCCCCACTTCCCCCCTTGGTGGCCATACATTTGTTCTCTACATCTGTGTCTCTATTTCTGCCTCACACACCAGTTCATCTGTACCATTTTTCTAGATTCCACATATATGTGTTAATATACGATATTTGTTTTTCTCTTTCTGACTTACTTCACTCTGTATGACAGTCTCCAGGTCCATCCATGAAATGATGTTTAATCTGAGCATCCTGTGACCAGTCAAGTTGACACATAAGATTAATCATCACAATATTTAATTCAGAAAGTAAGCAAAACAAGCATTTATTGGGTACCTGCTTTCTATGTTTCAGGCAAAGTAACCTTCACTTTTCTAGATGCTCACATCTAGTAAAGGAGGCAGCTACTCAAACAAATACTATAGTATGGTGACCAAACCTATAATACCTTTAATAGTGATAGGTACAAAATACTGTTAGAACCCAGTTAAGAAAGCATTAATTCAAAAAAGAAAAAAAAGGAAGCATTAATTCTTAGTTGGAGTTTAGTGAGAATAGACCATATAAGAAAAGTGACAAGTGAATTGAAACTTGATAAGTAGCACTTTGCCAGAAAAACAAGAAGTGGGCAGGAGAAGCATTACAAGAAGAGTATACATATAGTCAAGAATAAATAAATATGAATAGGCCTTGAGTTTGGCAGCAATGGATGCCATCTAAAGTAGCTAGATATGGGAAAGAAAATGATTGATATTAGAAGGAAAGGGTAAAGCAAGTTTTGTGGAGGACTCTGAATTTAGAGTTGATGACAAAGAAAAAAAAGTCATGTGTTTTAAGCAAGGGAGTGACATTGTCAGATTTGCATTTGAGAAAGATTACTTGAGCTGTAATTTGGAGAATTAACTGGGTAATGCAAGTCTAGAGGCAGACAGACCTGTTCAGATGCCGTTGTAGTAATCCCAGTGAGAGATAATAGTGGCATGGATTATGACAGAGACAGGGATTATGAAGAGGAGAGATGAGATATAGGAGGATTTTGAGGGAGAATCCAAAGGACTTGACTCTCTTTGATATTTTCCTTCCCTTACCTCACTAAGGGATTTCTTGCTTGATATACTCTTTGAAAGATAATGCACTCACAAAGGATAGAAAGAATGGCTAAATAAGAAATAGATGTGAGGTTTGGCAAGGCCATAGGGTTGAGGGAAAGACCTGGTAGAGAAAAACAATGAACTTGGTTTTATTCATGTTGAGTTTGAGGGTTTATTACCACTTTATTCAGTTTTCCATTCAGATTACATAGTGACCATGTTACTACCCAGCTTAAAATCCTTCAGTTGACTCTCCATCACATCAGTGTTCAGTATTAACTTACAATGGCTTACAAATCTCTTCAAAATCTGGATCTACCATTGTCCCCTCTGACTGGAACATGCTTTCTTGACTCTTCAGCTAATAAGTGGGAATCAGCTTAGACATCATTGTTTCCAATTTGACTGGGTACTTGTTTCTAGCAACTTCTAGCCTGCAAGTACAATAAGTTCAGGAACTTTATCCAATTCACTAGCTGTTTTATCTCTTGCACCAAATATATCCTTTAAGACATAGCAGATATTGAATAAATAATTCGTGGATAAATGAAATTCCTGACAACCATCTTGATAGAAAGGTCCTATAATCAGGTAGATATGCAGATCTTTATTTCAGAAAATAAACGTTTTTAATCATTTTTATTATATGTGTGCTAGTTGAAACCTTTAGCATAGACATCATAACTCAGGCCACTAGATTGAGAAAACCGTAGCCTAATAGAACCCAGTGGAATACTAGTATTTAAAAGAACAATGAACCATGGTAAGAGACATAGAAAGAGTCATCAGAAAAGTGCTAGATGGAGAGAATAGTGTCTTAGAAACCAAGGAAGGAAAGAATCTCAATTGGGTCAATGGTGTTACATTGCAGAACCAAGAATTAGGAAGGACTGACAAGAGACTATTTCCTCGGGTAATCTATAAGGTAATGGGGAAAGAAGCTGGGATACAAAGACTTCAGGAGATATTTTTTAAACTTATATTTCCAATGATCCCTATTTTTACATACTTGTGCCCATGCAGCTTGTTTTAAGGTGCAATTTGTAAAAAAAAAAAATCCAATAAATATTGGCATTTGAGTTTGTCTGCCATTATGTGTACATTTCTATGCACTCTGAGCCACATTATAAATGTGCTCAAAGCCACCAACTGACTAAATAAAATAAATACACTCAAATATTTTGGGTTTTGCATTCAAATGAATATTTAAAATTTTTGTACATACTGAGTTGTATGTTGAAAATATTTATGATTAAATACTCATTGAAAGTTATGCACCTAAAATTCTAATTGCAGATCATTGTTCCTTTTGCAAATATCACAAAACAAATTTTAAAGAGAAAGAAAAAGATAATTCACAGTGTCTTGCTTGATATAGCTTTAGTATTCAATTGTATCTCTAAAATATGCTTTTAACATTGGATTTCCTTGCAACAATACGAATACGTTCCCTTACTTACTTCATACTTCCATAATCACATTTAGCTTCAAATAGCTTTATTAGGTAACCAGATTATCCACGTGAAATAAATCTTTACCACTTCTCTAATGATATGAAAATTCTCTCTTGGTGAACCCTGGGGTTTATTCATCACAGGAAGTAAGAATGACATAATGGAAAGAATAGGACCCTATCACAGCGTTCTTAAAAATGTGTCTTTTAAACCAATTTCAAATATCTAGAAAGAAGTAAGCTTTGAAAACACCCAAAACCAAAAATTCCCAATTGATTCAGTTATTTTAGTCTTTGTCCACATCCACGTCTAACATCATAAGTATTACAAGAAAAAAACAAGGATGATCAGCTGGATAACAATGGCACTGACTACAGTAGGATGTTTGGAAAATAATTATTAGTGGGAAATATAATTTTTAATATGTTTTGTTTTATGAATTTGGGTTTATTAACAGTTAAAGGCTATATGAAGTTTATACTCATCAACTTATGTAAAGCACAAAAATTTCTTGGAGTTGTTCAATATTCACATCCTCAAACACAAATGCATGTTTGGCTGTTTACCCTTTATTTCACCATATATTATCATTACTTCATTCATACTAACATGATTCAGTGAATAGACATTTGTTTAGGATTTCCCTTATTAGCTGTCATCATATTGTCTGTATGTTTTCATAATTTCTCTTTTCTTTATTTTCTATATATTCCTTTATTTCTTTTTTAATCTTCTTTTCCTTGGGGGAGGGGAACTATGTAATTGTTTCACATTTAATGAAATATAGTTCATCATAGCTCAATCAAAACAACTTGGTCCATTCTGAAATTATTACTTTCTCCACAAAGCTCACATAAATCACAAATGCAATGCCAAAATATAATTTTATTGATATTCAAGTTTTTCTTATTCATGGGGACTATAGCAAAAAAAAAAATCTAGCATTTATGTAATCAGAGTCCCAGAAAGAGAGGAGAAAGAAAGTGAGATGAAAAAGTATTTGAAGTTGGTACAGATGAACCAGTTTGCAAGGCAGAAACAGAGACACAGATGTAGAGAACAAATGTATGGACACCAAGGAGGGAAAGTGGGGGTGGGGTGGGATGAATTGGGAGATTTAGATTGACATATACACAGCAATATATATAAAATAGATAAGTAATAAAAACTTGCTGTATAAAAAATAAATAAATAAAATTCAAAAAATATATTTGAAGAAATAAAGGGTGAAATTTTTCCAACTTTAGCAAACAGCATAACCTACAGTTTCACGAAGCTTAGTTAACCCCAAACAGGAGGAACTGAAAGAAATCCATGCCAAGATACATCATAGTTAAATTTCCAGAAACTAAAGACAAAGAGAAAATATTGAAAACAGTGAGAGAGAAATGACATTTTACCCATAGGGGAAATAAATTCAAATGACAAGCAGTTTATAATATGAAACTATAAATAGCAATATGAAGAGACACAACATTATTCAGGAGTTGGAAGAAAAGAAGTGTTTATCCAGAATTTTATGTCTAGTGAAAATATTCTTCAGGAGTTAGAGGAAAAATCAAGCCATTCTCAAATGAAGGAAAATAAGAGAATTTGTCACCAGCAGACCTACTCTAAAAGAATGGTTAAAGAAAGTTCCCTAAACAGAAAGGAAAGAATTAAAAAATAAATGAATTTTGGAGCATTAGGAAGAACAAATACAGAGAGCAAAAACTGAATAAATACAATGGCTTCCCTTCTGCTCTTCAATTTCTTAAATTATGTTAGTTGAAGTAAAAATTACAACACAGTCTAATGTGGTTCTAAATGTATGTAGGGGAATTATTTAAGACAATTATAATAGAGGGAAGGTAAAGAGACATCAAGAAAGATGAGGTTTCTACACATAAGTTAAACTGGGAAAATGATGGCAAAAGTAAACTGTGATAAGTTATGGCTATAACATATGATACGTAGAGAAACTACTAAAAAAGCTATACCTATACAAAGATAAAACAATAGATACATCAAAATGGAATTCTAAAAATGTTGACATAACCCACAGGAAGGCGGGGGGAAAAACAGAGAAATGAAAACAGAGAGAAAAAACAGAAAAAAGAAAGTAAAATGGCAGATTTAAATCTTATCAAACCAATAATTGCATAATATGTAAAGATTAAAGACATCAATTAAAAGGCAAAGATTCACAAAGTGGATGAAAAAATAAAAGAACCAAATTTTATGCTCTTTACAAGAAACTCACTTCAAATGCAATGTTATATGTGGGTTAAAACTAAAAGGATGGGAAAAGATATCTTACAAATGTTAATCAAAGAAGCAGGATTGGCTATAATATCAAGGTAAAATGGAAGTGAAGAAAAAATAAAAGTGAAGAAAACTACCAGAGTGGTTTCCCAGAACAGAGGATGGGGGGGGGCGGGGGGAGAAAATGGGTGAAAGTGGTCAAAGGGTGGAAACATCCAGTTATAAAATGAACAAATTCTGGGCATGTAATGTACATCATGGTGACTATAGTTAACAATACTAAATTGTATATTTGAAAGCTGCTAAGAGAGTAGATTTTTAAAGTTCTCACCACAAAAAAAGATTATAAATATGTGAGGTGATGGATGTGTTAACTAATCTTATTGTGGTAATCACTGTGCACTAGATACATATATCAACTTACTACACTGTACACCTTAAACTTATACAATGTAATATGTCAGTTATATCTCAAAAAAGCTAGAAAATAAATAATAAATAAATAAATATTGGTTCTCTAAAAAATAAATAAGTTAAAATGACTCCAAGTGTACCTAAATGTTGTATTTAGCAGACAAATATTTCAAATTAAAGTATTATTAATATCTTCCTAACAACTGTAAAACTAATATTGTACCTAAACTACACTAAACAAAGTTTGGTAGAACTTGAAGGTTAAATAGACAATCTGTGATTAGAAGCAGAAATTTTAACTTCTATCTCTCAATCATTTACAGAACAAAGTAGAAGGAAAATCAGTAAGGATGTAGAAGGCCTGAACATTACAATCAACCAACATGATCTGATGTCTATAAATCACTTCACCCAACAACACCAAAATATACATACTCTTCAACTGTACATGGAACATTTTCCAAGATAGACCATATTGTAAGCTGTAAAACAAGTATGAAAAATTTTTAAATAGTTTGAATCACACAAAATTAGTTCTATGACCACAAATGAATTAAAATAGAAGCAAGTGACAGAGAGGGAACTGGAAGATCTGTGAATATTTGTAAAGAAATTAATGTAATTCTAAAGAACCTAGGGGTCAAAGAAGCAATGAAAACCTATCAATATTTGTAGGATGTAGTTAATGCAAACCATAAAACAAAATTTGAAATTTTAAATACTTACATTAAAAGTTTAAAGTTTTAAAATCAATGATCTAAATGTACCCAAGCAGGACCCTATGGGGTCTTCCTGAGGCAGGCCCTTCCCCCATATCCTCTGCATTAGCTCCTCTCTGAAGTACATAGTTAACAGTATCTGGTGTACATTTCCTGAGTTGTTTTACAGATGCTAAAACCCCCACATAATGGAAGAGGTTAGTTAACTACTTGATGACCCTGACCGCATAGCCCCCAGGCCTGCTGGAGCCTGAGAATAGATAATATTAACCCCTGTGACAGCGCCGTTACCTCACCATCAACCAATCACAGAATTGTGCACCAGCTGATCACATACCCTGTGACACCCCCCTCCCTCACCTGGCCTTTAAAAAATGCTTTCCTGAAATGCATCGGGGAGTTTGGCCTTTTTGAGCACTAGCTGTCCCGGACTTCTTGCCTGGCACCTTACAATAAACGCTGCACTTTCCTTCACCACAACCTGGTCTCAGTAGATTGGCTTTACTGTGCAGGCGAGCAGACCCAAGTTTTGGTTTGGTAACATTGGAGTACAGCCTCATGGCTTTTGCTTTTATAAACCCCTGACTCTTCTTCCCCAGAACATTCTTCTGGTTTTACTCAAATCTGTATCTCCCGAACGACAATTCTTAAGACCCCAAATAAACTCTTTTCTTATTTGCAATCTTCTGCATTATTTGTTTGTTTGTTTGTTTGGGTGGTTGGTTGACAGGGGTGAGTACACAATTCAGGCCATAACAGATGGATAATAACAAAATAAAAATGAATGAGAGTAATGGCACAAAAAATGTCAAAGTAGGGCCATGCCCTACTCCAGAGCTCTGTCCCTCCAAAGATAACAACAACTAAAATACTAGTAAAAACTATCAAAATCAACTTTCGCAGAATCTGGAATCTAGTCAAAAACTTACAACCACCAAGGGAAACCTTAGTGAAGGAAGAATCTGCTGCACTGTGGCATTTTAAGTTGCCTACCTTCCATCTCCCATTCCCCAGATCTGTTATGGCTGTAAAGGGGGGAACCTGCCTGCCTGGGTCAGATTGTTAGTGCAGAGAGGCAATGCGGACCATAGTCTCAAAGAATTGTGGTTGGGCTGCTCTATCTCATGGCTCTCTGAGGAACCAGCACAAGGACTTGCTTTTTTCTTTTTTCTTTTCTCTCTCTCTCTTTTTCCTTTAAACAAGTAAAGAGGATTCCCAGGACTGTGGTGACTTCCCAGGTGGTGTTAGCTGTCAGGTGGTGTTAGCTGAAAGAATTTAAAGCAAAATATTGGCCACAACAACTTGGGGCAAGGGAATAAAAGCCAGGATAAGCAACAGAGAGTCTAGAAAGCCTGAGGGGAAGAGGTCGAGAAAGGAGATACATGGGGGAATATGGTTGTTAAAAGCTCTCACATATATTGGGGAATAGAAAAGGCCAACAGCATGCTCAGGGCTCGATGCATACACAGAAAAGGCCTGAGAAACCCTAGTTTTCACCTCCAGCTGACCTCTAGCATCAGACAAGCATAAAGTGAAGACCAAGGCGGAATTGTAAATGGCCTGGCTAAGCCTTGAAAGAGTTCCCCCAAACCAAACCAATCTGTTATACCTCAGAAAATACTTTTTTTTGGTTTTGTTTCTCTTTTATTCTTTATGTTTCTTTTCATTTTTTCCCTTTTTATTTGCTCAAGGAATTTAAGAAAACTTTGTCAAAATGTTAGATGACCAATAGTTAATAGAACGTAGACTCCCGTGGCACATAGGACAAACAATAAAGATTTTACAAAAATGGTTTAGAAAAGTCACTAAGCAAACAAACAACAAAAACGCTCAACAAACTCATGGAATTGCAAGTGACCCCAAATAACCAAGACAATCTTGAAAAAGAAAAAGTTGTAGGACTCACAGTTCTGCATTTCAAAACTTACTACAATCCTACTCTATAGTACTAGCATGCAGACATATAGATCAGTGGAATAGAACTGAGTCCACAAATAAACTCATATGTCTATGTCCAGCTAATTTTTTACAAATGTGACAAAAACAATTAATGGGAAAATCATGGACTTTTCAACAATGATGCTGGATATCCACATGCAAAAGTATGAGGCTGGGCCTCCCTGGTGGCGCAAGTGGTTGAGAGTCCGCCTGCCGATGCAGGGGATACGGGTTCGTGCCCCGGTCTGGGAGGATCCCATATGCCGCGGAGCAGCTGGGCCCGTGAGCCATGGCCTCTGAGCCTGCACGTCCGGAGCCTGCGCGTCCGGAGCCTGTGCTCCGCAACGGGGGAGGCCACAACAGTGAGAGGCCCGCATACCGCAAAAAAAAAAAAAAAAAAAGTATGAGGCTGGACCATACCATATACCATATACAAAAATTAACTAAAAATGAACCAAAGGACTAAACTTAAGAGCTAATCTATATAAAACTCTTAGAAAGAAACATACCAAGGAATCTTTATGCTGTTAGACTTAGCAACTCTTAAATACGACAACCAAAGTACAAGCAGTGGGGCTTCCCTGGTGGCGCAGTGGTTGAGAGTCCGCCTGCCGATGCAGGGGACACGGGTTCGTGCCCTGGTCTGGGAGGATCCCACATGCCGTGAAGCAGCTGGGCCCATGAGCCATGGCCACTGAGCCTGCACGTCCGGAGCCTGTGCTCCACAACGGGAGAGGCCGCAACAGTGAGAGGCCCGCGTACCCCCCCCCCAAAAAAAAAAAAAAAAGTACAAGCAGCAAAAGAAAAATATAGATAAATTGGACTTCATCAAAATTAAAAACTTCTTTGCATCAAAAGACGCTACTGAGGAAGTGAATGTCGACTTACAGAAAGGAAGAAGGTATTTGCTAATCATGTATCTGGTAAGGACCAAGTATCCAAAATACATACCAAACTCTTACAGTTCAACAATACAAAGACAAACATCCCAATTTAAAAAATGGGCAAACATTCTGAATATACATTTGTTCAAAGGAGATATGCAAATCCTCAAAAATACATGAAAAGTTACTCAAAACATCATTAGCCGTCAGAGACATGCAAATCAAAACCAGAAAGTATTGCTTCTTACCCACTAGGATGGCTATAATAATAATATTTTTTAAAAATGGAAAACAACAAAGATTAACAAAGGAGGTGCAGATATTGGACTCCTCATATTAGTGGCAGGAATATAAAATGTACAAATTTCCATAATTAGTGGCAGAAATGTAAAACAGCGCAGCAACTGTGAAAAAGAGTTTGGCAGTTCCTCACAAAGTTAGACAGAATTATATGACCCAGAAATTCCATTCCTGGTATATACCAAAATAATTGAAAATGAGTATTCAAAATTTGTACACCAATGTTCGTAGAAGCACTAGCTAGTCACAATAGCCAATAGGTGGTTAAGACCCAAATGTTCACTAATGAATGGATAGACAAGTTATGTTATATCCATGCAATAGAATATTTTTATGCTATAAAAAAGAATAAAGTACTAATACATGCTACAACATGGAGGAAACTTTAAAACTTTATGCTAAGAGAAAGAAGCCAGACACAAAATGTCACAAATTGTATAATTACACCTGCATGAAATTTCCATAATAGGCAAAACCATAGAGACAGAAAGAAGATTAGTGGTTTGCAGGGCCTGGGGGGGAGGGGGAAACAGGGAATGACTGCTTCATGGGTATGAGAATTTCCCTTTGGGGTGATGAAAAAGATTTGGAACCAGCTAGAGGTGATGGCTGCTCAATATTGTGAATGTTCTGAATGCTACTAAACTGTGTACTTTAAAATGGTTGATTTTATGTTCTGTGAGTTTTTCCATAAAAGAAAAAGTTAGTTGAAAAAATGAACAAAAATTAGAGGAAAATCAAAGAAATCAAAGATAGTTATTTTAAAAGATCAGTAAAGATGATAAACCTCTAAGTTATCTGGTGAGAGATAACACAAATTACCCATATAAGCAATGCAAAAGGGTACATCACAACAAATCCCACATACACAAAAGCAAATTAAAGAAACATTATGAACAACTTTATGCCAATAGTGTTGACAATCAGATTAAATTAACAAATTCCTTGAAAGACCCAAGAACAAACAGAAAATCTGAATAAGATTATATCTATTAAAAATGGCATCACTATTTCTCCAAAATAGTGCAACCACTTTGGAGGACCATTTAACTGTTTGACTGTTTCTTATAAAGCTAAGCATATACCTGTCCTATGACCTAGCAGTTTCACCCCTAAGTATTTACCCAAAAGAAATTAAAACATAAGTATTCCAAAAGATTTGTACAATATTGTTCATTGTATGTCTAGTCATAAAAGCAAGAAATTGAAAACAATGCACATGTCTATCAACAGGAGAATGGTTTAAAATAAGGTATTATATTCAAATAACAGAATATTACTCTGCAATCAAAAGGACCAAACCACTGATACAAACACCAACAGCATACATTGCACAGATATAATGGTGAGCAAAATAAGCCAGTCATAAAAGAGTATAGACTGTATTATTCAAAGTATATGAAATCCATAGCAAACAAAATTATGTGGTGATGACAGAAACCAGATCAACTGTTCCCTCTGGAAAGTGCTGACTAGAAAAAGGCATGAGGAACTGTCTGGGATTCTAGAAATATTTTACATCTCATTTCAGGTGACGGTTGTATCTGTGTATACTTTTGTAAATTATACCCATCCTTATACTCTGTTTTTAACTGCTTTTAACTCTGTGTCATAACCCAGCATTTTCCCATCAGTATCCAGAAATAGGGAAGTTCAGGAATCTTTTCTAAAGAACTAGCTGGGAACTAAAATGTATACCTAGCCTTGGCATTTACCTAGGGAAAAAATATCTCAGGCAACTAGGACAATGGCTTTTTTCTCTGTCCTGCATAATTGCAAGGCTTTTATTAGATTATAAAATTTCTACCAGTTAACTGTACACTTATAAGTCCCTTTTTATGATATAATCATGCAGCCATTAATGTGAATATTTCAATTTTTTTAACTCAGAAAAGTAGTAAACTGGAAATCAAAACAACTGAAGTTAAAGAATGTGTTAATTTAAATAGATTAAAAAAAATTCTTCCAAATTAAAGAAATGAACCAAAGCTATAAAGTTAGTTTATTGGCTTAATCTAAATCTCATAAAGTAAAATTCAGGAATATAATGTAAAGTAAGAAAAATTGCCTTTTGAAATAAGAACAATGTTTACTTTATCTCTCCATCCCTACAAAAAAAAGTTAAGGATATTTCATGTGTTGAAAGCATATGCATCTACATGCACTTTCCACTGAGCAGTCCCATTCCACTATTAGATTCAAAACACCAACACTGACAGTGAAGGAATAAAGAGAACTTACATTTTATTGTTACTGAATTAGATGTGACACCCGCCTCTTGGGGCCCTATCTGAACTGAAGCCCCCTGGCTCTGTCAGTGAGTTCTTTTCCGCTCAGGTACTTGCTGCCTATAAGAAAACAATTTGGTGCAAGAGAGACAGGCTTTTGTCCAGTGGCCAGAGAATGGAGAAAGGGAGCTCTTGTTCTAGAAGTATCTTCTCCCTAACTAAAGGTCAGGGGAAAGTTTTTACAGGAAAGGGGTTAAGCGTAGGGAGCCAGGTGGAATCTGACATCATCTTTTTTTTTTTTTTTTTTTTGCGCGATACGCGGGCCTCTCACTGTTGTGGCCTCTCCCGTTGCGGAGCACAGGCTCCGGACACGCAGGCTCAGCGGCCATGGCTTACGGGCCCAGCTGCTCCGTGGCATGTGGGATCTTCCCGGACCGGGGCACGAACCCGTGTCCCCTGCATCGCCAGGCAGACTCTCAACCACTGCGCCACCAAGGAAGCCCCTGACGTCATCTTAATTCTAAGAACAGGCAGGGAGTTTCAAGAATGCGGTCCACTCCTTCTTTCTATCATTACATGGTCAGGACCACCCAGCAATGGTGCAGGAGGTGAGCAGATCTTAGCATGATAATGTGTGTATAAGGAGAAAAGCGGTGAACTTTAGCCTACTTTGTCGGCCATTTTGGATCAAGCTGGTTTGGTCTGGTTTTGCTGCAGGCTTTTGTGGCTTCCTGTTTTCCTGTTGATAAAACACATCTAGCCGGGCTTCCCTGGTGGCGCAGTGGTTGAGAGTCCACCTGCCGATGGAGGGGACACGGGTTCGTGCCCCGGTCCGGGAAGATCCCACATCCCGTGCAGCGGCTGGGCCTGTGAGCCATGGCCGCTGAGCCTGCGTGTCCGGAGCCTGTGCTCCGCAACGGGTGAGGGCACAACGGTGAGAGGCCCACGTACCGCAAAAAAAAAAAAAAAACCAAAAAACAAAAAACCCCCACACATCTAGCCTATAACGTTAAAGATGGTTTCTGCATCTGGGCCTGGGGCTGCCTAGTGTGGATGACATTATGAATTCGGATGCTTTAGGAAAAAATGGCAAAATCACAAATGTCAGGATGTATATTTTCAAATGGTTGTTGAAATGAAGGTGCAGTTAGGACTAGTTGATCGATCCATTCTGTGAAGCACTAGACTTGATTGATCTTTGTTCATTTTCTGTGTGTGTGTGTGTGTGTGTGTGTGTGTGTGTGTGTGTGCATGCTTAGATTTTTTTAAATGACTGAATGAACTGATTATCATGGTGTTATGCTAGACACACACTTATTTCTGTGATTAAAAATAAAATAAAACACTATACTTGTATTATGCAACAGCAGATAAGTTAGTCTATAAAAGCATTCACTTGAATAGGTTTTCACTTGATTAATAATGGATGTGTAAGGATCAATTGTTTTATATGTTGTCTTCTTGAAATGATTTGAAAGAACAAGCAGACTATGATATATTCCCTCAGAGATTCTTTGCCCTCTAGCCAAAGACTGCCAAGGAACACACCTGTAGTTGAACCAGTTGGATTTACTACTCATTGTAGTGAGGGAGGATGCACACCCTGGAGAATCACGGTGTATCTTAGTAAGAGAGTGTTAGAAAGAATTTATTAAGGGATTTCAGCTTTGATTAGGTGATTTGGAAGATTGGATGTTGTCAAAAATCAGGGGCAATCCTATAATTGTGTGTTGTAATAAGTCTTCTTTAAAGGGAGGCCAAGGATGAAACTATATTTGGTAAAGAAGTAACATTTTGTCTGAGAGCATATATATGATATCTTATAGGTGACACAGTGACCTTGTTTTGGTCTTTGCTTAAACAAAATTATGAGTGGCCTTCTTTTGTCTCACTCTGTCATGGTCTCAGAGTGACCTTGTCTGATGGTGGTGTTCTATGAGACTGTTTATGTCCAACAGAAGAACAACATGGACAAGCTGTGAGTGCCGGGCCAGCTTCCAAAAAGCCCTCAGGCCTAGCTTTAAGCATCAGACCAGTACCCAGAGGTCAGGGGCTACTTTTTTCTTTCTCACACTTGACCATAAAAAATACAGAATTGAAGATACTGCTCTTAAAATAATTTTTAAGGATATATGATGAGAATAAAGACTAACAGAGAATCTAAAAAAGAATGAATATATGTATATGTATAATTGAATCGCTTTCCTGTACACCTGAAACTAACACAACATTGTAAATCAACTATACTCCAATAAAATTTTTAAAAAAAGACTCACAGAGAAAGGAGTAAACAAGCAGCATGGAAGAATTAAACATGAAGCTGCATACTGGTTGTTACAGTTTTTGATGAGTATATGAGCCTTGTGGAATCCCCATCTCCAAACATCATGCATATGTAAGAGTGGAAAAATTTTCTCTTTTTCCCTTCTAGTTTCTTTGGCTGGTCTAATAATTAAATGGATATAAAACAGTTTAACAGATTTATGTATATGTATATATATAGTTATATATAATTAATAAACAGAAACCTGAATTAAATAGACTGAAGACACCAGAAGGGGGAGCTCTCATGCCCTGTAATGATAGCAGATCCCAACAGGAAGAAGGAAGACTCCTCTTCTTTCCTGCCAAGGACTCAGCCAATGAAAAGCCACGGACTCTTTGTTTACTATAGCCCTCCCAACTTCCTTTTCCTCTCTATAAAAGTGTTCTTCCCTTGCTGTGCAGGGACTTGCACATGGCTCACCATGGTTGCAGACCCTGAATTGTAATTCTTTGCTGATCCCATCTTTGCTGGAGAAATATCAGGTAGTTTATTTTTTTAGGTCAAAAATATATAAAGAGATTTATTATATTTATTATAAGGAATTGGCTCATGGGATTATGGAGGCTGGTGAATACAAAATCTGCAGTGTGGGCCAGCCAACTGGAGACCCAGGAGAGCTGATAGTGCAGATGAAGTCTGAAGGCAGTCTGCTGGATAATTCACAAGTTGGAAAGATTAAGTTTATTGGTAGTTTTAGGTTCTTCTATGGTTGTATTTAGCCTGAGAGAAGGAGAAATACTGATAAAGAGCAGGCTAGGAAAAAAAGAGAAAGTAGGACTTCAAATTAAAAATAATCATTAGTAAACTCTTATCTCTATCATTTGGAATCTATTTAAGCTTCTTTGAGCACTGTGTTTTTCCTCCTCCGATAAAAACTCAACGATAGGCAAACGGAAGCAAAATACACTACCCTAAAATATTCCTCTTGGGCATAAGGATTATCTTGAGCTGGTTATTTTTAAGAAACAGCAGATACAGGAGAAGCTCTGAAAACTCAGTAGAAGTTACCTTTTTGCAAGACACATTTACATTTATAAGGGAAATCTCCGTTTTAAGGGTGTCTCCCTCTGTGTACCAGGAAGAGGAGGATGACTAAATCTCTAGAAAATTTTATCAATGGAAAAGGCAAAAATTTAAATCTGTATAACAATCATACTCTTGTTTACTGTATTTTTCCTGGTAACCTCCCATAACTGATACCACACCCACCTCCAAATCTTCTTTTGTCTTTAGCTGGAAATGGTATTTAAGGTGATGCTTGGGTTATTTCACAGAGTTACTCAGTTTTTCTGAGTATCTCTCAGGTATACAGGAGGTATGCATGTGTTGACTGAAAGGAAAACGAACAATGTAAGAGCTGTGTGTTGAGTTTTATTCAGGGTCTTACTGAGGACTGTAGCCAAGGAGACAGCCTCTCAGTTGCTCTGAGAAACTTCTCTGAGGAAATAGGGAGAGAAGCCAGTTTATATATGATTTTGGCTAGGGAATATGTGCAGTCAAGCATACATCTCAGTAAAAAGGTTAGTCACAAGGATCAGATATCTGTGCTTTTCTATGTATGGAAAAATGCAAGAATATGGCTTAATTAAATTTTTTCCAGAGATATACCTAACTATCCAAGGGTCTGTTTTTCCAAAGCACAGAGTGCTTTATCCTGTTTTTTTTCATCCTGAAATCTTTTCAGGGTGCACAGTCGGTCAGTGACTGCAGTGGCTAATAATCCTTGTAGAACCAGATGGTGAGTAACATTCTTTGTTTTACACATGTTGTTAAACTTACGTTTATTTTTCTCCTGTTAATGTCTTCAGTTACAGAGGGGACCTCAGCTAAGATGGTAGAGGGAAAGTTATTTTTCTGCCCCTACCTAGGGGTGACGTAAAACTGCCCACGGTCTGAAGGCTTGCCTTAAGGATCCTCATTGACAAACCCAAAAAGATGAATGTGAATGTGCAGTACTATGCGTCCTCTCCAAATTTACACTCTCAGATTTTACCAAGTCACTTTCCTCAAGATAAACCAACAGACTCACACTTGTTTGCACACCTAATTTAGAGTCAAACAGACCTAGTTTCAAATTCCAGTCTTACACTATTAAGGGCAAATTACTCAACCACAATGAGCCTCAGCTCTCTTGTTTATAAAACTGGAATTATATTAATAGTTCATAGATACATTTCAAGTTCTACATGAGATTAAAAAATGCAAAACAGGGCCTCCCTGGTGGCGCAAGTGGTTGAGAGTCCGCCTGCCGATGCAGGGGATACGGGTTCGTGCCCCGGTCTGGGAGGATCCCATATGCCGCGGAGCGGCTGGGCCCGTGAGCCATGGCCGCTGAGCCTGCGCGTCCGGAGCCTGTGCCCCGCAACGGGGGAGGCCACAACAGTGAGAGGCCCGCATACCGCAAAAAAAAAAAAAAAAAAAATGCAAAACATGTTGGACACAGCCCAAGAAAAGACAGCTGCTATTATCATTACTGTTCCTATTATTGTTAGTATTATTAAATTGTTATGCCCACAGTCTACATTCTGATTATACAATAGAGTTGGTATACTTCATGTCCTTCAGACAATAGCAGACAGTTCCCTAAAAGCCATGTGGGCAAGGACTGTTTGTTGCTAAATATAGATAGGTTTCATAAACTTTAAACACTAAAGTTGTGGCTGTATCCTTTTGCTTAAGAAGAATTCTATTCTACCTCTCCATGAAGGTGAGACAATGAAATATTTGTGTATAGGAACAGTGTTTTCTATACAATATCATACTGAATAATTTTTCTTACACAAAAATAAATAAAATATTAAGACTACCAACACTTTATAATAGTTTATGGCTAAGATTTAGTCGTTGGAAAACAGACAAGTAGGTAGCCTAAATGGTGGTCCATTAAGATGATAAAAGTATCTAAATAATGCTACAATAAACATCTGATTTTAAACAATTTGTTTTCCCAGGGAACTCATTAGTATGATATGGGTACAAAATGCATCTTTAATGATAACGTAGTAATTTGGTACAATTGATTAAAAGAACTTTTTACACCAATGGCATCACCTTGTTACTGAACTCAGGTTTGGCTGTTCTCTGCTCAAAAGCCAATAACAGAGAGGCAAGTGTCAATAGAAAGGAAAGATTCTTTAATCAGAAAAGCTGGCAATCTGGGGAGACCAACTCCCAGAATTCTGCTCAGCCATGGCAGTTTTTAAAGGGAAAAGGGGGAGGGGTAGAATCTCAGTGAAACATCAAGGCAGGAGTTTGGATTCTTCATCATTCTCCACTACGTGCAGGCTGAACGACTCTCTCTTTAGATGTTGTCTTGCTCATGTGATCTGCCTGCAGGATTGCTAAAGGGGTTGTTGGGGGTAGAGAGCTAGTCATTCTTTACTTAATTCTTCTGAATCAACAGGTTAATTACGTTCTTTCAAGGTTAGAGGGGAACAGAAACGGGCAAACAGGAAAGAGGTAAAGAGCTGCTTTCAATTCCCCACTGTCAAACATCATTCCATTTCTATGGGATTAGGGATGAAGGTCTATTTTCTGTAACTTCTTCATGCTGACAAAGCGTACCATATCCTTAGAGTGGAAGATGTCAACACGGGTCTGTAGCATCTTTGCTGACAATTTTAGTTGCCTGATTATATATATGGGCAGAGCAAGCTACAATTATTTTGATGCCCACAAAGATATCTATATCTTATTATGAGCAATAATGTTAATCCCATTCTCTTGTGCCCAGTGCTTGGAATTGTGCTAGCCATAGATTCAGTACTGCTCAAGATGGATCAGCTTATGTCATGTCTATAGTCTGGTCATCATGCAGTGAGCTTGTTTTCTCCTCTGGTTGCAGTTATAGTATCTATAAAACAACTCAGGAATGTGCATCAGACACTGAGTCTGTGACTCTATTTTCCTAATCTTTAACTGCTCAGTTTTGTACTTGGGGGGCCCTGTAGGGTTCTGCTGGGTTCCAATCTGACCTTTTGTTTTGTTTTAAGGTATAAAAGACAGATATAGGAGTAAAGAAAATAAAAAATAATTTGGTTTTGGAAATTTTATGATACTCTCCCACACTCCTCAACCTCAGCGTCCCTCCACCCACCTACCACTCCTGAGAATACCAGAGAACAAAATACTAATTTTGCATGAAATCATAGTCAGTTTGCACTTGGCATTCTATGCAAATTTCTGGTTACAACACGTAAGAGTGAGCTTTCAGAAGCAGAGAAAGTTCATGATAGGGCAATTCAATCAGTATGGCACCAGACGTCCTCAAAGCAGCTCTGTCTGGAAGCAAGTTCTTCAATATTTTGAGGAAAAATTATTTCCAACCTTGAATTCTTTATCAACTAATCAAAAGTATAGAATTTCCAGATGTACAATATCTCAAATAATTTGCTTCCATTACATCCCTTTTAAGTAAGTGATAGATGCATTCCACCAAAATAAGGGAGGAAAGCAAGAAACAGAAATAAATGGGATCCAGAAAGAGGGAATTGGTGAAAGAAATGAAGGCTTAGATAACAAATGTTCCAAATTGAAATAGAATGATGGAGGGCTCCAGGAAAGCTATCTCCAAGAAAGAGAGAAAAGTAATAGATTACCAATGGTATTTGTATGTATTGAGAGGAAATTTACACTTTTGGAGAATTAGTCATAAGTATACACATTTTTAAAAGGGAGACAAAAGGAATTTAGGGAAATAAAAATTGTAACAGGAAGGATGCGAAATTATTCTCAATTAATGGATCAGTTGTGAATCTAATTTAATTATATTTATACCCCAAATTTCGTAATTAGCCTTGTAGAAGTGTTTACTTTTTAATTATGACTTAATAATTAATAAAAAAATGTAAAATGTCACCCAAAGAGTTTAGTTCAGAATTTCTATATTTCTACTGATGAGTCAAATTCATTTACAGTAGAAGTCAAAATTACAGAATCTTCTGGTCAGTCTGGCTTGGGTTGATTCTGCCTTTTTAACTAAATGCATTCCATATCATTTCTAAATGATAAACAGATTTATTTGTGCTTTTATTTGCTTAAGGAAGCAAAAATTAATTTTAGGGTAGTTATTGTCTTCCATCAGGGCCACTTGGCTTTGCCTTTGTTCTGTTCCTTTCTATATATATTTGATACAATTTCATGTAGAGTCCTCCATGTGATTTTTTTAACTTTTGAATTCTAAAAGGCATCAATGCAATTGTTAAAGCAAATGTAAATAGAAAGTTCATTTGCATATTTAAGCACCACAGAACCAGGATATACAAACACAAATTCTTTTGTCAATATCAACTTGCATAAAATCAGAGACACAGATAAGCTGATTATTTAGAAGCACAACTGGTAATATTGGGGACACTCTGAGTGCTTGCCCTTTGGTACAAGTAAAGAAATTAGTAAAAATGCCCACACTTGAGGTTTTATGATTTTTACATTGAAATATGAAAGTTTAGCCATGGATAAATTTCGTATTCTAGGATTAGCATAGGAGGCAAAGAACAGAGAAAAATCTTGTTATTTACACGATGGAACAAGTCACAACTCTGATGCATGAACAGGGCTAGCCTCAAACGTAGATATAGTCAATAATTAATTACCCACATGGTGTGATTCATACAATTCACCCAAAATAGTCTCCATCTAGCAGTGCAGAAAAAAAATCCACACTAGCAACTCAGTATTGAATGTTATCTTGTCACTTACATAAAAATCTTTTTAAAAATGAAAGGAGTTCCATAATTATTCCTAATAGTGTGTGGTTTGATAAGATTTATTTCCTCTCTGACATGAAATATGGGTTGGGCAACATGAGAGTACCAGGGAGAGGCTATGATATGTAGGGTGGAGTAAAGGGATTGGTGAAATGGGTGAAAGAAAAGTAAAACTAGGGCATTAATAATATATTTTCCCTAATTTCATAATTTTAGTTCCAGTTATGTTAAAAAATAATCCCAAAATAAGGTGATAGTGTAAGTCATCCCAAGATAGATCATAGGGCTGGTTGCATTATGATACAGACCTATAATCTAAAAAAAAAAAAGCCATCTAAAGTCTAGATAGTTGTAAAGTGGCTGCAAATAGTGTCAACAATCAGGAAAATTCTTAGTTGGGTTGTATTTTCTAACCGTGTTCCTCTATTCTACCTCCCCTCATAATACACATCCTACAAACATTTTCTGAGTTCTATTTCCCACACCCTGAAGTTAGTACTCTGCTAGACTGTAATCCCTTAAAATACATTGTCTCTTCTTCCTTTTCTTCCTCATTCAAATCCTACACAGTCTTTGAAGTTCAGGTCAGTTTCAGTTTTCTTTGAGATGCAAAATTTATTCCAGAGAATTAAGCAGTGTCTTGTGTTGTACACTGCTAATTTCACTTGTGTTAATTCTGTAGAAGAGCAAAGTTTGCCTAAATTATTCAACATTCTTTTAGGCAGTTAGTAGGAAGGTCAAGGGTTCTTCCTGTTCTTTTGGACTTTGATTGTTTTCAGCTCAAAATAATCCTCATGCCAAAGAAAATTTAGGGTGGCAAATTTTGCTCCCCAACACAGATAATGGAACTTGAGTTTCACACTAGCCAAAGCTTTTAGATGGCCTCTGGAGTGGTGAAATTAACTTATTAGAATGTGTTTATTGATATAAATCAAAAAGGATAACTGCATGGTACAGAATGGGTATAATCTTCAGTTTTTCAACTAAAATATCAGATGTGTGTATAGTTTCAACTTGAAGGTACTATCCTAAATTAGGAATTATATAATTAAATAGAAGTTAGAAAGATGGTTAATTGAAATATTAATAACACAATACACTTCCCATTGCAGTTTGCCAAGTTCAAAATAACAGTTTAATTAAAACTAAATTTAATTTATTTTCAATAAAGTTACATTATGACCATTTCAGTGATGCTTAACAGATGAGACAAAATTATATTAATATATTTAAGAAACTAATTTCATTTGAATAATTATCTTTTAATAAATGAATAAGCACCATCTATGTGTCTGAAAAATTTGATCAAAACTTGTATCATTCTGAATATCCTAGAACTATGGCTCATTATCTCTCTGCAGTCCTCCTTGCAGATACGTTCTATTGGAAATACTCATTTCATAAGAAAAAATGTCCCCTAAATCCTCCTGAATTTCAAAGAATTTTTAAAGGAATCTCTGTCCTCGTTTGAGATCCCACAGAAGCAGTCTCATGGATTAGTATGCAGTAGTTTATTAGAGAAGTGATCCCAGGAAGTAACAGTAAAGGAGATGAGATGTGAGATGGGGGAAGGAAGAAACTCAATATATTGTTTTAATTAGCAGGTCAGGGTGTGGGTAACTGGTGCTCAGTCTTGCTAGGGACCTCTAGGAACAGCCCATTTCAGTTGTTCCACTCAAGGAAGAGGAAGCTGGGGTGTTCGTCTTCCAATTCCTGTCCCTCACTGGCTATGGCTCTATTAGTTTTCCATGGCTAATTTAACAAATCACCACTAATTTAGTGGCTTAAAACAGCACAAATGTATTATTATTGTTGTTGTTATTATTGTTGTTGTTGCTATTAATCATCTTACGATTCTGTAGGTCAGAAGTCCACTGGCTCTCAGTGAGCTAAAAACAAAATGTCATCCTGGCTGCATTTCCATCTGGAGGCTCCAGAGAACATTTCCTTTCATTTTCCAGTTCGAAAGGCTTTCCTTTGCTCAGAGTGCACTTCCTCCACCTTCAAAACCAGCAACGTTGGCTAAATCCTTTTCATGCTGCCATCTCTCTGTTTCTCTCTCTTCTGCTTCTCTCTTCCACTTATAAGAACTCTTGTGTGATTACCTTATCCAGATAATCCAGGATAATCTTCCCATCTCAAGGTTAGCTGATTAGAAGTCTTATTTTGCCTTATTTGTGTTACCTAACATATTCACAGGTTCCTAGAATTAAGACATGGGCATCTTTGGTGGGGAGGGGGTATTATTTTGCCTGCCAAAAGGTTTGTTCTCCAGTGATTAAATCCCCATGCTCCTGGCCACAGAAAGTCCTAAGGAAGAAAGTTACAGCTACTTGCAGGAGAAGTCTCTTGGCATATAAGGGAATGGTGAGTACCCAATGGATATGGGTGGGGCACCAACCTTCTCTGATACAAATTCCTTGCCTTCGTTGAAACCCAGATCTTTTCGAAGAACACTATTTTACTTGCAGCCTTCTCAAGCAGATGCTATTAATCCCATGGCCACAGGCTTTATGTCTTATATTGTTAGTAACCTATTTATTCCACCCTCTCTCTCTCTTCAACCAATATCCAGGTACCATGGTGTAGTAGTAAAGAATATGGACTCCGGAACCAAACCGTACTTCAATCCCAGTTCTTTTACCTATTTAACAGTGCAACTAGGCAAGTTACTTAATATCCCTGTGTCTCAGTTTTCTCATCTGTAAAGTATCAATAATATCTTCCTAAAAGGGAGGTTGTGAGGATTATATAACATAATATATGTCAAGTGGTTAGAAAAGTCCCTATTTAGTAAGAGTTACATTAATGTTTGCCAGATGATGATGATATCTGTCAATCTAAAGAATATTCTTTCTCATTTACCAACTTTCTATTCCATTCCTAATCCTTTCATTTTCTTGGATGACTTTAAAATCCATAAACCAACTTGCAGACCCTTGACTCTCCAAACATTCACATGTATTGGATTTCATTCCCATGGCTACATTAAGGCTTCTGATCCTACTAACTGACCAAAACTTTTTATTTTTCCAGCTCATTCTCTTCCTTTACACCTGCTCTTTGAAGCTATTGTGATTTTCTGTCAAATGATTCTTCAACTTTCTCTTAGTTCATCAGCTCTGAACTCAGTGTATATACTCTCTCCCAGCCTGGATCCAATGGTCAATCAATGAAGTATTTTCCAGCTAGCACCCTTAGTTCCTTATCACCTTTTCCTTTTTATTATGCCCACATTACCGATCACTAAATTTGGAATTTGGAACAATCTTAAAAGTAGCCCTCTTTGCTCATATATCGAAGCTTATTTGTTGATAGATGTGTGAATATCCAGATTAGTTTTGCTGCAAAATATTATTGGCAATAATAGCTGAAACATCAGAGCTGCTTATCAATCTCCTTACGTTTCGTTAATCATTTCTTCTTTTAGTTAACCCACACAATTATTATAACCTTGTTACTTTCTTTCAGCTTCCTACTCAATATGCTTTCTCCTCACTCTCAGTAGAGGACTTTAACTCCTACTTATTACAGAAAAATATCCATTAAGAATGAATTTCAATTTCCAACAGAGAGCCATATGCCACTTTTAATACCCTGTGTATTCTATTGTCCTTTCTTCCAATTTTAGAGGAATCACTGTCTCTTCCCTAACCCAAAGCTAACCTTGTCTGTACCATACTATGCCCCATCTCCTTCCACAACTTTTTCTTGGAACATCTTTGCCTGATTATGTATTTTCCTTGACTCTCTGTGTTGGTGTCTGCACAGTAGACAAAGCAGGCTTTGCATACTGGCCTCAAAGAGGAGAAGCTCCCCACCAATCAGCCCAGTCAGAGATTCTGGGGACCTCTACCAATTCTTCCCCATCCCCCACTCAGGGAGAAACAGGCAACTGCCCACTATGGGCTGAGCTAGCGGTGGGGGAGAGCTATGACATTTACCTGCTCTAGCTGCCACCTCTATTCTCCCCAAGTGACTAGACTGTGTTGGACCTGTCAGAGCTCCAGGACTGGCCAGACAGATGTTACTTCTTTTGGAAGCACCAGAAAAGTTAGAGCACTGATAGTGGATTTACTCTTTCCCTCCCCAGGGGGAAGCTGAGAGCTGAAATTTTTCATCCATTTGCTCTACATTGAATAGAGGGGCAAATCAATGGCACCTACCAGCCCAAGACATTGACTCCATACTCTTCCAGGTGGCTAGACTGCACTGGACCCATCAGAGCTCCAAGTCTGGCAAGACAGAAGCCAGTCCTCTGGGAAGCCTCCTTGGAAAAGTTGGGGCACAAGACCCATGAGCCAACACCTTCCCCCCCCCGGATGAAGCTGGGGATTACATGGCACTATGTGAGGGACAAAGTCTCCGGTAACAGAATGTCCTGAATTTCCCTACTGGCTTTGGTGAGTCTGGTTTTGTGTTCTCCAGGGTGCAGGAGCTGTTCAATTAGTTTCTGATTTCTCATATAGGGAATTTATCCATGAATTGTTGCTGAATCAGTGTGTTTGTTGTGGGAAAGAGCGTCCAGGGATCCCTAGTCTGCCATCTTACTCAAAAGTTTTTAATTTAGATGAAGTCGGACTTATGTATATTTTTACTTCACTTGATTGTTTTTTTAACTTATTCTTTATTGTGATAAAATATAAATATCATACTATTTATCATTTTAACCCTTTTAAGTGTACAGTTCAGTGTTATTGATTACATTCACAGTGTTATGTCCCTTAGCAGCACTGTCTATACCCAAAACTTTTTCATTGAACAATAACTCTGTGCCCATTAAACAATAACTCCTTCTTCTTTCCTTCCCCCACCCCCTGGCATCCCTTATTGTACTTTTTGTCTCTATAAATTTGCCTATTCTAGGAACCTCATATAAATGGAATCATACAACATTTGTCCTCCCCACTTGGTCATGGTAAATATTCTTTTAAATATACCATTGAGTTCAATATGTTAATATTTTGTTTAGAATTTTTGCATCTATATTCATAGGAATGTTAAACTGTTATTTTGTTTTCTTGTGATATTTTTATTTGGCTTTGTTATCAGGATAATGCTGACCTTATAAAATGATATAGAAAATGTTCCTTCCTTGTCAATTTTGAGAAAGATTTTGAGAAGCATTGGTAAGCATACCTCAGCTGTAACACTTTTCCATTCATCTACGTCTCTGGATTTTGAGGTGGCAGTATGCCCTACTACTTCAGTTCTCTGATGGTTCCAAGAAAAGTAACTGGCCTTCAGTTTCTTTAGTTGTTGTTTTCTTTTTTTATTGTAACAATGGGAATGAATATTTCCAAGCTCTGTTCTTGTCAAAGTTGATGGATTTTTTTAAATTGTTACATTTTGAGAATTACTCTGATATTTTAGATACAAATTATTTGTCAGATAGGTTATTTGCAAATATTTTCTCCCAATCTTATTTTGCTTTTTCATTCTCTTAACAGGGTCTTTCAAAGAGCAAAAGTTTTAAATTTTGATGAGGTTCAATTTTATTAGTTTTCCTTTTTACAAACAACTTTTAAATTTCAATTCCAAGAATTATTTGTGTAGTGTTAGGTCATGAATATTTTCTTTTTTCTTTTTTAGAAGTTTTCTAGTGTTAGGTTTTCCTCTAGAGTAGTTCTATCAGTTACTTATAGGAGGGTGGTGATGTCTCCAACTATAATTGTGGATTTGTCTATTTCTTCTTTCAGTTCTTTCATTTTTTGCTTGATGTATTTTGAGGCTCTGTTCTTTGGTTCATACATATTTGAGATAATTATGTCTTCCTGGTACATTGAGCCAAATTTTCTTTATACCAAAGTCTACTTTATCTGATATTAATATAGCCACTCCTACTTTTTAAATTAATGTTTGCAACGTATAGTTGGAGTATAGTTTTAATCCACTCAGCCAATCTCTGCCCTTAATTGGTATATCTAGACTATTTCCATTTTAGGTGATATGTTAAAACTTAAGTCTGCCATATTGTTATTTTTTTCTCTTTGTCATTCCTCTGTTGCTCTTTTCTTGTCTTCATGTGGAGTTTTGACCATTTTTTTAAGGCGTCAGTCTTGATTTATTTATAGTGTTTTAGGGATGCATCACTTTGCATAGTTTTCTTATTGGTTGTTGTTTATCTACGTGTAAAATGCAAAATTATAAATCTCTGAGAAGGCAACATAAGAGAAAATCTAGACAATCTTGAGTTTGGTGATGACATTCTAGATAAACACCAAAGGCATGACCTATAAAAGAAAGTATTGATAAGCTGGACTTCCTAAACATTAATTGTTTCTGCTCTGCAAAAGACACTGTCAAGAGAATCAAAAGATAAGCCACAGACTGGGAGAAAATATTTGCAAAGGACATGTCTGATAAAGGACTGTTATCCAAAACATACAAAGAACTATTAACACTCAACAAAAAGAAAACACCCAATTAAAAAATGGAACAAAGACCTTAACAGACACCTAACCCAAAAGATAGACAATGGTAAATAAGCATATGAAAACATGTTCCACACTATCTTTTAAATTTTATTAAGTAATATTTTATCCATAATGTTATTAGGGAATTCCAAATTAAGATAACAATGAGATATCATCGCACACCTATTAGAATGGTCAAAATCCAGAACACTGACAACACCAAATGTTGGCAAGGATGTGGAGCAACAGGAATTCTCATTCATTGCTGGTGGAATTGCAAAATAGCACAACCACTTTGGAAGACAGTTTGGGAGTTTCTGAAAAAAAAACTAAACATACCCTCACCATATGTATGATCCAGCAATCACACTTCTTGGTATCTGTCCAAAGGAGCTGAGAACCTATGTCTGCACAAAAGCCTGCTCATAAATGTTTACAGCAGCTTTATTCAAAATGTCCAAAAGTTGGAAGCAACCAAGATGTCCTTTAGTAGGTGAATACATAAACAAACTGTGGCATATCCAGACAAAGAAATAGTATTCAGTGCTAAAAAGAAATAAGGTATCAAGCCCTGAAAAGACATGGAGGAATCTTAAATGCATATTTCTAAATGAAAGAAGCCAATCTGATTGGAAAGAAGATTGGAAAGAAGCCAATCTTCTTACTAAATGAAAGAAGCCAATCTACATACTGTATGATTCCAATTACATGACATTACATGATTCCAATTACATGACATTCTGGAAAAGGCAAAATTATGGAGACAGCAAAAAGATCAGTGATTACCAAGGGCTAGGGGGAAGAAAAGGATAAATAGGCAGAGCACAGAATGGGGGTTTTAAAATTCTTGTCAGAAAATTCCTACATCTAATTCATCTCAGTGTTGGTGTCTATTTATTGGCTTTACTCATTCATATTGCTGTTCTCCTGGATCTTTGTATTACATGTGATTTTCGATTGTATCCTGGATATTTTGCATATTATGAACTCTAGATCTTACTTATTTGATTTTATATCTATTTTAGCAGGTAGTTACTTTGTTGAGATATAGCTGAGAGCCAAGCAAATGTGTATGTTCAGCTTCCTACTTGGCTTCCTACTTGGGAAAAGTAGATCCCTGACTCACACTTCCAGACTGAAAATAAGTAAAGTGGAAGTTTAGCTCCCCCTTAAACCCTAGTAAAGTGGGACATCAACTTGCACTGTCATGCTGCCTCAGAGTGAAGGTGTAAGCTCAGCTTCCCCCTGGACCTTGCTGAAAACAGGGGTTGTGGCATGGCGGGGTGCGGGGTGGAGGCAGAATTTCAACTCCCCTGGCTCGCACCACTTTGTTCTGCCTTGCTGATGTCTGGTAGGTATGGAGGCTCAGCTCCTGCCTGGGCTTAGCTGACATGGGGATGGAGGGGAGATAGGAATCCCTATTAGCCTCTATTCACACAGTCTTGTTCAGGCTTACTGATTCCAGTTGGGGGTGGAGGTTCAGCTTGCTTCTGGGCCCTGCTGATATGAGAGTGGAGGAGGTGGAAGTACAGTGGTGACTACCCCACTTCGCATTACCTTATTAAGTCTCTTTGTTGCCCATTGAGACTGTTGAAACTATGTGGCTTGGGAATTAGAGCACCGCTATCTCTGCCAGATGGGAGATGCAAGTTTAGCTCCTTGCTTGACTCTGCAGTTATCACTGGCTGGGGAATGAGAATGCTGCTACCTACTTCTGCCAGGGTTGGGAATAGGGTGGAAAATCAACTGCTGCCCACCCAGCCCTGCTGAAACCACAGGGGAGTAGTATGTGAGTCTTCTGTTGGTGTTTGGCTGGAATACTGTGAAGCATTCCAAAAACTTTTCTGTTATTAGGCCATACGTTTTCTGGTCCTTTTGCTAAATAGAACAGGTGTTTCTTGGATCATTTTTTTGTCGGTGCCTGATGGCAGTTCCAGGTTGGAGGATTCTATAGGACCTTGTCCTTGATATATGGGAGGGAGTAAGGAAACCCAGAGAACTAACAGCCATGTCATTCCTCAAACCCCAATGTCCCTAAGCATCCCATCTACTTTTTCCACCTTTCAGAATCTCCCTAGGATTGTTTACTGTGCTATATCCAAAGTTTTTAAATAGTAAGATGGAGGACATGGGAGGAATAAGGATACTCCACTTTAGCAGAAACAGAAGTTCCATTCTATATTATTTTAATTAACAAACTTATCTACTGAGTGACTACTGAATGCAAAGCAGCACGCTAGGTGATATGAAGAAATTCAAGAATGCTGAGTCATGTCCAATCCCTCTAGATGTTTACAATATATTTAGCTAGATTGAACATAGTAGCATAAAATGGAATACAAAGTTCATATAAGTGTAACTATATGGTGTAAAGTATTAAGGCTATCGAAGTAGAAAGAGTTCAGCATGGGCTGATGTAGACAGGAGGGAAAGTGCAACTTAAGCTAAGGATCATTGTATTAAAAGCAATTCCATAACACAAAGTTACTGATGTTTTGAAAGGGAATGTTGGTTTGCCACTATCTGTTCATTGTATTCTTTTTTTTTTTTTTTCTTTTTGCGGTATGCGGGCCTCTCACTGTTGTGGCCTCTCCCGTTGCGGAGCACAGGCTCCGGATGCGCAGGCCCAGCGGCCATGGCTCACGGGCCCAGCCGCTCCGCGGCATATGGGATCCTCCCAGACCGGGGCACGAACCCATATCCCCTGCATCGGCAGGCGGACTCTTAACCACTGCGCCACCAGGGAGGCCCTGTTCATTGTATTCTTTGATTACTTGCCTTTTTGTTGAATGGCAAAAGTGGCAGATGTTGGAGACCAAAAAAATCTAGGAAAGTGAAATAATTTCATCTTGCACCTTCAGTTTATGCTTTTATTTGGAGGACTTCATATTATATAAAGCATTCTATCTCCATGTAGTGATACCTGCCATTTCCTTGCATAGCCTCCCTACTTACCTTCCTCCTTCTCTTTCTGCCTCCTTTTCTCTTTCCCTTCTTTCCTTTCTCCCTTCTTTCTATATTCATTCAACAAACGTTTGCTGAGCTTCTTTTTTTGCGCTGGATAATATTGTAGGTACAGTGTATGAGAGCTTTCTTTCTTGGAATTTGTTGACTAGTGGAGAGATTAGCAAAGTACACAATTAGTGACAATACCAAACAATATATATTTAAAATACCATATAAGTGGTATTAAATACATACAGTAGGAATTTGGGGGACAATTATGATTTTCTATTATGCTTTCTGAAAGATCGTATATTTTACCCAGAATATATCCCACTTTCCTTTTCTCCCTGCCATCTCTCCTAACCTCTTGGCCCCAAATGTCATATCCATATTTAAATTTGCATTCCAAATGGAGATTAGTAATCAAGCAAGGCTCATAAATTTAACCCCACATTTCAGTAGCCAAGCTAAACATTTTTGGGAACACTAAAGAAGGAGGACCATGGAATACTGAAGGCAAGGTCATTGAAGCTTTTTTCCAAGAAAAGATGGGAGAAATGAAGTGATACATTTTAACATCATCCCAAATTAATTTAGAATTTCTCATTTTATAGTCCAATCACTCAAGTATTAAAACATCCTTCTATAAAAATTTGGTATGAAATGTTCCATTCAGTGCAGGAGTGAAATTTTTCCTGTATTTGAGAAAAAGTGAAAAGAAAAACAACAGATATTGAATTATAGGAGTAAGAATTTCAGATGGTTTATTTTCTTTGGAATTCATGTAACTTTAGGACAAATCCATTTATTTAAATTACATTTTACAGATGGATTGTCTGAGATGGGAGTGGAGCAAAATGAAAAAAAGAGAGAAAGAAGAAAGAGAGAAAGAGATAAAGAAAGAAGAAAGAAAGAAAGAAAGAAAGAAAAAGAAAGAAAGAGAAAGAGAGAGAGAGAAAGAAAGAAAGAAAAAATCTGAGTTCTTTTCTGCTATGAGTTTTCATGTCTTTGGGCAAGATCCTCCTTATGAATAGATTGTTTTCTTTAGCCCATCCTTCTACCAAACATAGGAGGGCCTTACTTTCAATCTGAAAGCACATCACCTCTCTAACCCCCAGCAGAATCAAATTCACTGTACTCTTGGCAATCAAGTTTCCTTCTAGGCAGTTGCATGCACTGTCAATTTCTCTATGAGCTGCTCCTTCCATGAGGGTCAAGCTCATTTTAGGAAGAAAACACCCTGTGTGCCTTCTATACTAAAGAAACCTTTTCTTATCCATTTTTTCTAAAGTAAAGAATTTTGTGAAGATCCTACTTTCAAGATGGAATTTGCTGGAGACAACTGTATAAATTGTATAAAGTCCAACCATAGTTCCTTATGCTTGTTCCCTCTAGTTCTTATTCTTCTTGTGTGTTCTGGTATTCTTATTTGTCTTCTTTGGCCTATCTCTCTCGCTCTCTTGCTGTTCTCTGTCTCTGTCTCTCTGTTTACTTCTCTCTCTCTCTCTCTCTCTCTCTCTCTCCATCTCTCTCATCCTCTCTCTCTCTCTTAATTCTACTTTCTGATTCTCATTCCTTTCTACCAACATGTTCCTCTCTGTGGTAATTAGTCTTACATGTGATATATATTTCCACTTAATAACTGAGATTTTTAGGTTCATCATCCAAAAGACTGTGTTGGTCTTTTTCTGCAATTTAAAAGGACTAGGGATAGGTAGCCCCTTTCAGGAATCTCTGACCTTAGCAACAAAACTGTATTTTAACCAATCTGTCTCTGTCTTGAAAAGTTCATTCAGGCTCACAGATTTGCTTATTTTCTCTACAGAGTGTACCCTTAAGTTATATTTCTAACCAGTATTTGTTCCTTAATTTCATTCTTCTTTTTTCCCCTTCTTTAAGTCCATTACATGTTTACTTACAAAATATTAAAACTTTTCACTAAAATATGATAGACTGACTATACAAATGGGCAATAGCCAGACCATATATAGAAACAGAACTCTGACCCACGGTCTGCAGCAACCAGCCCAGGAAACCAACACATCCTCTATGGTAATCAGCCCAGGAGACAGCATGCCATCTAAAAGTCAGACTTGTAGGAAGTCAGGCCATGATCTCTAGCAACCAGTTCAGGAAGCCAAATAATTCCTGTAACAGTTGGCCTCAAACAGCCAGGATTTGATTAATAACGGATAGCTCCCTTAATTTTTGTCCCCACTTCCAAGTTACAACCAACCAGAGAAAGCCAAATATACATTCCTAAGCAATCACGTATGATACCCAGCTTCTAGTTTAGCCTGCCCTCCAGCTTCCTGATGCCACAGCCTTCAATCAGGGCATAACTGGAGCCTTTCCTTTTTTCTACTGTGAAGCTGTCCCACTCCTCTGCCTGACTTTGAGTCCCTACCTAAACGAAAGCAATGGTAGCTGATTCTGTTGCTATAACCAGCTTTGAACAAACAGCATTTACTTGTTCTCATTTGGTTGTTCTTCATTTACTTTCACAAAATTTTGCAGGGCCCCAAGTTCAGCCAGAGGTAAGGTTTTAGGGTCTTCTCAGCACTTTCTAAGGCACATGCCCAATCTTATATATGTATGCAGCCTTTTAGCTTTCCGAGAATGCACCTAAGCTTTTCAAAGGTCTTTATGGATGTGTCATTCCTCAGATCTTCCTTTTAGGGTTCTGGTTAGGCTTTTGTTTGTCCCAGGTGCAGGATTATGTAATTGCCCCTGGTTGTTTTCACCAAATCCCTGTGATAAGGCTTTTCCCAAGAAGTGAACACTGAGTCAGCTCAAATAATGACAAGGCCCTGTGACTGGGGCTTTTCCAGGGAGATGTGAGACAGGTCAAATAACAACAATTCTCTGTGGATGGGGCTTTTCAAGGGACTCCAAATCAAGTCAGCCCCCCTTAATGGCTGCAAGGTTGATGGTTTTCATAGCAACTGTGGAACAATAGATGGGAGGCTGTTTTTTTGAAGGTTGTCATTGAGCTGAGGAGAGATTTTTGGTTTAGTTTGTCAAAACATCCCAAATTTTACTGTTTTTCCAGAGGTTCAGGTGTTTTCTTGAAAAAATGTTTTTTGGATTTTTGAAAGCCTTTTGTTAATTTCTAGAGTTCTGAAAAAGTTGATTTAGACAATTTTTTGTTAGTGTTTTCATTGTTTTTATTTTTAAATTTTTATTTATTTATTTTTTTAACATCTTTATTGGAGTATAATTGCTTTACAGTGGTGTGTTAGTTTCTGCTTTATAACAAAGTGAATCAGCTATACATATACATATATCCCCATATCTCCTCCTTCTTGTGTCTCCCTCCCACCCTCCCTATCCCACCCCCTAGGTGGTCACAAAGCACCTAGCTGATCTCCCTGTGCTATGTGGCTGCTTCCCACTAGCTGTCGGTTTTACATTTGGTAGTATATATAAGTCCATGCCACTCTTTCACTTTGTCCCAGCTTACCCTTCCCCCTCCCCATGTCCTCAAGTCCATTCTCTACGTCTGTGTCTTTATTCCTGTCCTGCCCCTGGGTTCTTCAGAACCTTTTTTTTTTTTAGAGTCATTGCTTTTATAGAGGAGCAACTTTACAGAGGCCCTCACTCTACCATTCCAGATATCCTCACATTATTTTTCCTGTACACTGATAGAACTGATGTTCAACATCACTAATTATTAGAGAAATGCAGATCAAAACTACAAGGAGGTATCACCTCACACTGGTTAGAATGGGCATCATCAGAACATCTACAAACAATAAATGTTGGAGAGGGTGTGGAGAAAGGGGAACCCTCTTGCACTGTTGGTGGGAATGTAAATTGATACAGCCACTATGGAGAACAGTATGGAGGTTCCTTAAAAAACTAAAAATAGAATTACCATACGACCCAGCAATCCCACTACTGGGCATATACCCAGAGAAAAACATAATTCAAAAAGACACATGCGCTCCAATGTTCATTGCAGCACTATTTACAATAGCCAAGACATGGAAGCAACCTAAATGTCCATTGACAGAAGAACGGTAAAGAAGATGTGGCACATATATACAACAGAATATTACTCAGCCATATAAAGGAATGAAATTGGGTCATATGTAGAGACGTGGATGCACCTAGAGACTGTCATACAGAGCGAAGTAAGTCAGAAAGAGAAAAGCAAATATGGTATATTAACACTTATATGTGGAATCTAGGAAAATGGTATAGATGATTTTATTTGCAAAGCAGAAATAGAGACACAAATGTAGAGAAGAAATGTATGGATACCAAGGGGGTTGGGGGGTGGGAGGAACTGGGAGATTGGGATTGACACATATACACTATTGATACTATGTATAAAATAGACAACAAATGAGAGCATACTATATAGCACAGGGAGCTCTACTTAATGCACTGTGTTGACTTAAATGGGAAGGAAATCAAAAAAGAGAGGATATATGTATATGTATAGATGATTCATTTTGCTGTACAGTAGAAGCTAACACATTGTAAAGCAAACTATACACCAATAAAAATTAATTCAAAAAAGTAATAAAATAAAATTTTTAAAAAACTGTTCATATCCAATTTTGAAATTGTTTCTTATGGGAAAATCTTTCTCCAGACAGGATTTTCTTTAGGTTCTAGCAAGCAGCTAGAAAAGAATCAGACTATCTTTATCCAAAAGGGATTGAGGTAATTTGAGGGGAAGTTTAGTTATAAGGCCTGATGTATTTCCAGCCCACCCCACTCCTCTATATAGTCCTCTGGGGTCCCACCTGGTAGCCTGGAGTATTTCCCAAAGCCCATGAACCTTAATGCTCCTTAATTACCATTTTGTTTTCTCTTAAGCCTTGTGAAGACTGTCAACAGTTCTGCTTACCTTCTCAGTTTGTTAGCAGCTGCTTTCTCGTTGGCTTTTCTCTTTCTTGTCCTATGCCACTTATAAATTGTTGACTGCCTGGAGAAGAAAAGCAGTTCAGAATGTCTGGCTCACTTCATTGTGCACTTTTTCTCTTCTCAATTTTGGTCTTATAAATCCTAACATTTGATAACCTGAAACTCCTATTTTTGTCTCCCTAGCTCTGTTTGACTGCTTTTTACCACTTTCCGCCCCTATTGTTTATTAATCAACAAATGAACAGGGAGAAGGCAGCACAGGATGTTGGATTAAGAACAGAGACAAAGAGAGAACAAGATGTCTGGGTATCTTTTTATAAGGGCACTTTTCCCATCATGAGAGCTCCACCCTGTTGACCTCAACTAAACCTAATAACTTGCCAAAGGCCCCCTCTCCAAATACTGTACCATTACATTGGGCATTAGAGCTTCACATATGAATTTTGCAGGGACACAGTTCAGTCCATAATCCCATACTTTCCTCCCATGCCCAGTTACCACCCATTCTGGCCTGAGGCTTTCTGTCATAATACATTAATCTGTACATTATACATTAATTATACATATAATTAATATATTAATCTGTATTAATTAATAATACAGATTATTAATCTGTATTAATACATTAATCTGTACATTATACATTAATCTGTACATAATACATTAATCATAATACATTAATCTGCATTTTCTAGAATTTTATATAAATTTAATTATATTGTATGTACTCTTTTATGGTTTTTTTTTCACTCAGAATAATTATTTTGAGATTAAACCATGTTGTTGTATCAATAGTTTATTACTTTGTATTGCTTAGTAGTATTCCGTTATGTGACTGTACCATGGATTGTTTATTGATTCACCAATTGATGAACATTTGGATTATTTCCAATTTGGGGCTATTATAAATGAGCCTGCTATAAACATTTACGTATCAGTTTTTGTATGGACATATGCCTTTATTTCTCTTGGGCAAATACCTGAGAAAAAAAGACTGGATAATATGGTAGGTGTAAATCTAACTGAAAACAGTTCTGCAAAACTGTTTTCTAATGTGGTTGTATCATTTTTCATTCATACCAGCAGTCTATAAAACTAACTATAGTCAGTCATTTTAGTTATAGCAGTTCTAATATGTTTGTAATGGTATTGCATTGTGGTTTTTTTAAAGCATTCCTTAATGACTATTGATGTTGATCAATTTACATGTGCTTGTCATTCAAAAAGTTTTTTTTGTAAAGTGTCTGTAAAATATTTTACTTATTCTTAAATTATTTTCTTATTATTGAGTTTTGAGAGTACACAGTGTATTCTGAATCTAAGTCCTGTGTCAAATACATGATTCAGAAATATTTTATCTTAGTCTGTGGTTTGTGTTTTCATTCTCTTAACAGTGTTTTTTGGAGACAAGAGTTTTTAATTTTGAGGAAGTAAAATGTATCAATTCATTCTAGTATGGATGTGCTATTGGTGTTGAATCTAAAAAAAAGTCTTTGTCTTAATGCAAGATCACACACAAAAATCTTCCCCTATGCATTCTTCTGTAATTTGTATAGTTTTAGGGTTTACATTAAGGTCTGTGATCCATATTGGATTAATGGTTTGAGGTATGAATTGAAGTTCCTTTTATTAAACAAATGAATATCTAATTTTCCAACATCATTTGTGGAACTATTCTTCCTCAATTGAAGTACATTTGCACCTGTATCAAAAATCAGTTGTCAATATACATGGGAGTCTACTTCTGGATAATCAGTTATCTTCTATTGGCCTATTTGTCTGTGTTTGTATCAATACCACACTGCTTTGATTACTGTAGCTTTACAGTATGTCTGGAAATTATGTAGCATTAGTCCTCAAAATTTGTTCTTTTCCAAAGTTGTTTTGGCTAGTCCAGCTTCTTTGCACTTTCATATAAATTTTAAAATGTTTGTCACTTTCCAGAAAAAAAAGAATGGGATTTTGATTGGGATTATGTTAAATCTATAAATTAATTTGAGAATTGATATTGAATACTAAGTTTTCCAATCAATGAACAAACTATATCTCTCCATTTATTTATGCCTTCCTTAACTTCCCTCAGCAAAATTTTATGGTTTATAGTGTATAGTTTTCAAGTCTTTTGTCAAGTTTATCACTAAGTATTTCATATTTTTGATGCTATTTTAAATGGTGTTGGTTTTTATTTCAACTTATGATTGTTCATTGCTAGTATGTAGAAATAAAATTGGGTTTTGTATGTTAATCTTATATCCCACAACCTTGCTAAACTCACTCATTATTTCTATCAGCTTTGTTGTAGATCTTATAAAATAATCTACATAGATGATCATTATAGACATTATTTCTTGAAATATTTTTTTCTGTGCCTCCCCTCTTTTGGAAACTCCAATTCCATGTATATTAGGCTGCTTGAAGTTGTCCCTCATCTTACTGAGACCATTTTCATTGTTTGGAATTGTTTTTTCTGTGTTTTGTTTTGAATTTTTTCTTCTATCACTGTGTCTTCTAGTTTACTAATCTATTCTTCTCCAATATCTAATTAGTCATTAATCTATTCAGTATATTTTTCATCTCATACATTGTCATTTTTATTTCTGGAACTTTGATTTGGGTCTTTAAAAAAATCTTCCACATCTTATTTTTTGAAAATATGGAAAGTAGTTGTAACAGTTTTTAAATGTCTTTCTATGTTAATTCTAACATCTGTGTCAGTTCTGGAGTGGTTTTAACTGACTATTTTCCCCATTATCATTGAAATTTTCTTGGCTTTTTTTTACACCTGGTAATCTTTGATTGAAAGCCAGGTATTGTGGATTTTACCTTGTCAGGGGCTGGATAATTTGTATTCCTATAAATATTCTTAAGCTTTTTCTGGGACACAGTGAATTTACTGGGAATCTGCTTTATCCTTTTGCATCTTACTGTTAGGCTTTGTTAGGTGGGACTATAGAAGTATTCAGTCTAGGGTTAATTATTCCCAGTTACTGAGTCAAGATCTTCATGTACACTCTACCTAAGGTCTCATGAATCATGAGGTTTTCTCATCTTTTTGATGGGAACAAATTATTCCCGTCCTTGTCTGAATACCAGGCACTGTTATTGCTAATCCTTTGGAAAATTATTTTCCCAGTCTCAGGTAGTTTTCTCACATGCATAAACTTACCAGTTCTCAGCTAAATGCTAGCAAGGGGTCCCTTGAGATCTTCTGAATTTTCTCTCTGTGTAGCTCTCTCCACTCTGGTATCTTGTCTTGTCTAGCTGGTTTGGTCTCCCCACACTCTCAGCTCCATCTCCTCATCTCAGAGAATCCTCTGGGCTCTGCTTGGGTTCTGAAATGGCATACGGAGGTCAAAGGATCTTACTCTCTAAACACAAGGCGTCAGAGCAAAATTATTTCTCTTTAGGGTCACCAGGAGACAGCAAGAACTTTCAAAGAATTCAATCATGGGCAGGGGGTTGGTTTGCAGTGCTGTACAGCTGAGAATCAAGGCAGAACATTCTAAGGTAATTGTTGCAAAGTTTCCCATTTGATAAATACAAAATTTTTAGGACAGTCGTTAATATATTTTCTCCTTGATTCATAGTCATACTAAATATGTGCCTTGAATCAGTGTGCCAATGACTGTGTGAGAAGATTGTCCTTTTGAACAACCTACTGCAGAAAACAAAATGCTTCTGACAAAGACATATAGCTCCCTGAACTGAATGTCAGAATTCTGTATTATGATTTTGATTAAATATAGACTCAATATTTATTTCTGTCAGGACTCATCTCTGAAATTACGATGGAAGTCCAAGGGACACCATTCAATGTACAAAATATTTGTTTTCCATACACCTCATTGAAAGGGTATATTCAAATGTGTAAAAAGCTTACAAATTGTATTCTGGTTTGGAGCATACGTGAGTGATTCAAGTGTAATAAATGCGTCTGCTCAGTAATTCCCCATTGTCAGATAAAGGAGTATTAAAAAATTACTTATGGTCTACAGAATCTAATCCAAATAATTGAAATAGTATCATCATTTAAGTAAATCTTAAAGCTTAGTACTAGGAAAATAGAAGTCTTAGGAGAAATAGGATGGCAGCTTTCAGATATTGAATGGCTGCCATGTGAAAGAGAGATTAAAATTATTCTGTTTGGCTCAGGAGAGCACAGTTCGTACCAGTGGTTCAAAATTTTAGTATGTTAAATTTGGTTTCGTTGGAGACAGAATTTTCTAACAAGATTCTTCCATCTTGTAATAAGTTTCTTCATGTAATAATTATCACTTCTTTGGTTCACAGATACTTTACATTTTCAAAGCATTTTTTTCATTTTGATTCTTAAAACAATCCAGTGAAGTAGGTAAGGGAAATGGTGCCAGTGCACTGATTTACATCAGCTTGCAGGAGCCAATTTTGTGCATCTTTTCCCAAATCGGTGTTCAGAGATGTCGTGTTATTAGCTTGAAATTGACCATAATAGGAGTATTAAAACCATGCAAATTGACAAACACCACAAATACTTACCAGTCTCCACCTCCCAGCCAGTTATTAAATATTTACCAACACATCACTGGGGAAAGACAAATAAGGAGTCTGAGGTTTAGGTAAGTTCAGTGACTTCTCCAACGTCTAACAGCAAATAGGTGACTGAGCGACTGAATCAGCTATACTTTAGGGTAGGGGCCAGAAAGTTATTGATTGTGAGCTTCCACCCTGTGTTTGTGTGACTAAGAATGTTTTCACATTTTAAAAGGTTGCAAAAAAAAAGTTTGCAACAGAGAATATATGTCATAGGAAAACTTGTCATAGGCAAGCAGACTAAAATATTTATTATTTGACCCACTACAGAAGATGTTTCCTGGTCTAGAGCCTCAGCTCTATGATACTCCCTGTGTCAAAGACTGCTTCTTGTCCATCAGATTCCATTTTCTACATCTTCTACAGCAATTGAGCTGTAGCTGGACACTTGATTGCCTAGCTAAGCTATATTACTCAGCATCCCTCATGGCTAGGAGTGACTAAATGACTAAGCTCTCCTCAAAGGGATAGGCATGGAAGTGATCCGTGCAATTTGAGTGTCACTTTTTAAAAATGAAGATTGCTTTTGGGATTGCTATCACTTTTCCTTCTTGCTGACTGGAAAATTTGAAGGTTGGAGTAATAATGTTAAAAAACACTTATTGAGGATGGCAAAACTTCCCTGCTGATCTGGACTACTAGAATCAGTTTGTGAAGCAGAGTCCATTTACCTACCCAGGATTTTTTTCATGGGAAAAATTTACGTGAGAAAGAAATTTCTATCTTATATTAGCCATTGTATTTTTGGATCTCTTTGTCATAGCAGCTCAGCCTTTATCCTATACCTCCCTTTTCCCTGCCCAAAGCTCTTGCCTTTGACCCCCCTACAAAGCCCCCCTGTTTCCTCTAATCTCTCTTCCATGATTATTTAAGCTTAATTACTTTGGCTTAAGGCTAGCAAATGGTGAAGCTAATACTTGAAACCAAGTTCTGTGACTTCATTGTGATATAAAATAAGTATGTATGCACTGGAACTTAAATAAAAGGCTCAGTATTTTCCTGGAGAAGAAAACATGGAAAATAACTTCAGCTAGCCTTTGATACAGTGATTTTTTTTAACATCTTTATTGGAGTATAATTGCTTTACAATGGTGTGTTAGTTTCTGCTTTATAACAAAGTGAATCATCTATACATATACATATACATATATCCCCATATCCCCTCCCTCTTGCATCTCCCTCCCACCCTCCCTATCCCACCCCTCTAGGTGGTCACAAAGCACTGAGCTGATCTCCCTGTGCTATGTGGCTGCTTCCCACTAGCTATCTATTTTACATTTGGTAGTGTATATATGTCCATACCACTCTCTCACTTCGTCCCAGCTTACCCTTCCCCCTCCCCGTGTCCTCAAGTCCATTCTCTAGTAGGTCTGCGTCTTTAGTCCCGTCTTGCCCCTAGGTTCTTCATGACAATTTTTTTTCTTTTTTTAAAGATTCCATATACATGTGTTTGCATACGGTATTTGTTTTTCTCTTTCTGACTTCAGAGACAGTGCTTTCTTTTTTGGGGGGGTGCTGTACGCGGGCCTCTCACTGTTGTGGCTTCTCCCGTTGCGAAGCACAGGCTCCGGACGCGCAGGCTCAGCGGCCATGGCCCACGGGCCCAGCCGCTCCGCGGCATGTGGGATCCTCCCAGACCGGGGCACGAACCCGCGTCCCCTGCATCGGCAGGCGGACTCTCAACCACTGCGCCACCAGGGAAGCCCTGACAGTGTTTTCTTGATATCCGTGTTGATGAGTAGAAAGGACATGCACAATACATTACTATTCCTTACTGCCATATTGGGTTTTCTCTGAGAAAATGTGTAATTAAACTAGTTCCTATGAGTTATCTTAAAAAGAAAAGCCAATTCAGTGTACCAGGGTTCTCTTTTTCCACATCCTCGCCAACACTTCTTATTTCTTGTGTTTTTGATGATAGCCATCCTAACAGGTGTGAGATGATATCTCATTGTGGTTTTGATTTGCATTTCCCTGATGATTAGTGATGGTAGGAACCTCTTCATGTACATGTTGACTATTTGCATGCCTTCTTTGGAACAGTGTCTATTCAGGTCCTTTCCCCTTTTTATTTTTTTATTTTTTTATTTATTTTTATTTTTTTATTAGTTTCTGCTTTATAACAAAGTGAATCAGTCATACATATACATCTGTTTTTTTACTTTTGGTTTTTGTTTGTTTGTTTTTTGCTATTGAGTTGAATGAGTTCCTTGTATATTCCTTGAGTTGCTCCTCTAATGATGAATATGAAAAGGATCTTTGGTCTCAAATCAAATATTCAAATGCCTTAAAATAGTTCACCATTCCAATCCTGCTCTCTGAGACCAATCTGTAAATTACATTACACCAATCTATAATGGATAAAACGTATTTAAAATAAGGTCATGCTTGTTTGGATAAATGGAAAAAGACTTTTTGAAATGAGAAATGCAATTTTGATTTAATTTATTGAGACACTAAATCAATAGATCGTCCAAGTTGAAAGTGCACTTAGGCCAAACTTATAAATTCACATCTTCTAATATTTCTAAGCCCTGCTCTGTATCTTCTCTCTGGTTCTTGAAAGTTGTCTTTGTTTTGCTCCCTAGTCTCTAGTTTGGTGGAGCTTGTCTCTCTCCTATGTGTTTTGTTTAGGTGTTTAATAGCACAGAGGATAGAGCCAATGACTCTCTCTCTCTCTCTCTCTCACATACACACACACATACACACACACCTTTAAAAAGGGCTTGGACTGGTCACAAAGGCATTAGAAATCCTTTTAGCTTTTATGCTCCTCCCACAAACTAGTTATTAAAAGGTATAATTTCTGTGATATGGTGGAAGATTACCTTATTTAATCTTGGATCAGGGCTGTTATCAGTAGTACATAAGGGTACAAAACCAGCTCCATAGACTTGGTCCTCTGGGGTAGCTACCATCAAATAAGGCTTATCTGGACAGCAAAGAACTAAACATCAGGCTTGCTTTAAACCAAGATCACTAGGAAAAGCAGGGATAAAACACTCATTTATCCCTTTATTTATTAAAAAATATTTATTTGGGATTTACTCAGTGACATAGATTGAGCTAGTCCTGGGAAGACAGCAGTGCAAAGAACAGACACAGTTTCTGCCCTCATAGAACTTATCATCTACTGCAGAAAATAACACTGAACAAATAATGACAAATGAGTTGAGTGTTATGAAAAGCAAAGCACAGGGAGCAGTGGGGTGCATAGCAGAAATGTCTTCCTTTCTTTAGGTTGCCTCTTTAAAAGTGAAAATACTCTGGGATAGCTGACTACTAATTGGTTGTAAATTATCCATTCCTTAATTTAAATTGCTAGAATCAATTGTATTTTCTCATGAGAGTAGGGATCAGGAGAGAATGAAGAACAGAGTGTTTTGGGGTCAGGGAGACTGAAAATGAGGAAGATATTATATATGCTAAATTTCTTACTGGGAATTGTGGTCACCAGCTCAAATGCCAACAGTGAAGAAATAGATACAACAAGTGAAGGAAGCTGGCTGAAGGTTAGACAAGACAGTGCAGGAATATGTGCGGTCAATATTACTAGATCTTCCAACTTGAAGAGAAGTCAGAAGTCCAGATCGTTGTGTAAAATTTCCCAATTTTAAAATGTTGGCAGTTAATTCAGAATATGTTTAACCATTTTTAAAATTCTGTACTAAGTAAAATATATCTGTAGACAGGATGTGAGCTGGGGTCACCACTTTGCAACTTCTGTTCTATATTATAGTTGAGAGATTTGTGAAATGAAAGAAGTAAGGAATGGGAATGAAAGGATGGTTTTGAAGATAGCAAGGAAAAAAAAAGTGATGAGTTGGCAATGGTCTACGAAGCTTCCAAAGTCACATAGAAGAATATTAACTGAACAGTTTTCTTGAGCAAAAACCTCTCAGGAAATGCAGATTTGCTAAAGAGATGCTAAAGGAAATATTATCTCCCATAGTCACTACTGTTCTTATTTGTGTGTTTACAATTTCACTGCTTCTTATTATGGTGTTATTATATGTGTAGATGTATCAGGAAAACAGGAGCACACAGATATTATGGTTGTTATGGACTGAACTGTAAGAAAACATCTCTCAGTTGTTTAAGCCACCCGGTATGTGGTATTTTGTTATGGCAGCTGTAGCAAACTAATACAATAACAAAAAGCCATTTGTTATAGTGCTCAGAACTTATATCCACCTGAACCACTAATGAGGGTGAACAAGTCAGAGAATGTGGGAAAATCTGAGAAACTGAGCACAAGTGACTGCCAAGGTTGTACCATGAAAGATTTAATGGAGATTGTTGTGGAAAGTGCCATCCCTGCAAAAGCTGTTCCCTTAAGTGGAAACTGCTACTTCTACTAAGCACTTGGTGATGGGTTTGAGCCTGCTGTTGACTGGTAAGGGTATTAGTTGGAAAGATGAACTAGGAATGGAACAGAAGAGCAGGGACAAGGTAGGGTTCTCTAAACTTGTCTATATCTGTCCATCACTATATCTCACTTTGACAAATTTCCTAGTGTTTCACTTCTGCCTCCCAAACATTATACAGCCAACTCAAATACAGAACCATAGAGAGGAGAGGATTCTTGAAAACACAGCTCCCAATTTCATTTGGGAGGATTGGCTCCAAGTGGCTAATACACTTACATGCATAGAACATATCATTAACAATATATCATTTAGTTTCATTTTTCAACGTATAAGCAGTAACACACTGTATGCACTCATGTATGACTTGGTCTTTTCATTGAACATTAGGAATCTGAAATCAACCATGTTTATGAGTGCTGCCAGAGTTGCTTTCTTTTCATTCATATGTATTTAGTATGCCATAATTTACCCATTGTCCTGCTGATGTATATTTGGGTTGTTTCTCCTCTCTGGCTACTGCTAAGAGTAGTTAAACAATCCTGTACCTGTCTCCTGGCACTCATATTCAAGAATCTTTCTATGGTATAGACATAGGAGTGGGATTCCTAGGTATGTGCATTTTTGAATTTGCAAGATAATGCCAAATTAATTTTCTAAAGTAGCTTTCCTGTTTTGAATCGCAACAGAAGTATATGAGTTCCCATTACTTCATATCTTGAAAACAACTTGGAAGGCTCAGGCTTTTAATTTTTGAAATTTGGAAGGCATAAAACTGCATTTCATATGGCTTTTATTTTCAATTCCTTGATTACTAATGAAAATTAGTATCTATTAATATGATTTTCGAGCTTTGTTTTATGTGAAATTCAATTCCTATAGTTAGTCCATTTTTCTACTGAGTCATTCGTGTTTTTCTCTATATTAAATCATAGGGGTTATTTATTATGCCTATCAATCCTTTTGCAGTTATATGTGTTGTAAGTATATTCCTTAAATGTTTGACTTGTCTTTAAACATTCTGTTTTTTGATGAACAGATATCTTAAGTTTAGTGCAATCAAATGCATCTGTCTTTTCCTTTACTGAATTTGCATTTTGTATATTTGTAAAGCAATTCATTTTTATCTGAGATCATGAAGATAGTCTTCCATACATTCTCCTAAGAAAGAAGAAGGCTCATCCAATTTAGGCCTAACATCTTGTTCCTCAAAACACTGCCATAGGCGGAGATCACCTTCCTCCCCACAGATACACCAGAAATACAGCTACACGTGCAACAACTCCTACAGAACACCTACTGAACGCCGGCAGAAGACCCCAGACCTCCCAAAAGGCAAGAAACTCCCCACATACCTGGGTAGGGCAAAGCAGAGAGATTCCCGCACAGAGGAGCGGTGCCGAGCGGCACTCACCAGCCCGAGAGGCTTGTCTGCTCCCCCGCCGGGGCGGGCGGCGCTGGAGCTGAGGCTCGGGCTTCGGTCAGAGCGCAGGGAGAGGACTTGGACTGGCGGCGAGAGCTCAGCCTGAAGGGGGCTGGTGTGCCGCGGCTGGCCGGGAGGGAGTCCGGGAGAACTCTGGAGCTGCCGAAGAGGCAGGAGACTTTTTCTTCCCTCTTGGTTTCCTGGTGCGCGAGGAGAGGGGATTAAGAGCGCCGCGTAAAGGAGCTCCAGAGACGGGCGCGAGTCGCGGCTGAAAGCGCGGAGCCCAGGGACGGGCGTGGGACGCTGGGGCTGCTGCTGCCACCGCCAAGAAGCCTGTGTGCGAGTGCAGGTCACTGTCCACGCTGCCCTTCCGGGAGCCTGTGCAGCCTGCCACTGCCGGGGTCCCAGGATCCAGGGGCGGCTTCCCTGGGAGAACGCACGGCGCGCCTCGGGCTGGTGCAACGTCACGCCGACCTCTGCCGCTGCAGGCTCGCCCCGCACTCCGTGCCCCTCCCTCCCGCCCGACCTGAGTGAGCCAGAGTCCCGGAAGAGGCTGCTCCTTTAACCCTGTCCTGTCTGAGCGAAGAACAGACGCCCTCCGGCGACCTACATGCAGAGGCGGGGCCAAATCCAAAGCTGAGACCCAGGAGCTGTGAGAACAAAGAAGAGAAAGGGAAACCTCTCCCAGCAGCCTCAGAAGCAGCGGATTAAAGCTCCACAATCAACTTCATGTACCCTGCATCTGTGGAATACATGAATAGACAACAAATCATCCCAAATTGAGGAGCCAGGAGTCAGTGCTGTGCCTCTGAGGTGGGAGAGCCAACTTCAGGACACTGGTCCACAACAGACCTCCCAGCTCCACATAATATCAAACGGCGAAAATCTTCCAGAGATCTCCATCTCAACACCAGCACCCAGCTTCACTCAACGACCAGCAAGCTACAGTGCTGGACACCCTATGCCAAACAACTAGCAAGACAGGAACACAACGCCACCCATTAGCAGAGAGGCTGCCTCAAATCATAAAAAGTCCGCAAACACCCCAAAACACACCACCAGACGTGGACCTGCCCACCAGAAAGACAAGATCCAGCCTCATCCACCAGAACACAGGCAGTAGTCCCCTCCACCAAGAAGCCTACACAACCCACTAAACCAACCTTAGCCACTGGAGACAGACACCAAAAACAACGGGAACTACGAACCTGCAGCCTGCAAAAAGGAGACCCCAAACACAGTAACATAAGCAAAATGAGAAGACAGAAAAACACACAGCAGGAGAAGGAGCAAGATAAAAACCCACCAGACCTAACAAATGAAGAGGTAATAGGCAGTCTATCTGAAAAAGAATTCAGAATAATGATGGTAAAGATGATCCAAAATCTTGGAAATAGAATAGACAAAATGCAAGAAACAGTTAACAAGGACCTAGAAGAACTAAAGACGAATCAAGCATCGATTAAAAACACAATAAATGAAATAAAAAATACTCTAGATGGGATCAATAGCAGAATAACTGAGGCAGAAGAACGGATAAGTGAGGTGGAAGATAAAATAGTGGAAATAACTGCTGCACAGCAAAATAAAGAAAAAAGAATGAAAAGAACAGAGGACAGTCTCAGAGACCTCTGGGACAACATTAAACGCACCAACATTCGAATTATAGGGGTTCCAGAAGAAGAAGAGAAAAAGAAAGGGACTGAGAAAATATTTGAAGAGATTATAGTTGAAAACTTCCCCAATATGGGAAAGGAAATAGTTAATCAAGTCCAGGAGGCACAGAGAGTCCCATACAGAATAAATCCAAGGAGAAATACACCAAGACACATATTAATCAAACTGTCAAAAATTAAACACAAAGAAATCATATTAAAAGCAGCAAGGCAAAAACAACAAATAACACACAAGGGAATCCCCATCAGGATAACAGCTGATCTCTCAGCAGAAACTCTACAAGCCAGAAGGGAGTGGCAGGACATACTTAAAGTGATGAAGGAGAAAAACCTGCAACCAAGATTACTCTACCCAGCAAGGATCTCATTCAGATTTGATGGAGAAATTAAAACCTTTACAGACAAGCAAAAGCTGAGAGAGTTCAGCACCACCAAACCAGCTTTACAACAAATGCTAAAGGAACTTCTCTAGGCAAGAAACACAACAGAAGGAAAAGAACTACAATAACGAACCCAAAACAATTAAGAAAATGGGAATAGGAACATACATATCAATAATTACCTTAAATGTAAATGGACTAAATGCTCCCACCAAAAGACACAGACTGGCTGAATGGATACAAAAACAAGACCCATATATATGCTGTCTACAAGAGACCCACTTCAGACCTAGAGACACATACAGACTGAAAGTAAGGGGATGGAAAAAGATATTCCATGCAAATGGAAACCAAAAGAAAGCTGGAGTAGCAATTCTCATATCAGACAAAATAGACTTTAAAATAAAGACTACTAGAAGAGACAAAGAAGGACACTACATAATGATCAAGGGATCAATCCAAGAAGAAGATATAACAATTGTAAATATTTATGCACCAAACATAGGAGCACCTCAATACATAAGGGAAATATTAACAGCCATAAAAGGAGAAATCGACAGTAACACAATCATAGTAGGGGACTTTAACACCCCACTTTCACCAATGGACAGGTCATCCAAAATGAAAATAAATAAGGAAACACAAGCTTTAAATGATACGTTAAACAAGATGGACTTAATTGATATTTATAGGACATTCCATCCAAAAACAACAGAATACACATTTTTCTCAAGTGCTCATGGAACATTCTCCAGGATAGATCATATCTTGGGTCACAAATCAAGCCTTGGTAAATTTAAGAAAATTGAAATTGTATCAAGTATCTTTTCCGACCACAATGCTATGAGACTAGATATCAATTACAGGAAAAGAGCTGTAAAACATACAAACACATGGAGGCTAAACAATACACTACTTAATAACGAAGTGATCACTGAAGAAATCAAAGAGGAAATTAAAAAATACCTAGAAACAAATGACAATGGAGACACGACGACCCAAAACCTATGGGATGCAGCAAAAGCAGTTCTAAGAGGGAAGTTTATGGCAATACAATCCCACCTTAAGAAACAGGAAATATCTCGAATAAACAACCTAACCTTGCACCTAAAGCAATTAGAGAAAGAAGAACAAAAACATCCCAAAGTTAGCAGAAGGAAAGAAATCATAAAAATCAGATCAGAAATAAATGAAAAAGAAATGAAGGAAACGATAGCAAAGATCAATAAAACTAAAAGCTGGTTCTTTGAGAAGATAAACAAAATTGATAAACCATTAGCCAGACTCATCAAGAAAAAAAGGGAGAAGACTCAAATCAATAGAATTAGAAATGAAAAAGGAGAAGTAACAACTGACACTGCAGAAATACAAAAGATCATGAGAGATTACTATAAGCAACTCTATGCCAATAAAATGGACAACCTGGAAGAAATGGACAAATTCTTAGAAATGCACAACCTGCCAAGACTGAATCAGGAAGAAATAGAAAATATGAACAGACCAATCACAAGCACTGAAATTGAAACTGTGATAAAAAATCTTCCAACAAACAAAAGCCCAGGACCAGATGGCTTCACAGGGGAATTCTATCAAGCATTTAGAGAAGAGCTAACACCTATCCTTCTGAAACTCTTCCAAAATATAGCAGAGGGAGGAACACTCCCAAACTCATTCTACGAGGCCACCATCACCTTGATACCAAAACCAGACAAGGATGTCACAAAGAAAGAAAACTACAGGCCAATATCACTGATGAACATAGATGCAAAAATCCTCAACAAAATACTAGCAAACAGAATCCAACAGCACATTAAAAGGATCATACACCATGATCAAGTGGGGTTTATTCCAGGAATGCAAGGATTCTTCAATATACGCAAATCAATCAATGTGATACACCATATTAACAAACTGAAGGAGAAAAACCATATGATCATCTCAATAGATGCAGAGAAAGCTTTTGACAAAATTCAACACCCATTTATGATAAAAACCCTGCAGAAAGTAGGCATAGAGGGAACTTTCCTCAACATAATAAAGGCCATATATGACAAACCCACAGCCAGCATCGTCCTCAATGGTGAAAAACTGAAACCATTTCCACTAAGATCAGGAACAAGACAAGGTTGCCCACTCTCACCACTCTTATTCAACATAGTTTTGGAAGTTTTAGCCACAGCAATCAGAGAAGAAAAAGAAATAAAAGGAATCCAAATGGGAAAAGAAGAAGTAAAGCTGTCACTGTTTGCAGATGACATGATACTATACATAGAGAATCCTAAAGATGCTACCAGAAAACTACTAGAGCTAATCAATGAATTTGGTAAAGTTGCAGGATACAAAATTAATGCACAGAAATCTCTGGCATTCCTATATACTAATGATGAAAAATCTGAACGTGAAATCAAGGAAACACTCCCATTTACCATTGCAACAAAAAGAATAAAATATCTAGGAATAAACCTACCTAAGGAGACAAAAGACCTGTATGCAGAAAATTATAAGACACTGATGAAAGAAATTAAAGAGGATACAAATAGATGGAGAGATGTACCATGTTCTTGGATTGGAAGAATCAACATTGTGAAAATGACTCTACTACCCAAAGCAATCTACAGATTCAATGCAATCCCTATCAAACTACCAATGGCATTTTTCACAGAACTAGAACAAAAAATTTCACAATTTGTATGGAAACACAAAAGACCCCGAATAGCCAAAGCAATCTTGAGAACGAAAAATGGAGCTGGAGGAATCAGGCTCCCTGACTTCAGACTATACTACAAAGCTACAGTAATCAAGACAGTATGGTACTGGCACAAAAACAGAAAGATAGATCAATGGAACAGGATAGAAAGCCCAGAGATAAACCCACGGACATATGGTCACCTTATCTTTGATAAAGGAGGCAGGAATGTACAGTGGAGAAAGGACAGTCTCTTCAATAAGTGGTGCTGGGAAAACTGGACAGGGACATGTAAAAGTATGAGATTAGATCACTCCCTAACACCATACACAAAAATTAGCTCAAAATGGATTAAAGACCTAAATGTAAGGCCAGACACTATCAAACTCCTAGAGGAAAACATAGGCAGAACACTCTATGACATAAATCACAGCAAGATCCTTTTTGACTCACCTCCTAGAGAAATGGAAATAAAGACAAAAATAAACACATGGGACCTAATGAAACTTCAAAGCTTTTGCACAGCAAAGGAAACCATAAACAAGACCAAAAGACAACCCTCAGAATGGGAGAAAATATTTGCAAATGAAGCAACTGACAAAGGATTAATCTCCAAAATTTATAAGCAGCTCATGCAGCTCAATAGCAAAAAAACAAACAACCCAATCCAAAAATGGGCAGAAGACCTAAATAGACATTTCTCCACAGAAGATATACAGACAGCCAACAAACACATGAAAGGATGCTCAACATCTTTACTCATTAGAGAAATGCAAATCAAAACTACAATGAGATATCATCTCACACCAGTCAGAATGGCCATCATCAAAAAATCTAGAAACAATAAATGCTGGAGAGGGTGTGGAAAAAAGGGAACACTCTTGCACTGCTGGTGGGAATGTGAATTGGTACAGCCACTATGGAGAACGGTATGGAGGTTCCTTAAAAAACTACAAATAGAACTACCATATGACCCAGCAATCCCACTACTGGGCATATACCCTGAGAAAACCATAATACAAAAAGAGACATGTACCAAAATGTTCATAGCAGCCCTATTTACAATAGCCCGGAGATGGAAACAACCTAAGTGTCCATCATCGGATGAATGGGTAAAGAAGATGTGGCACATATATACAATGGAATATTACTCAGCCATAAAAAGAAATGAAATTGAGCTATTTGTAATGAGGTGGATGGACCTAGAGTCTGTCATACAGAGTGAAGTAAGTCAGAAAGAGAAAGACAAATACTGTATGCTGACACATATATATGGAATTTAAGAAAAAAATGTCATCAAGAACATAGGGGTAAGACAGGAATAAAGACACAGACCTACTAGAGCATGGACTTGAGGATATGGGGAGGGGGAAGGGTAAGCTGTGACAAAGTGAAAGAGCGGCATGGACATATATACACTACCAAATGTAAGGTAGATAGCTAGTGGGAAGCAGCCGCATAGCACAGGGAGATCAGCTCGGTTCTTTGTGACCGCCTGGAGGGGTGGGATAGGGAGGGTGGGAGGGAGACGCAAAAGGGTGGGGATATGGGAACGTATGTATATGTATAACTGATTAAATTTGTAAAATAAAAAAAATAAATAAATTTTAAAAATAAATAAATAAATAAAAAAAAAAAAAAAAAAAAAAAAAAAAAAAAAAAACACTGCCATATTAGGTTTTTGTTTTATGGCAGCATCCCATGTCCATGTTACAAATATCTTCCAGTTAGTATGGCTGTGTGACAAATGAGCCCAACATTTATGATGTAAAACAATCATTTATCATGACTCATCGATTTCATGGGTCAGGAATTCAGACAGGGGAAAAGTGGGGATTTCTTTTCTCTGCTCCATTGTACTTGAGGCCTCAGCTGGAAGACAACACCACCGGATCTAGAATTTTCTACACTCTGCTCCAAATAACGTTAGCCACTCATTGCCTGGGGAAGTATTTCTGCAACATGGAGGTAGGGGAATGGTTGTGAGGGGAGCACCTCCAGATTAAAACACCATAAACTTCCACTGTTCTTATCAAGATTCAATAAATTTTCTTGAATAAACACTTCTCAAATTGTTAAAAGCCTGAGTCTTTGAATTTTTTAAAAATAATTTTGCCCATTTTCATTGTTGCTTTTTCAGGACAGGATTTGCCAAGCTCCTCACTCAGCTATTCTGGAAGTTTCTTTCCCCTCTAGTTTCTTCACCTTCATTTTTGAAAGATATTTTTGCTGAGTAAAGAAATTATGCTCCACGGTGTTCTAGCTTCATTATTTTCCATAAGAAATGTACTGTATTCTTATGTTTGTTCAGGTATAGATAATAAGGTTTGTCTTTCCTCTAAAACCTTTTAAGATTTTCTATTTATTGATGGTTTTAAGTAATTGGATTATAACATATCTTAGAGTCATTTTCTTCATTTTCCTTGTGCTTAGAGTTCATTGAGTTTCTTTAAACTGCAAAGTGAATTATTTTCATCAAATTTTGAAAATAGCCATTGCTTCCTCAAATATTCTTTATATTTTCTCACTTTTTCCTCTCCTTCAGGGACTCCCCACAGAGCTTGATTTTCTTTTTTATAGTGTACTTGTGCCCTATTCACTTTTCCTCTCTGTGCTTCATTTCAGATAGTTTCTACTGTAGCATTGACATTCACTAATCATTTATTCTGCAATGTCTGCTCTGCTGTAAATACCATTCAGTGTATTTTTTATCTTAGATATTGGGATTTTTATCTGTAGGAATTCTATTAGGACCTATTTATATCTTCCATGTCTTTGTGCAACACAGTATATTCAATTTTCCCCTAGCTTCTTGCAAATATGGAATACTGTAATAATGACTATTTTAATGTCCTTGAGTACTAAATCTACAATATTTCAGTTCAGGGTCATTTATGACTGATAAATGTTTCTTGTCATTATGTTACTATGTTCCTTATTCTTTGCATGCCTCTTAATTTTGATTAGATAACAGGCATTGTGAACTTTATCTTGTTTACTGATGGATATGTTCACATTATTAAAAATATTCTTGAGCTTTGTTCTGAGACATACTGAGTTACATGGAAAAAGTTTGATCCTTTTGGATATTAGTTTTATCTTTGTTAGGTGATACTAGGGCAGTGTTTAATCTAGTGTTTAATTTTTCCTGCTAATGAGGTAAAAACTTCTGAGTATGCTACCCAGTGCTCTAAGTTATGAGACTATTGACTTTGTACGCTGGGAACAGGCTTTATGCCTAGACTTCTATAAGCTCTAGGAATTGTTTCCTGTAATTCTTCTATGTGATTCTTTCCATAGCCTCAGGTAGATATCTCAGACCTATGCACTCATCAGTACTCAGCTAAATACTCTAGGATATTGCTTTACAGATCTCCAAGTTCTCTCTTTGTGCAGTTCTCTCTTCATCACTATGTTTCACTTTGAACTCTCGTGACTCTGGCCTCCCCAGACTTCCAACTCTATCTCCTCAACTCAGGGAGACTATGATATTCCACCTGAGCCCCACCTCCCCATCCTATGCTGTAGCCTGGGGATTTATTCCAGGAAGTATTTATGTTACCAAGTCTGAGCTCCTACTGCTTGCCACATGACAGGCCAATAAATTGAGAGACAAGTTGTTGGAGCAAGGAAAAGCAACTTTACTTGGAAAGGCAGCAGACCAAGAATATGGTGGACTAGTGTCCCAAAGAACCATTTTCCCAGGTTTGGATGCTGGTTTCTTTTATAGAGCAAAGAGTGGGGAGGTGAGGAGGTAAAGTAAAAAAGGTGGTAAGTTGTTGTAAATATTTCCTGATTCTGGCCACAGTCCATAGGGGATGTGTTAATTTCTTCTTTCCTCCAGCCATTCACAGGTGGGCTTGGTCAGGATGTTTCCTGTGAGCTTAAACAAAGGTATTTTAACTTAACACTCGGGCATGGGAGGCAGGGTTCCTGGAGATGGGCCATTATGTATACTTTACGCTATAGGCAACATCATTTTAGTGATTAATTTGTAGCAAAAGCAATAGAATACAAAGGTTAAAGTAAAAGAAACAGGTCCAATATGGAGTCAGATTTGTTCTTCCCTATTACACTTAGGCAATATTATAGAACAAATTATTTGTTCCCTGAATCTTGAGGATCACTGTTCACCATTGCCCAATATCCAGTGTTTGGAAAACTAATTTTAATATGCTTTGGGTGGTTTATTTGTTGTTTCAGGTAGTAAGTTAATGATAAAAGTAACTCTTATGTTTGCCCATATATTTTCCATGTTTATTGCTCTATATTCTTTTATTGAGTTTTAAATTTTGATCTGGTGTAATTTTTTTCCTTTGACCTGAAGAACTTCCTTAAACTATTTTTTTGTAATGAATGAACATTTATACTGAATTATCTCTGGTTTTTTTTTGACTTTCTTTTTCTTTTAGTTTTATTTTGCCTGTTTTTTTTTGAGAGTATTTTCACTGGCATAGAATTCTAGGCTAACATGTTTGTTTCTTCTCTCAGCATTTATACCAAAAGTCTCACTGTCTTCTGGCATGTATTTTTTTCCTAATCAAATATCTGCAGTCTTTTAGAAATTTTTATTTCTGTATTGTGCATCTTTTCTTTGGTTGATTAAATGATTTTCTCTTTGCTACTGGTTTTCAGTTGTTTGATCAGGATCTGTTTCTTTTGTTTGTTTTCTGTTTTTTTCTACTTGATACTTGCTGAGAGTCTTAGATGTGTGTTTTTACTTTTCATCAAACTTGGAAAATTGCAGCCATTCTAACTTTTTTTTTTGCTCTCTTTCACTTCTGATATTCCAGTTATACATGTTAGCCAGATTCCCTGATACTCTGTTAACTTTGTTCATTATTATCTCTCACTGTAGCTAAGTTTGGATAGTTTCTATTTCTGGGTATTAAAGAGTCTATCCTTTATCCTCAGTATTTAGCTTGCTGCTTTTCTCAACCAGTGAATTTTTTATTCTAAATAATATATCATTCAGCTCTAGAAAATCTGTTCATAGCACTGATTTCTCTCCTAATTATTTTCATGTGTTTCTTTAATTCCTTGGACGTATTTATAACATCCGTTTAAAATGTTTGTCTGTAAATTCCATCATCTCTCTAATTTCTGGGTCTTTTCTGACTGACTTATTTCCATTCAAATTATAGGTCACATTTTCCTTCTTCTTCACATGTCTATTAATATGGATTGGATGCTTGAACAGGGTGAAGTTTACATTGCCAAGTACTGGAAATTTTTATCTTGCCTTAGTCAGTGTTGGATTGTGTTATGACTGGCATTAAATGTACTTTTGGATCAGCTTGATTCTTTTGAAGCCTGTTTTAGGCTTTGTGGCATGGGTCTAGAGTGGCACTCTAGGGCTAGTTTAGTTGTATTGCTAAGGTGTGACTCTTATGGGATTCTACTGCATTATTTAGGTGCACGACAACAACACTTCATCCTGGTTGCTTAGAATTAGAATCTCTCACAGCCCTGGGAAAGCTCTGGAAATTGTTCATTTTAGAGCTATCTTAGTTTCCTTTACCAGGGTTTTCACCTTCCTCGTGGATGTCTTGATATTCTGCAACAAACTCAAGGGGTCACCTATGAATATTCTAGAACTTTTTTTTTGAATAGTTTTCTCTTGTTCACCAATTTTAGACACTTCAGCCTTTCCAAATGCCAGTATCTATCTTCTCAAATTAATAAGATCTCTGTTCTCTGCTCAGTTTTTCCTCCTCATACTTTTGGTCCAGAAAGTGCCTCCAGGAAGGGAGCCAAGGGGATTACAGAAATCATCTCATTGTTTTCCCTTCTATCTAGGACCACAGTCATTCACGTTCTATTGTCTAATATCTGTGAACAGTTTTATAATGTTTTGCCCAATTTTCTAGTTTTTTAGGAGGGACTACTCCATGTCATTTCATCATGCTAGAAGCAGAAAATGAAACTTATTGTTTAAAGTTTCTCTTATGAGTTGTTTCATTTTAAACTGTATTTTCTAATTTTTTTATGTTGGTATATAGAAATGAAATTTAATGTTTTACTATTACATACAGCAATCTTATTTTCCTAAAATAGTTCTGATAATTTATCTGTGGTTACTTCAGTTTTCTACATAGACCATTTTTATCACGTGTAAATAAATTTTTGTTTCAAACTTTCCAAAACTTACACTTTTTGGGTTTTTTATTGTTTCCTCACTGCTAGGATCTCTGGCCCACAGTTAATAGAAATTCTGGTAGTGAGTTATACTATCCTGTTCCTGATCTTAAAGCAAATACTACCAGCATTTCACCATAATGTCTGACCTGTTGTATAGGTTTTTCTTAAATACTTTATATTAGATTGAGGAAATTTGCTTTTATTCCTTTGTATTTCTCAAGTGTGAATAATATGGCTCCCCAAATCACCAGGGGTCAGAAATAAGCTAAAAACCATTGATCAGCATGTAAAGACTGAGGTAAGAACCCTTAATTATACTTACAGTTAACCAAGGCAAGAAAGTTTCAATGAATCAATGGTAGATGTACCTAACATCAGTGTTCCTAATTCATCAAAGCTTGAGCCTGATACTGAATTTAGTTCCCAGCAGAGTTATTTATGTACCTCCAGCTTAGATGGGAAGTAGTATCAGTATAGGGGTGCTGCTAACTCCCAAAAAGTAGTCATTGTTGCCTAAGAGAGTAGTGTCTGGGGCTTCCCTGGTGGCACAGTGGTTGAGAGTCCACCTGCCAATGCAGGGGACACGGGTTCGTGCCCGGGTCTGGGAAGATCCCACATGCCGCGGAGCGGCTGGGCCCGTGAGCCATGGCTGCTGAGCCTGCACATCTGGAGCCTGTGCTCTGCAATGGGAGAGGCCACAGCGGTGAGAGGCCCGCGTATCGCAAAAAAAAAAAAAAAAAGAGAGAGTAGTGTCTGTAGGTGAGTTGTGATATAATCAAATAAAATCTTTCCATTTTAGATTGCTAGAGAGAATGAGTTCAATTATTGACTTTATTTGCCAGCTGGACAAACTGAACTATTGTGGTAATGCTACAAGTTGATTTCATTCATTGTTCTTTCAGAAAATATTTGCCCTGCCAGATAATATACTGGGAACCGAGAAACCACAGGAGAATTAGATTCACATGGGCCTTATCCTCAGAGTTTGATGTCTAACAGACTCATGGGGTGTTTGTGTCTACAGTTTTCTTTCAGAATGGCTCCATGTCCTTTTGGTAATACTTTCCTCCCATTCAGATGCCCAGTACTTTCGTGGTGCACCACCTACCAGCCTAAACATAAGGCTGTCCTGATTTCTACCCCCTTCCCAAAAAATAAATATATGATATAATCTTTTTGCAGAGGTTCCCCAAATTTCTCTGTTCACAGATCTTTTAATGTCTCAGTAATAGTATTCATTGAGCCCCAAGTCCAAAAGACTATTTCAATATATTAAATAGTTAATTGCAAACAAATCAGTAAGTATGTATGTCCTAACAACCTAGTGGCTAATAAAAAATTATACACATAAATTGGAAGAAAAAATATTTTAATTTTATTCTCAAATAATCATAATTACTTACTAATGGGATACATGTGCCTGTACAACTTCTTAAATTTTTAGAATCAAATTGGACATCACCATTTCCTGTTCCACAATGGTTTTTACATGGCATTTGCTTTTTAAATACAGGAACTGCCCAAATTCCAATTTAGCAAATGCATGATGTTGTCAAAAATAGTGTAGTACAGTCTAGTGTTGAGACTGTGAAATATCTTGAGCTAATAGTCCATGTGGTGTCTGACATATGTCAAATATCATACTCTTCCCCTTTAAATTTTAAAATATCCCACAACACCCCTGTGAAGTTCACTGTGTCTTCCTGGGGTACCTTGGTGCACAGTTTGGGAACCATATTCTGTGTCCTTTGCTCTCTATTAGATTAGTGTTATATGAGTGTTCCTTAATTTGATGAATACATTTGATGAACACCAACTTGGTAATGGATGGCGATGGCTTAATATAATACCATTCCTGGGTAAAATCCTGGCTTTAAAAGCAGCTTTACTCACCGTATTCAAAGTTAAAAAATCATATATACATCCAAGAATTGTACTTGGGTGGTGAGGAGACAATTTTAGACTTGGAGGGAATATTTCTGGACTCCCTCATTTACATCAGCTAGAAGGCTGCCTATTTCATCCTTCAAAAGGACCAATTCTGTCCAGACTCCTATAAGCACCAGAGAACATCCATATTTCCTGTAAGGATATGTTTAATGTTGGGGCCAGGCTGCTGTGTTCAAATCATGAGTCTGTCAGTTGCTAACTCTGTGACCTTGCAAGTTACTTAACTTCCTTGTACTTTAATTTCCCCATTTTTAATATAAAGACAAAAATAGCACTTATTGAATAATCCAGGGAAAGAGATTAAATTAGATAATGCATGTAGAGCATTTAAAACAGTGCTTGTCCTATTTACAAGAGCCAAAACTTGGAAGCAACCTAAATGTCCATCAATAGATGAATGGATAAAGAAGATATGGTACATATACACAATGGAATACTATTCAGCCATAAAAGAGAATGAAATCATGACATTTGCAGCAACATGGATGGACCTAGAGATTATCATACTAAGTGAAGTAAGTCAGAATGAGAAAGACAAATACCATATAATATCACTTATATGTGGAATCTAAAATATGACACAAATGAACTTATTTACCAAACAGAAACAGACTCATGGACATAGAAAACAAACTTATGGTTACCAAAGGGGAAAAGGGGGTGGGGAAGAATAGGAGTTTGGGATTAGCAGATACAAACTACTGTATATAAAATAGATAAACAACAAGGTCCACTGTATAGCACAGGGAACTATATTCAATGGAAAAGAATATGAAAAAATGTATATATATATATATGTGTGTGTGTGTGTGTGTGTGTATAAATGAATCACTTTGCTGTACACCGGAAATTAACACAACATTGTAAATCAACTATACTTCAATTAAAAAAAATTAAAACAGTGCTTGTTGCAGATTAAGTGCTTGGTAAGTGTCAATCATTATTATAGGCAGAAATAATAGGTATCAGTGGTCTCCTATGAATGAAGGCATATGAATGAGTGGATCTATGTCCTTTCTCTATCATTTGCCTAGACCCACTAAGAGAGATATAGGACAGTGGGGAAGCCATAGTCTTCACCTATAATACAGTGATCCTAGCAAGTGGTTATGGTTATGTGGGTTGTCCTGATTTTTCTGGCTATATATACTGACCAAATTGTTGACAATATCAATTCCTTTGGAGTTAAGGAGACGGTACTATAAGGCATAGACACCAGTGCTTGAAAAGCAGCAGTATTTGGTTTCAAATTTAAAGCTGGGGGTGGGGGGAGAGAAAGGGCTTATTAAGGGCTGATTAGCATTCAGTGGAAAATAGTGGTTGAGGAGAAGGTAAAAATCTAATTGCTCTATCTTTAGGCCCTTCTCTCAAGTTACATTAAAACTACAAATGGAAGGGAAGCAAAAAAATAAGAGCAACTTTGTAACTTGAAAGTCTTGAGTGACATGGTATTTCTATTTTATAATACCCTGGAGTACAGAGAATCATAAAATTTCCATCCACTGATATTGGTTTATTCAAAATAACACACCACTCAAGACAACTGATAATCCCCAGCCTCCTGGATATTTCATTTCATTTTTTAAAGAAAATACCAACAATACAGCCAATTCAAAGTCTTTTTCTCTAGGAGTCTCTAGAGAAGGATTCACATCTTGTTGAAAAAGAGGTAAGACACCAAAAGAAGGATTCATAAGGAAAGAGCTTAGTAAAGATCTTTTGTAGTTCTCCCCCCAAGTATATATTGATTGTACTCTTTTTGCTGCCAATAGGATCCATCCTATACAAGTCATGTGTGCAAGTTTATGGATGTACATAGTTATGACTAAGAAGCAAGATAATAATTGAACAGGAGCAAAGTAGAGGGGGAAAATATAATAGGAATCCGATGTGTGGGACAAAACCAGTGAGTCAGGAAATGGTGGGAAACCAGGATAAAGTGGGTTAAGCCTTCTTCAAAGCTTATTTGGAAAGAGGTGAAGCATAACTAGGAAAATAACACCAACTGAGGCTGGACAGCAGAGGAAGCCAGTTTGGCAGCTGAAAGAGATGGAGGCCTAATAGTTATTTCAAGGAGATTTCTATGAGGGTAGAGGAAATCACTGCTGTTGTCAAGAAGCTGACTGGGGCATGACCTTGAGTATCCAACCAAAATAAACTGGATTCTTCAGGATTCAGAAACTAAGCATAATCACGGGCAGTAATAGTTACCGTCATGATATTTCAAAACTGGTAGAAAACTGAAGTAAGTCAGACAGCGAAAGACAAATATCATATGATATCACTTATATGTGGAATCTAAAAAGAACGGTACAAATGAACTTATTTATAAAATACAAATAGAGTCACAGATGTAGAAAACACACTACTATAAATAAAATAAATAACTAATAAGGACCTACTGTATAGCACAGGGAAATCTACTCAATACTCTGCAATGATCTTTATAGGAAAAGAATCTAAAAAAGAGTAGATATATGTATATGTATAGCTGATTCACTTTGCTGTATACCTGAAACAAAACCAACATTGTAAATCAACTACACTCCAATAAAAATTGTAAAAAAAAAAAAAAAAAGGAACACTTTCGTCACTACCTCATTTTGTATATAAGGGAATGGATGCTCAGGGGGTGGAAAAGACTTGCTCCAGGATCACATGGTGAGTTAGTGTCAGAGTCAGGGCTCCTAATGTCTGCTTTATGCTGTTTCTTATCATAGAACCATCTTCAGAAGCAGGGGATTGAACAGGCACTATCACAGACACTGTAGCCAACTTTCTCTCTGTTGTTTATTTAGCATGTCTTTATCCTAGGCTTGTAATCTTTATGTAGAAATGCAGTTGACTAAATGCTTTCTGCAAGCTATACAGATCATCACTCATAAGGAATATTTCCAGAACTCAACCAGAAGAGTAAATGTCTTATTTTTCTTTAATCCTTTAATATTACCAGAGAATATTTCAGGGAAACTATTAGGGGAAAGAAAAAGTTATCTTCAAAACATTCCAGTTTCAATCATCTCTGTCAAGAAAAAATAAGCACAGAGAAATGTCCCCAGCCTTCATAAAGTTTTGCCCTACTGCCAAAAATTGTTATATCATTTTGGGTTAAGGCATTTTGAGAGCAATATATTGGCAAAAATGCACTTAGAAAAATCTTTGAGGAAAAGGTGAATTGCAAGAGTTGTCAGTTTGGGGAAGATAGGGGCCGAAAACAGAGGAGATCAAAGAAGACAAATGTCTGAGGTGTGGTTAAGTTCTCTGGATGCATCCTGAAGGCAATGAGGACTTCATGGTGATAGAAGGGTGACAGAAGTGCAGAGGCATTGTTAATTTCACACCTTTGTTTCTGGGGAAAGAGAGAAACATTCCTCATTGTCTCTGAATTGGCTTTGTTGTTGTTATTTTTTTAATAGATCTTTATTGGCATGTAATTGCTTTACAATGGTGTGTTAGTTTCTGCTTTATAACAAAGTGAATCAGCTGTACATATACATACATCCCCATATCTCCTCCCTCTTGAGTCTCCCTCCCACTCTCCCTATCCCACCCCTCTAGGTGGTCACAAAGCACTGAGCTGATCTCCCAATGCTATGCGGCTGCTTCCCACTAGCTGTCTATCTTACATTTGGTAATGTATATATAAGTCCATGCCACTCTCTCACTTCATCCCAGCTTACCCTTTCCCCTCCCCATGTCCTCAGATCCATTCTCTACACCTGCATCTTTGTTCCTATCCTGCCCCTAGGTTCTTCAGAACCTTTTTTTTGTTTTTAGATTCCATATATATGTGTTAGCATATGGTATTTGTTTTTTCTCTTTCTGACTTACTTCACTCTGTATGACATTCTCTAGGTCCATCCACCTCACTACAAATAACTCAATTTTGCTTCTTTTTATGGCTGAGGAATATTCCATTGTATATATGTGCCACATCTTCTTTATCCATTCATCTGTCGATGGACACTTAGGTTGCTTCCATGTCCTGGCTATTGTAAATAGAGCTGCAGTGAACATTGTGGTACATGACTCTTTTTGAATTATGGTTTTCTCAGGGTATATGCCCAGTAGAGGGATTGCTGGGTCATATGGTAGTTCTATTTTTAGTTTTTTAAGGAAGCTCCATACTGATCTCTAATGTCTGTATCAATTTACATTCCCACCAGCAGTGCAGGAGTGTTCCTTTTTCACCACACCCTTTCCAGCATTTATTGTTTCTAGATTTTTTGATAATGGCCATTCTGACCGGTGTGAGGTGACACCTCACTGTAGTTTGGATTTGCATTTCTCTAATGATTAGTGATGTTGAGCATCCTTTCATGTGTTTGTTGGCAATCTGTATATCTTCTTTGGAGAAATGTCTATTTAGGTCTTCTGCCCATTTTTGGATTGGGTTTTTTGTTTTTTGAAATTGAGCTGCTTGTAAATTTTGGAGATTAAGCCTTTTTCAGTTGCTTCATTTGCAAATATTTTCTCCCATTCTGAGGGTTGTCTTTTCATCTTGTTTATGGTTTCCTTTGATGTGCAAAAGCCTTTAAGTATAATTAGGTCCCATTTGTTTATTTTTGTTTTTATTTCCATTTCTCTAGGAGGTGGGTCAAAAGAGATCTTGCTGTGATTTATGTCATAGAGTGTTCTGCCTGTGTTTTCCTCTAAGAGTTTTATAGTGTCTGGTCTTACATTTAGGTCTTTAATCCATTTGGATTTATTTTTGTGTATGGTGTTAAGGAGTGTTCTAATTTCATTCTTTTACGTGTAGCTGTCCAGTTTTCCCAGCACCACTTATTGAAGAGGCTGTCCTTTCTCCATTGTATGTTCTTGCCTCCTTTGTCATAAATTAGGTGACCATATGTGCGAAGGTTTATCTCTGGGGTTTCTATCCTGTACCATTGATCTATATTTCTCTTTTCATGCCGGTACCATACTGTCTTGATTACTGTAGCTTTGTAGTATAGTCTGAAGTCAGGGAGCCTGATTTCTTAGGCTCAGCAGAACAGAAGGGGCCCAGGCGTGCCTCCACCTCTGGTCTCAGAGGGCAGGGAATCCCACTTGGGACCCCAGAAGGCTTTCTGGGTTCGAGTGGGTGGGGCAAACGCCCTCTGCTCCTCCAGTTCTGGAGGGTCCCTATTGCCTGCCTCTCCTGATCTCCCCAGCCTCCCTTCTATGCCCCCAGGACCCACGCAGCCTGGAGAGGGCTTTGGAGGGTGGGAGATCAGACTGGGAGCTCAGCAGACACCCTGTGCTCAAGTGAGCAGGGCACAAATCCTCTGCTCCTTTCCCGCTCCTCTGGCCCTGGAGGGCCCCTCCCGCCTGCCTCTCCTGTTCTCTCCTGGCCTCTCTCCTATGCCCCCAGGACCAACACAGCCCGGAGGGGACCTCTGAGGACCTAGGACCCGTCCCAAGAGCTGGGCAGACTTCCCCAGCCAATTGGGCAGGGGAAAAGCTGGGCCCGCTACCCCCTGATCTGAGCACCTGAGGGTCCCTCCAAGCATGGGAACACCTCTCCCCACCAGCCACACCTCAGGGGCACTGGTCCTGTCCGGCCTCCACTTCTCCTCTCCCCTTAGTCCGCACACGTCCTACCTGTTCGCTTGGGAATTCTTCCTGTCTCCTTGGGTGTTGTGGTCCCCACATCAGCATCCAGCAGGTGCCCTAATTTGGGGAGATGTGAACTCTGCGTCTTCCCACACCACCATCTTGACTCCACCCTCTTGGCTTTATTTTAAGGCTGTTGTATCTAGGACTTGATTAATGAATCCAGGACAAATAATTTTAAATCAAATTTTTTCTTAAACAAAATAATTTTTTCTTAGTCAACACTTTGGAAAAAAATGCCCAATATTTCCAAGAAACATTAAAAATACCAGTTTGTATATTATAGACATAACTGACAGCCATTTCTCCCTTGATGCCTTGAACAACCTATCCTTATTTTTCATGAAGAAAGCTGAGAAGATGCCATGCTAAAAAGCATCAGCAGAAAATTACAAGCCAACAGCAAAGTTATATGTTCTATTGACCTACTTGTGTTCCAGATCATTAAATGAATCTACTGACGACCACACAATGGAGTGTTTTCAATTTTCCATGTGAGCATCAACTAGCTCCATTAAAATGAAAGCTGTTTTATGGAAGATGCCTGACCCCCCTAATAAGGACATCACTGAAAAGGAGGCAGAGCAGAGCATGGAAAATAATCTCTTACATAAATTAGATAACTAATAAGGGCTTACTCTATAGCACACGGAACTCTACTCAACACTCTGTAATGTCCTATATGGGAAAAGAATCTAAAAAAGAGTGGATGTATGTATATGTATAACTGATTCACTTTGCTGTACAGCAGAAACTAACACAACATTGTAAATCAACTATACTCCAAAAAAAACTTTAAAAAAGAATCTTTGACAAATAGGAAACTAACCACCTAGACTGCCTTCTTATAAATGTTTAAAAAAGATATAAGTTTGTGTATATTGTTCTATAGTTGGACCAAACTAATGGTGTTCTCAGGGACCGTCCTTTGTGATTAGCCTTTCTTTGAGTATTTATAATAAGGTGTGGCACTAGAGTCACAAAGCCTACCATCTGACTGACTGCATGATACCAAGAGTTTGTTGAGGACTGTCCAGTGTGCCAAGCACAATGCTAAGCATTTTACACGCATCATCTCATTTCATCAGCCCTACAGCCATGGGATACAGCTGTGTGATACTTTATATTTGTCTCTGTATTACTGATAAAGAAACTAAGGTGAAGTAATTTATTCCAGGTCACACAACAAAACTGTGGCAGGGCAGGGATTCATACCCAGCAAGTCTGATTCCAGAGCGTATTCCCCTGGGTTCTAATCTAACTGTAGTAGAATATATAACCAAATAAGTCAATTTGTTTGATTGGATTTGAATGTATACATCATTTTTTAGACATATAAAATGTAGAAGCATAGAAATTAGAAATGATTGAGTCCACCTCTACACTCTGATCTTTTACAAGTAGGGAAACTGAGACATGGAGAGGAAAAACGGTTAAATTCAAGCGAGAAAATATTTGATGTTTGCTATGGTCTGAATGTTTGTGTCCCCCAGAATTCATATGTTGAAATCCTAATGCCCCATATGATGGTATGGGAAAATGGGGCCTCTGGGAGGTGCCTAAGTCATGAAGGTGGAGTCCCCATGAATAGAATTAGTGCTCATATAAAAGAGACCCCACAGAACACCCTAGCCCCTTCTACCATGTGACAATACAATGAGGAGTTTGCGACCTGGAAGAGGGCCCTCATCCAATCATGCTGGTATCCTGATCTCAGACTTATAGCCTCCAGAATTGTGAGAAATAAATTTTTGTTGCTTATAAGCTACCTAGTCTGTGGTATTTTGTTATAACAGCCCAGACTAAGCCAATTGTGGAGCCAGGATTAGATCAGAGACTTATGACTCCTGAAGTTCTCTGTTTTCTACCGTGATTTCTTCCTTCTTCCTTTCCTCCTTTATTCCTTCCTTCCTTATTTTATGTGCTTTTTGAATTTGTGTAAACCTGCAGCATGCCTAAATGGCTGTGCTGTGTATGTTAAAATTCCTTTTCTAAATACTGTCATTGTTTCAGATTGTCTAGTTCTGGGTAAAGTCATGTGATCCAATGTAAATGGAGGAGCAGGAATAATCAGTGTCCCTCAAAGAGCAGAAAATATATAGATCATTCTTATTAATGGGAAAAGCCACAATATTACAGAGGACAATAAAATACTGTTTTATTTTTCATTTTTAAGAAACCATCTTTTTCTTAATCAGCATTATTAAGAGATTATTTATTTACAAATTATGTACCCATTTTAAGATTACAGTTTGAGGTATGTATATATATATATATATATATATATATATATATATATATATATATTTCCACAAACAAGATATACAGTGTTTCCATAATCACAGATTGCCTGGTGCCCCTTCCCAGTCATTACCCTTCTCTGACTCCCAGCCCAGGTAATCACTGTTCTTTCTGTGACTATAGATTAAACTTGGACTTTCCCAGTGTTTATATATAATATAGAATCATAGAATATATATTTGTTTTTATCTGGTTCCTTTCCCTTAGCATAATGCTTTCAAGATCCATTCATATTATTTTGTGTGTCAGTCACTCCTTTTTTTTCTCAGTAGTATTCCATGTCATCTAGATCATTACTTGCCAATCCATTCACCAGTTGATGGATATTTGGCTGGTTCACAGATTTTGGCTAGGATGAGCAAAGATTCCATGAACATTCATGTTCAGGTCTTTGTGTGAATACATAGTTCATTGCTTTGGGGTAGATTCCTTAAGAGTAGAATTGCTGGGATGTACTTGTAAGGAGCTGTCAAACTGTTTTCAAAAGTGGTTGTATTATTTTATGCTCCCACCATCAGCATGGGAGTTCCATTTGCTCCATATTCTTCAGCACTTGTCATTGCCATTCCTTTTTTTATTTTAGCTGTTATCATGAGTTTATCTTCCTATTATTGAGGTGTAAGATTATATGTGTTAGATACAGGTCTTTTGTCAGATGTAAGTATTGTGTTTTAGGGTTTATCTTTTCAATATGTGTTTTTTGAAAACCAAAAGTTTTGCATTTTGATGAAGTCCAATTTATCAAGTTATCTTTCAAAGTTCCTACATTTTGAATCCTGTTTAAGAAAACTTTTCCTACCCTAATAAGATTTTCTCCTATGTTTTCATCCAGAAGTTTTATAATTTGAGCTTTTACATTAAGGTTTAGGATACATTTGAGATAACTTTAGCATATGGTGTTAGGTAATCATTAAAGTTATTTTATTTTCATATGGATAGCCAATTGTTTCAACACCAGTTATTAAAAAGACTTTCCTTCCCCTATTGATTTACCTTGGCACCTTTGTCAAAAATAAATTGACCATAAATGTCCTGAACTCTGTAGTCTATTACATTTATCCGTATTTCTATTTTTATGCCAGTATCATTACTGTAACTTTCAGTAAATGCTGAAATTAAGTAGTGTAAGTTTTCCAACGTTGCTTTTGATTCATCTCTTCTTTATTCCCTTTTCTATTTTCAGCCTTCATTTGGAATAACCAACTTATTTAGGATTCTATTCATCTCCACATTTGGCTTATTAACTAACCATCTGTGTTTTACTCTTTTAGTCATTGCTCTAAGTTTTACAACATATATCTTTCCCTTACCATTGTCTAACTTCAAATAATACTATATTACTTCATGTCAAATATAAGAGCCTTTCAAAAGTAGGCTTCCATTCGCCCTCTTCCTTCCTCTGTACTAATGTGTTACTGCTGTCATACATCTCATTTCTTTATTTGTGATAAACCTCTCAATGTATTGTTAATTGTTAATATTTTTAAGTAATTATGTCTTAAAGAAGTCAAAAATGAAAAAAAAACGCCTCTCATATTTACTCACATACTTCTTTTTTATGCTTTGCATTTTCTTCTGTATATCTGTGCTTCCATCTGGTATCATTTTCCTTCTGTGTGAAAAAGTTCCTTTAAGCATATCTTATACTGCCAGTCCACTGAGATCAAATTTTTTCATTTTTGTTTTTATTTCACATTAGAAATATATTTTCTTTGTATATAGAATTTTAGATATCCTTTTTTTTCCTCATAGCATTTTTTTTTTTTTTTGCAGTACGCGGGCCTCTCACTGCTGTGGCCTTTCCCATTGCGGAGCACAAGCTCCAGACACGCAGGCTCAGTGGCCATGGCTCACGGGCCCAACCGCTCCGCGGCACGTGGGATCTTCGCGGACCGGGGCACGAACCCGTGTCCCCTGCATCTCCCCTGCATCGGCAGGCGGACTCTCAACCACTGCGCCACCAGGGAAGCCCCCTCATAGCATTTTAAAGGTGTGATTCTATTGTCTTACAGAGTTTCTGAAAAAAAAAAGTATGTTCAAAGTTTGATCATTGTTTTCTGTATGAAACATGCTTTTTACCTCTGGATGATTATAAGATTTTCTCTTTAACATTGGTTTTCAGCAACTTGAATATGATGTACCTTTGACTGGTTTTCTTTATGTTTAATCTTCTTGGCAGCCGTTTAATAGTCTTAGTAGATTTGTGGGTTCCTATTTCTCAAAAATTTGGAAAATTTTCAGCCATTATTTCTTCAAATATATTTCTACCCCACTCCTCTGGCAATCCAATTATGTGTCTGTTAGAATATTTGATATTGTGTCATTTTTCACTGATGTTGCCTTGCTTTATAAGTCTTTTTTCTGACTGACAGGAGAAGATGGCAGAAGAGTAGGACGCGGAGATCACCTTCCTCCCGACAGATACATCAGAAATACATCTACACATGGAACAACTCCTACAGAACACCTACTGAATGCTGGCAGAAGACCTCAGACCTCCCAAAAGGCAAGAAACTCCCCACGTACCTGGGTAGGGCAAAAGAAAAAAGAATAAACAGAGACAAAAGGATAGGGACAGGACCTGCACCAGTGGGACGGAGCTGTGAAAGAGGAAAGGTTTCCACACACTAGGAAGCCCCTTGGTGGGCAGAGACTGCGGGTGGCGGATGGGGGGAGCTTCAGAGCCGCGGAGGAGAGCTCAGCAACAGGGGTGTGGAGGGCAAAGCGGAGAGATTCCCACACAGAGGATCAGTGCTGACCTGCACTCACCAGCCAGAGAGACTTGTCTGCTCACTCGCTGGGGCGGGCGGGGCTGGGAGCTGAGGCTCGGGCTTCAGTCAGATCCCAGGGAGAGGACTGGGGTTGGCAGCATGAACGCAGCCTGAAGGGGGCTAGTGCACCACGGCTAGACGGGAGGGAGTCAGGGAAAATGTCTGGAGCTGGTGAAGAGGCAAGAGACTTTTTCTTCCCTCTTTGTTTCCTGGTGCGCTAGGAGAGGGGATTAAGAGCACTGCTTAAAGGAGCTCCAGAGACCGGCGCAAGCCGCGGCTATCAGTGCGGACCCCAGAGACGGGCATGAGATGCTAAGGCTGCTGCTGCCACCAACAAGAAGCCTGTGTGCGAGCACAGGTCACTATCCCCACCTCCCCTTCCGGGACCCTGTGCAGCCCGCCACTGCCAGGGTCCCGGGATCCAGGGACAACTTCCCCGGGAGAATGCACGGCACACCTCAGGCTGGTGCAACGTCACGCCGGCCTCTGCCGCCGCAGGTTTGCCCTGCCTCCGTACCCCTCCCTCCCCCCGGCCGGAGTGAGCCAGAGCCCCCGAATCAGCGGCTCCTTTAACCCCATCCTGTCTGAGCAAAGAACAGATGCCCTCAGGCGACCTACACACAGAGGCGGGGCCAAATCCAAAGCTGAGTCCCGGGAGCTGTGAGAACAAAGAAGAGAAAGGGAAATCTCTCCCAGCAGCCTCAGAAGCAGCGGATTAAAGCTCCACAAGCAAATTGATGTACCCTGCATCTGTGGAATACCTGAATAGACAACGAATCATCCCAAATTAAGGAGGTGGACTTTGGGAGCAAGATAGATGATTTTTTCCCCTTTTCTTCTTTTTGTGAGTGTGTATGCTTCTGTGTGAGTATTTGACTGTATAGCTTTGCTTTCACCATTTGTCCTAGGGTTCTATCCATCCGTTTTTCTTTTTTACTTTAAAATTTTTTTTCTTAATAATTATTTTTTATTTTAATAACTTTATTTTATCGTACTTTATTTTATTTTATCCTCTTTCTTTCTTTCTTTCTTTCTATTTTTTCTCCCTTTTATTCTGAGCTGCGTGGAGGACAGTCTCTTGGTGCTCCAGCCAGGCATCAGGGCTGTGCCCCTGAGGTGGGAGAGCCAAGTTCAGGATGCTGGTGCACAAGAGACCTCCCAGCCTCATGTAATATCAAATGGCAAAAATCTCCCAGAGATCTCCATCTCAACACCAACACCCAGCTTCACTCAACGACCAGCAAGCTACAGTGCTGGACACCCTATGCCAAACAACTAGCAAGATAGGAACACAGCCCCATCCATTAGCAGAGAGGCTGCCTAAAATCATAATAAGGCCACAGACACCCCAAAACACACCACCAGATGTGGACCTGCCCACCAGAAAGACAAGATCCAGCCTCATCCACCAGAACACAGGCACTAGTCCCCTTCACCAGGAAGCCTACACAACCCACTGAACCAACCTTAGCCACTGGGGACAGACACCAAAAACAACGGGAACTATGAACCTGCAGCCTGCGAAAAGGAGACCCCAAACACAGTAAGATAAGCAAAATGAAAAGACAGAAAAACACACAGCAGATGAAGGAGCAAGGTAAAAACCCACCAGACCTAACAAATGAAGAGGAAATAGGCAGTCCACCTGAAAAAGAATTCAGAATAATGATATTAAAGATGATCCAAAATCTTGGAAATAGAATAGAGAAAATGCAAGAAACATTTAACAAGGACCTAGAAGAACTAAAGAGGAAACAAGCAATGATGAACAACACAATAAATGAAATTAAAAATACTCTAGATGGGATCAATAGCAGAATAACTGAGGCAGAGGACCGGATAAGTGACCTGGAAGATAAAATAGTGGAAATAACTACTGCAGAGCAGAATAAAGAAAAAAGAATGAAAAGAACTGAGGACAGTCTCAGAGACCTCTGGGACAACATTAAATGCACCAACATTCGAATTATAGGGGTCCCAGAAGAAGAAGAGAAAAAGAAAGGGACTGAGAAAATATTTGAAGAGATTATAGTTGAAAACGTCCCTAATATGGAAATGGAAAAAGTTAATCAAGTCCAGGAAGCACAGAGAGTCCCATACAGGATAAATCCAAGGAGAAACACGCCAAGACACATATTAATCAAACTATCAAAAATTAAATACAAAGAAAACATATTAAAAGCAGCAAGGGAAAAACAACAAATAACACACAAGGGAATCCCCATAAGGTTAACAGCTGATCTTTCAGCAGAAACTCTGCAAGCCAGAAGGGACTGGCATGACATATTTAAAGTCATGAAGGGGAAAAAACTACAACCAAGATTACTCTACCCAGCAAGGATCTCATTCAGATTTGATGGAGAAATTAAAACCTTTACAGACAAGCAAAAGCTGAGAGAGTTCAGCATCACCAAACCAGCTTTACAACAACTGCTAAAGGAACTTCTCTAGGCAAGAAACACAAGAGAAGGAAAAGACCTACAATAACAAACTAAAAACAATTAAGAAAAAGGGAATAGGAACCTACATATCGATAATTACCTTAAATGTAAATGGATTAAATGCTCCCACCAAAAGACACAGACTGGCTGAATGGATACAAAAACAAGACCCATATATATGCTGTCTACAAGAGACCCACTTCAGACCTAGGGACACAAACAGACTGAAAGTGAGGGGATGGAAAAAGATATTCCATGCAAATGGAAATCAAAAGAAAGATGGAGTAGCAATACTCATATCAGATAAAATAGACTTTAAAATAATGTTACAAGAGACAAGGAAGGACACTACATAATGATCAAGGGGTCAATCCAAGAAGAAGATATAACAATTATAAATATATATGCACCCAACATAGGAGCACTTGCTCATGGGCACTCTCTCTTGGCACTCCACCTGCTTGGTTGATCCTGCTCCCTTGGAGCTCCTCTCATATGGCCACCTGTTTGGCATACTGTGCCTCTCTCCTTTAGGAGTTGTGTGTATAATAAATCTCTCTCAGTTTCCTGCACCTCTCCGTGGTGTTATGCTGTGTCTGCCTCTGACTGATCGTCAACAATTCCTATTTTAAGTAACGAAAACAAAACTAAACCAGAAATGGACCAATTCTTAGAAAAACACAAGCTCGTGCAACTCACTCAAGAAGATATAGGATGCTGCTTCAATCTGCATCTACTAGAATGATCTATTGATACATGCTATAACAAGGGTTTAAACAAAGTGCTTGGGGGGGTGGTATTTACAAAAGTGTAGTTAATTTCAGCTGAGAGAATCGGCATGAGTTTAATAATGTGGAGTTGAGGGGAGCTTCAGTGAATAAAATGAATTTTGTTAGGTGGGAAATGTATTTCAGGTTCTGCGAGTAGCCATGAGTAAAGACATGGAGATGTGAGCATATATTGCATGCTTGTTAAACTTTGAGGGCAGTGTGGCTGGGGCTTGAGTGTGTAGAGGGCTGTAGTTGGAGATGAGATTTTTTTAAAAGTACATCAAGACTAGTGGATTAAGGGATGTAAATACTGTCTTCAGAATCTAATCTGAATGATACAGTTAACAAACCATATTTTTTTGTTCAGGGAATGAAGTGATATGATTTGTATTTGTAGACAGCTCCCTCTGTATGTAGTGTAGAGGATGGATTTAAGGGGTTAAGACTTATTAAGAGATATTCAGTTAGCATCAGTGGGGAATGATGAGTACTTGACATAAGATAATGGCAGTAAGAATAAAAATTATCTTTTTCTTTATTTTTTATAGTTTTACCTCATAAAATGATGCTTGACAAATTGCTTTCTCTGAGGATAAAACCATCTCTATGTCATCTACAGTGATTATACCCAATGAATTTGGGCTTCTGTACTACAAGTATCTGGAGGAAGTTTTATCGCTGTCTATTCAGAATTTAGCTTATAAGAAACAATAAGATAGAATGGGGATCCATTCATATCCTGTTATTTTCAGCTTCAGGACCTCAACTATGATGCTTTTGAACATGACTAAAAGATTAAAAATAAAAGCCCTATGAATACCTTGCAGATAGAGCCTGTATTTTAAACCAACAGTTTAATACAAAGCTTGTCTAATAATAGGGGTATAGTAATTATGTTTTTCTTAATGAATGATTAAAAATTATAAACTGCTCTAATGGCTGTCAATAGTTTATAATTATAGTAACTATATGTCATGGATTTTCTGGAGCAGTTACAAGTGAGGCAGCCAAAGTTCAAAACAACTTTTGCAATTTTGCTCAGAACCTTCCTTCTGATTTTTATTCTTTGTCAATTAAACTTCTGAGAGCAGCCGCAGAGCACAGGGAGATCAGCTCGGTGCTTTGTGACCGCCTGGAAGGGTGGGATGGGGAGGGTGGGAGGGAGGGAGATGCATGAGGGAAGGGATGTGGGAACAGATGTATATGTATGACTGATTCACTTTGTTATAAAGCAGAAACTAATTTAAAAAAAATAAAATAAATTTAAAAAATTACACTTCTGAGCACAGAATCAGAGCAGAAATATCCCCCCCCCATTGTGAACAGAGGACCCACAGGTGCATCTAAAACTGATCAAAATGTATAAATTAATTAATGTTACAAGTATTTGATCTCTACTAGGTGAACAAACAAGTGCCCTAAATCACCAGAATTACCCACTTAAGCCCAACAGAACTCAATGATGATAAAGTGAATTTAGAGCCAATAAATCTCAAGAAATAAAAACATGCAACTACCTAGAGATTTATTGGGCAATCATGGTTGTTTTGTTGGTTGCTTTAGTTGTTTTTTATGACCTGAAAACCCTAAAAATGATTGTTACTAGAGAAAGAAATAGGACATCATAAGTACTATATGTTCATTTTCCTTCAGCCTTACATTTGACAATTCTTTTGATTGAAATCAACTGAAGATAAGAAAATAAATGCCTCTACTTTGGTCCTGAATAATCTTATTGTTCTTTAAAGCATAAAAATTATGTCCTTTGTAATACCATCTCCAGGCAGCTCAAAATAAAAAAAGGAAAACAGACTTTGATTGGTATGTATGCTGAAGGTTTGTGTTTGGAGCTGTGTGGAAGAAAGAATTATATAAAGAGGAGGGGAAAATGAGATCAAGAGGTATCCACTGATGACATTTAAATAATAGCAAAGTTATTTCTGAAACAACAGGATAAGGGGGTGTGTTACAGATCTGCGGAATAGAATGAAAACCGTTGTGAAAATTCTGACTCCTGCATTTCCAGAAAGAAATGCAAGAATTAATTAACTCAATGAAGAGTTCACTCTTCTGAATACTAACTGAGACTTCTCATTTTCTGCTGCTCTAGTTGACAGATTTCACATTTTTACTCAACTGGTATATTAATAAACAACATGCTGTGTGGTCTTACTTTCATGGGCTTTTTACTGACATGTTGACATGAATTTTCATTATTCTTTTTAATATGCAATGCACCTTTGATTCTTTTCCTGGAGTTCAAGCCGACAAGAAAGACTTCAACTGTCTGAATGTAGATTCCCAGAAAAACCTTTACCAATAGAGGTTATGAAGGTAAATTTAATGTTAATGTATAATTGGAAGGGAGAGGGGGTGAAGCTGCCTTATAGAAGAAAAATGAGAGGAACTCAGAAAGAAAGAGAGACAGAGACATAGAGGAAGGGAGAGGGAGGGGGGAAAGACAGAAAGAAGAAAGGAAGGAAGGGAGGGAGGGAGGGAAGGGAGATTGAGAGAGAGAGAAAGGGAGAAAGAAAAAGAAAAAAGAGAAAGAAAAGAGCTGTTAGAACTGTCAGGGGAAAAAGGAGAAGGCACTGACTATAGAACTTCAGGGTTTTGTCTGCCTTTGGCAGGAGAATCTAGTAGTCAGTGAGGAGGATTTCTCCACAGGAGGCAAATTGCTTGTGGATTCTGAAAATTACACAGTACTTATAAAACAGTGAACATATCCCTGGTTACAACTATTTAAGTATTCAATTTGGTACTTCTTAGGGAAAGTTTTGCATTACGTAAATTTGTGTTTCAGAGCCTTCTCCCATTCTGGGTACAGGCTGAATAGCCTAGTGGGAGGTGACACAGCTTTTATATTAATCATTATGCAAATCTGCCTTTGGGTCTGCCTCGGGTTTAAAATATTCTCAAGTCTGGAAAAATGATCAAAGTTGGGGAAGTGATGTTTTGCCTAAATAAATGCTCTTCCTCTCAAATCAACCTACATTCTTCATTAATGACATGCATTTTTGAAAGTCAAAAGAGACAAAATGGGTGAGCAGTGATTTAAATGACAGCTTTTATGGATATTTCCTTTAATATCAGAGCTAGAAGAAACCTGAGTCCTACTAAGGTACAGAGCTTGAAACCACTTCTCTAGGAGCTCGCATAAAATTAGTGACAGAGATGAAACTAGATCCCAGGTCTTACTGCTCCCAGACCATTGCTTTATACAAGAGCTGCCTCTGTAAAACTGCAAAGGAAAGGAGACCTTTAACTGCCCTCATTCAAAAAGCAGGCGTTCTCTCCCTCCTATTTACCTGTCTCCCTTCACAAATACAGCACCCTCACCACCTGCCCCTAGATCTGCCATGTCCTAAGCAAAAACGTACCTCTATTGTGAAACTCGACTAACTCCATTCTCCAGCCCACACTGATCACAGATTTCACCTCTAGCTCTAAGCACAACATTCAAGTTTTAATTTTTCTGTGTTTATGTCCTTAATCATGTAGTACTTTGGAATTATTCTTGATTATTTCATGGGGGTTCTTTTGTCCCTTCAATTTAATTGTGAGCTCTTTAAGGACAGGGGCCATGTTTTCTACTTGCTTAATAACAACTCCCAATCCTTTGCCAACCACCCACGCACACCCTTCCACAGTAGAGACAATTGATATATGTTGTTGTTATAACTAGAGTTTTTAGTGAATCACAGGCATTTTCAAACACATTTTTTAAATGTGTTGTTTTTCTCTTTGTACATTTCTCTATTTTAAAAATTCTGTACAATGACTACATTACCTTTTAAACAGAAAATTGTATACCATTAAAAAAATTGAGAGGCCCACATTTTGTTTTTTCTAATGATTCCTTTCCTCACAGCTTCAGCTCCCACCTTTTTTCTGATGCCTCCCCAAAGCTATAAACTCTCCCTGTACTTTTCACCCAAGCTGTATACATGTATATCTTACTGCTTATGACCTATAGGTCTCTCTTCAAACTCTGTCTTAAATCTATCCCATTGTAGTGTTTATTCAGTCAGCCAACAAACATTTGTTAGGCACTGATAAGTGCCAGGGACAGATTTAGGTCTTGCATATACATTGAAGTAAAACATATAAGGTTACCCAGTGAAGCTTAGTTGTTAAAATGCACAGCAAACAAATAAACAAGTCAATAAATCTGTAATTTCTAATTGAGAAAAGTAAATTACAGATTCAGATTTAGAGTCTGAGAGCTAGAAGGGATGTGAATGAATTTCAAACCATTCTATTTTCTATTTCTATTTTTAAGGTCCAACGAAGATAAGTTAGTTTCCCAACATTACACAGCTGAACCTATACTTGTGTGGAGGCCTTGGCTCTCAGATTAGTGCTATTTTGTTTATACATCATTCTGTTACCCTTCCATTTAGATGGCAGCTCATCATTCAAATATGACATCTCTTAACATGTAGTATTCAAGAAAAAAGATGTTCCAAGATCTTTATTAGGTTCTAGGGATACAGTGGCAAAAATATGATCAACAACACCAAAAACAATACATGCAATCACTCTCATCATGGAACTTATCCTAGAGAGTTTGAATCTTGACAGAGGTGTGTTGGTTTTATTAAACCTTTCAGAGAACCATATTTTGATTTTGCTTATTCTCTCATTTTGTTACCATTTTTGGATTAAATTCTTTTCTTCTATCTATTTTGTATTTATTATTTCCTTTTCCAGTTCTTTGAGTTGACTCTTTTGTACTTTTTCCACCTTCTTAATTTGGCTACAATGTAATGATTATCCTTAAAATTCCAAATTGGAAAAGAAGATTTTAAGAATATACATTTTCTTTCATGTGCCATTTTAGCTTCATCTCCAATCTGAAATATAGTGTTTTCATTATTGTTCAGTTACAAATGTTTTCTTATTTCTATTGTGACTTTTTTTTTTACTTATTAGAGTATAATTGCTTTACAATGTTGTGTTAATTTCTGTACAATGAAGTGAATCAGCTAAATATATACATATATCCCCTCCCTCTTGAACCTCCCTCCCACCCCTTCATCCCACCCATCTAGGTCATCACAGAGCAATGAGCTGAGCTCCCATTGACATGTATACACTATCATGTATAAAAGAGATAGCTAGTGACTTCTCCTTTGAACCACAAATTATGTAGAATATTTTTGTTTTTCATTTTCTTAATGCATGGAGGCTACTCTTGTTTTATTGATTTCTAACTTTATCACATATTCTTCAGCAGAAGTGGGCTTTATATCCTATTTTTAGTCTTGCTTTGTGGCCTATACATGGTCAATATCTGTGTTATGTGAATGTGTAATATCTAAATAATGGGAGAAGATATATCTTCTCCAGATAAAGCTTGTTAATTGTGTTTTTCACACATTTTGCATCCTTATTTGTGTTTTGTCTGTGTAATCTTATCAACTCCTGGGGGGAATATCTGTGCTAAAGTCTCCTGGTATAATTAGGGATGTGTTTATTTTCCTTTGTAATTCTATTTTCTTCTATATTTTAAGCCTAAATGACTACAGCAGCCTGTTGCCTCTTCTTGTATCTTGCCTTTCCTCATGCAACCTCTAATTCCCTAAAATGCAAACTTGAGCATATTGTTCTCCTGCACAGTACTCATTAATGGTGCATTTGTCAATCCATCAATCTTGAGTACTTCTGCATGATTTCCATGTTTGGGATCTACCCTATGTCCTCACTCCTATTTCCACCAATTCCTCATCATGAAATTTCTGCATGAATTCTTCTTCTCTTACATAAATCTCATTTCTACTTCCATGTTGGTCACAAATCTAGGAATATCCTCCCTCCTATCCTTTATTCTTCTAATTCCTACCTATTCCTTAAGGACATTTCCTACACAAAGCCTTCATATTCACCAGAACTTGTACTCATCACTCTTTTCTCAGACTTTCAGAGAACGCTGGGTCTAAAGGGCATTTGATAATTTGGGGGTTTTAACTAGACTGGAAAATCTTTGAGTGAGAGGCTGAATCTTATAACATTACAAGGTATAGCATATGGTAGGAATTTAATCCACTTATGCTGCTTAAGGTTTTTATTGATGTTGATTTTCTAAGTTAAATGGAACTCAAGACTGAAGACAAAACATGTTGAAAGACCTGGCATTGTGACTTAGTTTGGTCTAATGATGAAAAGAAACCCTGTTAGTCTTATTTTCAGGGAATAAAATTCTTTCTTTTTATTGGTGTGTTAATTCCTATTTTTAAGACCAAAAAAATGAAAGGTTTTACCCTTCTAATAAAAGAAACTGGAAAGAGAATAGAAAGACAATCCTAGTTACTAAACCATAGATGAAACACATTTATGTGTGCTAGATATCACAATCTTATTACAATTCCTGCTTATATTTGACCTACATCCAAACCAAGAATAACATGCTAAGAAATAACTGTCTTTCACCTTCTTTTTTTATGAAAAAAATCAAAAAAATTTAGGAGGAATTTCCAAAAGGTTAGTTACTGGTTCAGTTTATTTCCTGACAGTTTATTACATGCTTCAGTACACAGGATATTTTCTGCAGAGTAATGGCTAATCAATGTCTTTTTAAAAAATGGTATTTCTTGTAAATCACAGAAAGAGCATCTGTCTCAATACCCTAATTTCTTTTCTCATAGTTTCATTTTGGGGAGTTCAATTATATGGCACATAGTTTCATCCATAAAAAAGACCACATGAGGGCTGTGACATTATCTGAGAGTAGATCTTCCACAGAAAAACTTACTTTCAATTACTTAAAAGATTCTAGTTGGTATAAATATGGTTTAAAGATTTTTTTTTCATAATCTCCTCTTCTTATTGAACTTGGAACCCTTAGGAAATGAGGTCTCAAATTCAACATGAACACTAGGCAATTCTTACCTGTCTATTCTTTCCAAGAACTGAATGATTTTTTTTTGGAAGTGAGTGGTTACTTATTCTTTACTCCACTTGTTCTATATGAAGCCCTTTCCCTAAAGTAATGCTCCTGGCCTTTCTCCTCAGCAGAGGAAGAGTGGTTTAACTGATTGGAGAGCCTGGGAGAATAAACCATGAGAGCATGATTAAACCCTTTTTTTCTCTTTTTCTCTCAGCACTGGATTAACTGTCCAGCTGAGAACATGTGTTTTCACATTATCTCCATATCATGAGGTAAAGGGTATCCCCCTGCATAGTGAGGCCTGAGGTTTACCAGATATGCTGGTGACTTCAGAGCTTCTTAACCACTTATTTGTACTGTTCATCGACTCTGACATTATCTTAGGTTAAGTAGATTGCCCAAAGTCACAAAGAAGTTTAGGGTTGAAATTGGAATTCTAACATAAGTCTTTCTGACTCTAAAGATGTTTTTTTAAAAAGCACTATACTATATTAGTCCAGATTAATGTTAAATTCAAATAATGGAGAGGTCTACTTCTGACCAATATAGAATGACAAGGACCAGATTTATCCTCTGTCCTGAAACAAAAATAAACAAAATAGACAAAATGTATGAAACAATAGATTTCAAAACACTGGCTATCAAACAATGAAGGAAAGTGATCCAAGACAGAAGGGAAAAGGAATCAACTGAGAATTGTGAGTGCCCCAGATTATCTGCCTGAGTTTCCAGACTTCTGTGCAGAGCAGGATAATCCAGGTGAAGCACCCTCGGTATCCCTGATGTAAGGAAATGGAGCTGAAAGTCCAGGGAGAACAAGGTGACTAGAGTTCACAGGACAGAGTACTGCAGAGGAGAGAGTTGCACGGAGTGAGAACCATAGAGATATTTAGAGAATACCCCTATAGTATTTGGCTGAAAATTGATAAGCACATATGTATGAAAAAAATCACCTGAGGCCAGGGGGAAAATATAGTCCATAAGGATTTGAAAAGAGTGGCCCATGCTCATATAGGGCCAGTAATAATGCCTATTCTCACCAGCTAGATGGGAAAAACACATAATTCATGTGGCAGTGGGTGGTGTATTCCTGTCAGTAGACAGGAATAATTGGCACCAAACTGAACACTGCTCTGATCCTTCCTAATAATTTATAAAAGAAAGACTCAAAATGATCAAACTGATTCCAATTATTTTAACTACATCTCAAGGTAAAGCTCAAGAATATTTACAGGAATACAAACATATCCAGCACCCAAAAAAGTAAAAATACCAATGTCTGACATCTAATCAAAGATCAGATATACAAAGAAATAGGAAAACATACCATAATAAGGAGAATAATCAATCAATCAAAACTGACTCAGAATTGACACAGATGTTAGAATTAGCAGATAAAACATTAAATGTTATTGTAACTATGTTGCATATGCTCAAAAAGTTGACTCACATGAAACATCTGGAGATGAAAACTAAAATATATAAGATGAAAAATATACTGAATGGGATTCACAATAAATTAGACATTACAGAAGGTAAGATTAGGTTATGAAGATGTAACAATAAAAACTATTGAAAATTAAACACACGGAGGAAAAATAATCCAATAAAATTAAAAGAGCAGCTATGATCTGTGGGATTACTTCAAGTAACCTAATATACATGTAATTAGACCCCTTATTGGAGATGGTGGTGACACAAAATATATTTGAATAAATAATGGTCAATAACTTTCCCAGGTTTATGAAAATGATCAATCTGGAGAAGATCAACAAATCTCATGTGCAAGAACATGCAGAATTCTATATGAAGTCACATCGTAATCAAGTTACTCTAAACCAGTGATAAAAACTTAAAGCATTCAGAAAACTTGTGGCATACTGCTAAAGCAGTATTAATGAGAATTTTATAGCACTAAATGACTATGTTAGAGAAGAAAAAGTTGTTTCACATTAAAAACCTAAAAGGAAGAGCAAATTATGTCCCAAATAAGAAGAAAATGGAAATAATAAAGCCTAAAGGAGGATTCAATAAAATAAAAAACAAAAGCAATAAAACCCAAAAACTAGTTCTTTGAGAGGATTAATAAAATTTATAAACCTCTGACCAGACTGATCAGGAAAAAAAAAACCCACAAAATTTACCTATATTAGGATGAGAGATGTTACATCAATACATATTCTTAAAAAATAAAATGATAGTAAATGAATATGACCAAATTTATGCCTACAAATTCAACAACTTAGATGAAATGGACAAATTCCTTGAAAGCTATGAGCTACCAAGATCACATCAAAAAGAAATATACAATCTATCTATTAAAGGTAATATATTTTTACTTGGAAATCTTTCCACAAAAAAATCTCCAGGCCCATATGACTTCACTGGTGAATTTTGCCAAACACATACTCTTCCAAAACACTGCAGAACAGGGATACTTCCCACTCATTTGATGAAGCCAGCATTAGCCTAATAGCACAAGTAGACAAAAACATTCCAAGATAAGATAACTACAGACCAATATATCTCATGAAAATTGATGCAAAAACAAAAGATGTAAATAAATTTTAGCAAATTGGATCCAACAATATAGAAAATGATAATAGACCATGACCAAGTGAAGTTTATCCCAGGAATGCAGAGATGGTATAACAAAATCAATCAATGTAATTCACCGTGTTAACAAACTAAAAAAGAAAAAACAAACATATGATCATCTCAAGAGACACAGAAAAAGAATTTGACAAAATCCAACACCCATCCATAATGAAAAAAACACTCTCAGCATAAAACAAAGCAGACAAAGATAAATACTCTATGATACCACTTATATGTGGAATCTAAACAAGTTAAACTCATAGAAACAGAGACTGAAAAGGGAATTACCAGGGGTTGGCAGCACCAGTAAATGTTTGATGAGTTTATTTATTTATTTATTTATTTATTATTCATTCATTCATTCATTCATGAGCTGCATGACAGTAGACCTGAGTTCCAGTTCTAATACTGTCTCTAAATTAGTTTGTGACTTTGGGTAAATCACATTACTTTTAAGCTAGTCACTACAATTTCTTTTAACTCTAATAGTCTGAGACTAGATCTAAAAGTCCAGTCTCCAAGGTTTAGCAAACCAGACTTGGAGCTAAACATCTGAGATAGAGACAGTTCAGTTCCCATAAAAGACAGACATCAAAACAAACAGATCAGTACTATCATAGGATAAAAGACTCCTGTCAAGAATAAGTCTCATCAAAATTATATTTTCTCAAACATAATGGCCATAATAGTCATCCCACAGTTCCTTGTTTTGGAAACTTAATAAACAGAAGACTCCTATACTTCTTTCCTAAGTAATAAATTTATCAAATATTGACAGAACTCTGATAAGTTCCTTTCAGACATGTCCACTAGCTGGAAAAAATGAATCATACTTATTCAGTTATAAACAAACCCATAAATAATTGCTATAAGCACAAATAAAATTCTCTTATTTGGTTTATGAGACATACTCTTAACAATCATATCAGCAATCTGGCCCAGAGTAACAAAATCCATTATGGAGTGAGCTCTGACAGGCAAAGAGCTTGCCAGTCATCACTCCCATCTTTACAACAAGAGAAAAGATGGACAAACTGAAAATCAAAGAGACCCAGAAAAAAACTTAGTTTGGAGGACAACCACTCCATGAATAATGAATAAACAGACAATCCAGAGAACCATCGCTGACATCTGCTTCTCTGTAGTAGAAACTGCCAGAGACATAAATTGGTAAGAACACTTGACTGAGTTGTTGGAAGCTGAAGGTTGATGGGCATGAAAGTGAGAAACAACCAGGGTCCATGATCTTAGCAGGACCCTCACACTTCCATGAGGTTTACAGGCAAAAATCCTACTACTTTCTCATATTAAAGATCTAAGAAAAATCCCTTCATGTCTGTGGCAGAAGTACGGGGAAAGTAACCATTTTGAAGTATGCCCAGAGCATTCTGCATAAGAAAGTCCCATTCTCCAGGGGGAAAGACTTTACCGGAGACTTATGCCGCCTAAGAGAATGACATTTCTCTCACTCCAGCCCCCTCTAACCTTCAGAAACAATTGTGAAGGTCATAGGCCAAAGACATAAGTCCACTAGAAGACTGATATTTAATCAGGAGATTGTAGAAAGTGTTGCCAAAACTGCCTCTGTTCACTGGTGCTGAATAGAAATGCGGAGACAGAGTTTTGGGTGAAGTAGAAAAGAGTACCTTTTATTGCTTTGCCAGGCAAAGGGGGCACAGCGGGCTAATGCCCTCAAGACTGTGTGACCCACCCTGGAGAGGGTTGTGGGGAGTTTTATAGTGTTCAAGGAGCAGGGTGTAATCAGCTTGTGGACAGTTCTCAGATTGGTTGGCAGCAAGGTGAAGTTTCAAGCATCATCATCCTTCTGGTTTCAACCAGTCTAGGGTGTATGTGCTTGTGGTCAGCGGTTTTCATCTGGTGGGGGTCTGCTTCCTGTACAAACAACTTAGGAATGTGTGTCAGGCCTTTATCTATAGCTTTCAGGGAACTGGGAGTTCAGTGATTCTGTGATGTGGCAGAATTATAGTCTAAATTGTTAGCGGTTCCCCAGCCCAACAGCTGTTTTTTGTTTCTGCATCTTCACATTTCTCAATCATTAACTCTTGAGTCAGCATTATACTTCAAAAGGCAAGGACACAGGGGCTTGTACACGGTTTCAAGAGCTCTGCTTCCTCTATATATTACAATGACACTAACAGGCCTGTAGTATGCTAACAGTGGATTACAGCTGAAAGAGCTACAAGACAGAGAATCTCTCTGAGAAGGAGTAGTTATGGAACCCAAACTCAAGGAGACAAAAAGAAAGACACTATAGGGAATTTCTTGGCGGCCCAGTGATTGGGACTCTGCACTCTCACAGCCAAGGGCCTGGGGTTCGATCCCTAGTTGGGGAATTAAGATGCCACAAGTTGCATGGCATGGCCAAAAAAGGAAAAAAAAAGAAGATGCTATAAGAATTTGATGCCTTCAGTGTCTATATCTATAGTTACAAAAAACATTAAACACAGGGCAATTCTTAGAAAAATTAATATATGTCCTCACCCTATAGGCCTATTTATCTCAGTTCCTGTTACCCCATGCATCCTGTCTGGTTTTTAACAAGAACAATATATATATATATATATATATATATATATATATATATATATATATATATATATATATATATGACAGATATGCTAAAAAGAAAGAAGAAAATACATACTCTGAAGAGACAACGCAAGCATCAGAATCAGACTCAGGTATGACACAGATTTTGAATGATCAGATATGAAATTTCAAATAACTATGATTAACATGCTAAGGGCTCTAATGAAAAAATGAAACATTCAAGAAATGGGTAATGTAATCACAGAGGAAAATTTCTAAGAAAAAATCAAAAGGAAATTGTAGATGTAAAAAACTCTGTAACAGTTATGAAGAAAGCTTCTGTAGGGTTTATCAATAGACCAGACATAGCCAAGGAAAAAATTAGTGAGCTTGACAATAGATCAATAGAAACGTCCCAAGTTGAAATGAAAAGAAAAAAAATGGGAAAAAACCCCCACCAGAACATCCAAGAACTTTGGAACAACTTCAAAGGAAATAATTGGAATACCAGAAGGAGAAGAAAGAAAAAATAGAGAAGAAATGTTTGAAGTAATGATGTCTGAGAAATTTCCAAAATTAATGACAGACATCAAACCATAGATCCAGGAAGCTCAGAGAATACCAAATGGGATAAACATTACAAAACTATACCTAGGAATATACTATTTAAACTGCAGAAAAACAAAGACAAAGAAATATCTTGAAAAAAGCCAAGAGTGGGGACACCTTGTCTGTAGAAGGAAAAGAATAACAATTACAGTGGACTTCTCATCAAGAATCATAAAAAGCAAGAAGAGTGACATGAGATATGTAAAGTGTTAAAAGAAAAAAAAACACAATCCAGTAAAATTATCCTTCAAATATGAAGGAGAAAAAAAGCCTTTTTCAGACCCTCCCATTCCCCCCCAACAAGGAATTCATTGCCAAGAGACCTGCCCTCCAAGAAATGTTTAAAGAAAATCTTCAGGAAGAAGAAAAATGTTTTAGGTCATAAACTCAGATCTACATAAGAAAGGAAGAGCATCAGAGAAGGAGAAAATAGAGGTGAAATAAAATCTACTTTTTTCATATTCTTAACTTATCTAAAAGATAACTGTTTAAAGTAATAATATTCACAGTGCATTGAGTGATTATAGCTTACGAATAAATGAGTGAATGGCAGCAATAACATAAAAGCCAGGAGAGAGGAATTGGGAATACTTTGTTATAAGATATCTGCACTACACAAGACATTTTATTTAAAGTGGACTTAGATTAGTATAAATTGCAATTACTAAAATATTTTCAAAAGAAGAATAATTGATACACTAAGGGAGGATATAAAATGGAATAAAATAAAATGCTTAGTTAAAACCAAAGAAGATTGAAAAAAAAGCCTCTGGCAATAGTTAGAAAACAGTTACAAACATGGATGATATTAATCCAAATATATCAATAACTACTTTATTTTTATTTTTATTTTTTTTTTGCTGTACGCGGGCCTCTCACTGCTGTGGCCTCTCCCGTTGCGGAGCACAGGCTCCGGACACACAGGCTCCGCGGCCATGGCTCGCAGGCCCAGCCGCTCCGCGGCATGTGGGATCTTCCGGGATCGGGGCACGAACCCGTGTCCCCTGCATCGGCAGGCGGACTCTCAACCACTGCGCCACCAGGGAAGCCCATCAATAACTACTTTAAATATTAATGGCCTTAACACACCATCCCAGATGATTTCACCATTTAATTCTACCAAACTTTTAAGGAAGAAATAATACCAATTCTCCACAATCTCTTACAAAAAATAGAAGCAGAATGAATATTTCCTAACTCATTCTATTAGGCCAGCATTACTCTAATACCAAAATCAGGCAAAGAGACTACAAGAAGAAAAATGACAGATCAGTATCTCGCACGAACATAGATGTAAAAATCCTTAAGAAAACGTTAGCAAAATGAATCCAACAATGTATAAAAAATACACCGTGACAGTTCTGTGAGGCTGGTCCAACATTAAAATCAGTTAACCACTGAATGTAATCTACCACATCAACAGACTAAAGAAGGAAAATCATATGATCACATTAATTAATGCAGAAAAAGCATTTGAAAAAATTCACCACCGATTTATAGTAATAACTCTCAGCAAACTAGGAATAGAGGGGAAATTTCTCAATTTTATAATGATATTTACAGAAAGCTTAAAGGTATTACCATCATTAATCATGAGAAACTGTACGCTTTTCCCCTAAGGTCAAGAACACGGCAAATTGTCTTTTCTCACCACCTCTATTCAACATCATAATGAAAGTCCTAGCTAGCGCACTAAGACAAATAAGGACATGAAATGTATACAGATTGGAAAGGAAGAAATAAAACTACCTCTATTCATAGACAACATAATTGACTATGTAGAAACCCCCCCCAGAAAAGGACAAAAAATTTCTGGAACTACTGAGTAAAACAAGGTTGCAGGATGCAAGGTTAATATACTAAAGTCAATTGCTTTCTTATATGCCAGCAATGAAAAACTGGAAATTTAAATTTAACAAAACAGTATGATTTATAATAGCATCCCCCTCTAAATGAAATAATTAGGTATTTATCTAGCAAAATGTGTACAGGAACTATATGCAGAAAACTACAAAGCATTGATTTAAAAAATCAAAGAAGCTCTAATTAATGGAGAAATATTCTATGTTCATGGATTGGAAAACTCAATATTCTTAAAATGTAAATTCTCCTCAATTTGATCTTTAGAGTCAACACAATCTCATTTAAAATTCCAGCAAAATATTTTTAAATTATTGACAAACTGATTCTATAGCTTAAATGGTAAGACAAAGGACCTAGAATAGCCAACACAATATTAAAGAAGAACAGAGTTAGAGGACTCACACTATGTGATTACAAGACTTACTATAAAGTTACAGTAATTAAGACAGCATGATATTGGATGAAAGCATAGGTACATAGATCAATTGAACAGAATAAAGAGCCCAGAAATAGATTCATACAAATATAGTTAACCGATCTTTGACAAAATGGAAAAGCAATTCCATAGAGAAAAGATAGTCTTTTCAATAAATGGTGGTAAAACAATTAGACACTCATATGCAAAAACAAACAAAAAACAAACACGGGCTTCCCTGGTGGTGCAGTGGTTGAGAGTCCGCCTGCCGATGCAGGCGACACGGGTTCGTGCCCCGGTCCGGGAAGATCCCACATGCCATGGAGCGGCTGGGCCCGTGAGCCATGGCCGCTGAGCCTGCGCGTCCGGAGCCTGTGCTCCGCAACGGGAGAGGCCACAACAGTGAGAGGCCCACGTACCGCATAAACAAACAAACAAAAAAACCCCCACAAAACCTAGATGTAGATCTCTTACCTTACATAAAAATGAACTTAAAATGGATCTTAGGCCTATATGAAAAAGGAAACACCTATGACATTTCTAGAAGAAAACATAGAAAAAAATCTATGTGACTTTGGGTTTAGTGGTGAGTTTTTAGATAGAATACTCACAACATGAGCCATTAAGAAATAACTGACCAATTAGACTTTATCAAAATTCAAAATGTGCTCTGCAAAGGACACTGCTAGGAGAATGAAAACTCAATCCACAGCCTGGGAGAAAATATTTGCAAAACACATATCTGATAAAGGGCTTGTATCTAAAATAAACAAAGAACACTCAAAACTCAATAATAAGAAAACAAACAACTCTACTGAATAATGGTCAAAAATATGTATCGGTGACAGAACAGACAAATCCCCCATGCAGAATAATTCCAATAGTTTATGTAGATACTCTGCCCTCAAGGAGATGGAGCCAAACACCCTACTCCTTAAATGTGAGCTACACATTGTGACTTCCTTCCAAAGAGAACATTATGGAAAGCGGGGAGGGTAACTTTACAGTGGAGAAACCTAACAAACACTACCTCAGCCAGGTAGTCAAGGTTAACATCAAGAGTTATCTGTCATGTTGATAGTCCGTATTCTTGATACAATGTGATGAGAATGGCACTTTAACCATGGGATCTTCCTCCCTAAAACTCATAATCATAGGGAAAAATCAGACAAATTCCAATAGAGGAGCCTCCTACAATATTCCTGACCAGTACTCTGCCAGACTCTCAAGATCGTCAAAAACAAGGAAAGTCTGATTAACTGTCACAGCTAAGAGGAGCCTAAGGAGATACGACATTTAAATGTCATGTGGTATCCTTAATCGGATTGTGAAATAGAAAAATAACAGCAATAAATAGTGAAGAAATCTGAATAAAGTATGGACTTAATAATATATCAACATTGGTTCATTAATATTAACAAATGTACCATACTAACATAAGAAGTTAATAAAAGGGAAAACTGTAGTATATGGAAACTCTCTGTACTATCTGTTTGATTTCTCTGTAAATCTAAAACTGTTTAAAAAATAGTCTATTAATTTTAGAAAATTAACACAAGTAAGAATTTGTCCTGAACTGAGAACCTCTCCCAACACCACAAAACAAATTCCACAAAGTCCACCTCTTTAAAGTAATACCACCAAAAGGAAAAAAAAATCCTTTGATGGTAGAAATTCCTCAAGAGGATATTCACTCAAGCATTTGGTAGTTCATAAGGCTGAGTTTTTGCTCTATCTGCAAGGCATATTTTGAGTGTATACAATTCTCCTCTAATATTTAAGCATTTTAGGTGAATGGAACTTTATTCTAAATCCTTCTTTTTGTTTATTTATTTCATTTTTTGAACACATTTCCAAGGTTTATTTTTTTTAAAAAGACCTAGTTTCAAACCTAAGTTCTTCCACTTTTACTGGTTCTGCGGACATTGAAATTGACTTAACCTCTCCAATCTCCTGTTTCCTCTTCTACAAAATGGAAATAATAATCCTTAACTTGCAGAATTATCATTGAGACTAAATAAGTTTTATATGTGTGATAAGGAAAAAATAATCATCCCTTATCTTCGTCTAATTTCTAAGGAGAATGAATTCCCTTTAACTAGCCAGTTATAATTTAGTTATAATTTATAAAAATGAGGAAAGGAAGAGTAAAGCCGGAGAGGTTCACCAGATATGCAGTGGAGCTGGGGAGGAGAAAAGACAGCTGCTATTTGTATGGCCATATTATGAATAAAATCTCCCACTGACAGTTTATTAAAAGGCTGCAGTAAAAATTTTAATTGCTTTTTATTTGTATTTAGATTCCTGATTGATATTTCTTTGAATGCAAATATGAGGCAGCTTGGCTTCTTGTAGGTTCTAATGCCTAAAATATAATAAGAACTCAGAAAGGTATTTCTTTAAGAAAAATAAAAAACAGGGTGAAGTTGAATAAGAAAATTGGCAACACAGTGGGAGAAGAGTTATTGTTATCATGGAGAAAACCAAAATGGAGTGATTAATTAAAAGGCACCCGCTAGGAATTGAAATTGATCCAGTATAGGCAGCACAGCCACTCTAGTTTCCAAGTCAGAAAAAACTCTACTGTTTAGTCTTTTCTCTTTAATGCCTTTAAGTTTTTAGAAATCATGTACCCTCAATGAATACAGGAGTTTTGTGAGGCTTGTTAGCATTGATATAATATCTATTGTTTTATTTGTTTCACATATGTTTTTTTCTGTTCGTTCACGTGGAGAGGACCTCCTTTTACTTGACTTCAGGTTTCCATGTGGACGGACATTAATTACTGTAATACTTCCGCCCCTCTATCGAAAGAGTAGTGATTTACCTGGTTAGTGAGTTTAGGAGAAAGAAGTGGATGTTTTTTGATTCTAATATTTCTCTTTGGGAGATCTGATTGACTACAGGGAAGGAACACCCTGCTCTGCTCTCAACCCATGTAGGAAAGTTAGTGGTCCAATCTCTACACCTGTGGGGAGTGGTCTGGAGGTATTTAAGCTGTGCCTGTGATCCTTCTAGGGCTCATTAATAGGAAGTCAGTTGTTGCTAGGCAATCTAACACATGCTCTCTAGTATCGCTTTATCAAATTATAGCTAATATTTTGATAGTCTGGCTATCTTGTCCTATGTCTCAATTGATTTAGAATTTAGGAAATTAAAGGATGTGTCATTTATTGCTCTTATTCCCTGCACCTCCCCCCCAAATTACATCTTTATGAAAGTACCCTTGTATTGAGAGTGCTAGCCAGGAATCAGGGCATGACTCTGCATTTCCATTTAGCAACTATTTCCAGGATCACTGGCGAGGGGTATTATGCTGTGGAAGGAGACACTTCTATCAGTGGCTAAAGACTGTCATGGGAAAGGTGTGCCAGATACAAATGATGCATAATATACAACTATAAGTGATTATCTGTCAAACTACAGGTACCACAAATAACAATCCTTACAATCCAAATTCAGCACAATGTATAAAATATACTATTATGAGCAATGCAATGACAGTGACAATGAAATACTGTACTGACAAAAGTCCTGGAAGTTGCCAATAAGAGACATTTCTGACCTATTGAGAATTTAGTATTACATATCACTCCTCATAATCTGTAGCACAGTGCCAGGCAAAAGATTCTCCCTTCAAAAAACACATCAAATTGGATCGCTTTCCCTCTAATGATGCACAATGTTTTTACTTATACTATTTCTGAAGTAGTGTGACCCAATTCTTAGACTAGAGGTAAATAATTTTTCTGCAAAAAGCCAAAGACATGCAATATCCTGCTGCGTACATTTGAACAATGATGTTCTCTTACCGTTTTTTTTTTTTTTATTCTCTTCTTCATGGTAAACACCTTATCTCTCAAATCCATGCTCAGATATCACTTTCCCTATGCAGCCTTCTTTTTTCACGATCCCCCTCAGTGATTTATTTTCTCTACTATATTATGTTAACATGATGTCAATATCTTATGCATATATTTATTACCACATAATCACTTGTGTTTTGTAATGAATTGTTGGCATGTGTGCCTTCCACACTGGATTGTGAATTCTTCGATGGCAAGAATCATTTCTTTGCTTGTTGTGTGTCCCCAGTGCTACTCATGTGGTCAATTGTTCAATTACAAACTTCTAGGCTTCAGAGATACAACCGTTTTCCAGCCATGTAAAAGCAGACAACACATTTTTCCTTGATTCAGAAATTATGTGATTGGTTGGTTGCTATATCTGATTGCTAGGTGTGGTAAATACCAACAGAACTCATCAAATTTGTATGAAGAGAACTCAGGCTTTTGTGAATTAAAAAATTCACCATCAGCTGATACTGAATGTATGTATTCTTATAAGATTGACTTCAATGATCAAACCACACTATCCTGACTAGTCTCTCTGGTGAGGGAGTTGTTTGCAGTGAGACTTGTGACACAGAAATAAGATGGGGCAACGGTAAAATGTGCCACAGATGATTAAATCTTTGACTAGGTCCTGATTAGCTCAAAGCTTTTGTTCAAGGATCACCAACCAAATGATTAGTTCCTATCAGAGCTATCAAATGCTTACTACTTACTTTCTTTTCCTTATTTCATTATCTACAATATAGGGATAATAACCCATTTCATAGAATTATTGAGAAGATAAAATGACATTATAGATGTACTTACAATAGTACTTATATGTGGTTTAAATTTGTTTAAAAAATTATTTTCAATACTGAGCAATTCTTGAAGTTGGTGACAATGGCTCTGCCTCCTTTTATAAGCTGTTTGAGGATTTTCAGCAAGGAGGGTAAACTCCAGAAAGAACTCATATACATCCCCCTCTCCTCATGGAATTTGCAGTCTTATGTCCAATCCACACTTTTAGGGTTTAGCTCAATATCCACTCATAAGTTCAAATAACCTCAAAGATTTAGGTTAGGGTCCAGAAATCTAACCAAACACTCTTCCCAAGCATAAAGTTAAACCAATTATTATATGCTTGACCTGAAGAAATTTAGTGCTTGACAACTTATTTAGGAAAGAAGGCAGGGACATTGAATTTAATTAACTGAATTAATTAAGAATAGAAGAAGATAGGGACATTGAACTAATTTAATGTTGATGGAATCAACCATAAAGTTGCTTATTTGCATATCAAAATAGAATTTGAGCATCTCGGAAGCATGTTAGTTGCTGCCTGGTAAATGAGTATGCAATATGACTCGATTAAAATGTTTGAACCAAGGCATTAATTAGACATAGTCCAAGACAGCACAAAACTCTCCCTGTTTCAGGGAGGATATTGGCATTACCCATATAAATATGATAATATCTCTTTAAGCTTAGTTCCTCACAGAGTACATTTTACATAGTTATCAAGTATACCCCAATAAAATGGATAAGTACCCTGATTCCTGTGCTACTTTGAACAAAATAAATGCAGTATGACTTAAACATGTGGGTCTAAAATAAATTAATGCCAATAATTTTTTATATATTGCCTTCAATACACCCATCCTGGCTGATGTTAAATTTCTCCTGAAGCTTTGAAAATTATCCAGAGGTGTGATATTAATGGTGACAATTTGTTTACTACAGAAGCCTATTAAGACATTTGTTGGTCATTTGAAATAAAATAGAAGAGAGTGGGGAAGAACAGTCAGAGATACACTAATTAGTATCTTTATTAGAAAGGCTCTAGACACTGAACTTCATAAATTTCTAGAAAGAACATTTATCTTAACTCTGCCAGTGCAGTTGGGAATTTGAAAAATAGGAATAGCTGGTTTGCTAAACGGATAATATATAAAACATTGGACAAAGAATATTCTGGTCCTGTATAGTGTTGGATCATACAAAGGAATAAGGCAAACAGATTATTCTCACACTGTTAAAATTTCAGTGATAATTGGGTTTTTGTTTCACCTTATGATTACTAAGTCCTTATAAAAAGAGTTTGCTTAAATAGGTGTTTTGCAATGGAGTGCTAACTAGTTTTAAATCATTATAGAAGCAGTTTAATTTAATATTGTTTTACAAATATGCTGGGGTTATTTGCATGCATATTTTGCTCAAGCACAAGATAAAACCCCAAATTCCTAGCAACAACATAATGATGTTGTGATGACAGTAGCAAACAGATAACTACATGTGCTGTTTATTTCTTAACCACTCAATCACTAGAAACAAAAATTTTAAACATCTCAGAAAAGCAGAAACTAAAGAGGTGACATGTGCTGTTACACATATACGTATTTTTTTCGTCCAGGTTTTCTATGGTCGCAAATGATCATAGTCACTCATTTCATTTATTCAACAAACATTTGTTGAGGATTTAATATATGCCAAGACATATTTTTTGTTGAGGATTATATGAGGTTAAATACAAAGTGCCTGCTTTTTAAGATCTCACAGCCTAGTTTCTATAATATAAAAAAATTATTAGTTAAGTCTGGTTAAAACGAGTTAGTAACTTTATTACCTAGTGCACCAATTGTGCTTTAAAAATTTAGCAATAGATAGAAACCAGAAATATAACAAGAATAAAAGGCCGTGAGTGGAGCTGAAATCTGCTGGTCTCTGGAGCATGTAGTAGCTGCCAGGAGTTTGGCTACTGAAGTGTGTTGAAGACTAAGCATGTTCCACATGAGATGGGATCAATGGCAGTCTCTCATTATAAAGCCAGCGTTTGGGAATGTGGCACACTATTCACTAAAGGTAGGAGAGAACTTCAGGTACCCTCATCAAACATGTTTAAATGCATGCAAGTACTTTGTTAAAATGAGTTAGCAGATCAGTAAGGAAAGAGAATATTTTTTAAATGGAGCTGAAAACATTTGTTATCTATTTTCCCAAACACTAATATCATATGGCTATGCCTCACCATATAGGAAAATAAACTTCTACTGGATAGTGAATATCTTTCTAACCTTGAGGATAAGGGAGGCTTTCTAAAACAAGCCATGATTAACACCAGAATTAAATAGTTTGATAAATTTGACTATATTAAAAGGTTGAAAGACATTAAAAGACAATCTAGGGGCTTCCCTGGTGGCGCAGTGGTTGAGAGTCCGCCTGCCGATGCAGGGGACACGGGTTCGTGCCCCGATCCCGGAAGATCCCACATGCCGCGGAGCCTGTGTGTCCGGAGCCTGTGCTCCGCAACGGGAGAGGCCACAGCAGTGAGAGGCCCGCGTACAGCAAAAAAAAAAAAAAAAAAAAAAAAAAAAAAGACAATCTAGAAACAGAGAAGGTATTACAGCACAAATAGCTGGCAAAGGATTATTTGAGAATACATCAAGAATTCTTAGAAATTCGAAAGAAAATAAAAAGATAGGAAACATACCAAATCACGAACAAATATTTTGTAAAAGAAAGACATTTGTGAGGAATAAATATATGTTTAACTTCACAAGTAAGGGTCTATAAATCAAGACTACAATGTGATTAACAGTATGTACCCATTTTGATCAGCAAAAAGTCAGAAGTATTGAAGAGGATCCAGCGTTGAATCAACAGGATCACTTATATATCACTGTTGAGAGTATAAATTGGTACAACTATGAAAACAATTAGGCATTTTTCTAAAGATGAATATTCACATACTCTACAAAAGAGCAATAACATGAAAACTGGCACACATTTATAAGAATGTTAATAGCAACACTGTTACATGTAAAAAAAGTAAAATGAAATATTCAAATACTTAGTGACTGAAGAATGGATAAATTATAGTATATTCATGTAATAATATTCTAGAGGTACATGCAACAAAGTGGATGATCTTTAGTAATATTATATTGAGTAATAATGCAACATTTTATATACTATTATACCTTTTAAAATGTATAAAAACCCAAATGTATAAAATGATACAAGTTTAAGCACACATATACATACAATGAAACAAAAAAAATGATAACATTCAGGATAGTAACTACCTTTGGTAGGATGGGGATGGGATAGAGAAGTAGTACATAGTGTACATTATAACTGACAAGTGGACAGGTAATAATAAAACAACGTATTGCTTCTATACCATCAAACAAAGGGAAAGGAGTTCACATAGAACATTTTCAATCTAAGCAAAGGCAAGAATGGAGAATAAAAAAGAATAAGCGAATGAAAATCAAAGAAAAATGTTAGAATTCAAAATATAACCATATTGAAAATAAATGTTTATTGGAAACAAAGATTGATTCAACTTTTTTAAAAGCCAGAAATCTGTTACTATAAAGAGAAATACCAAAATAAACTGTCACAGGAAGATTAAAATTAAGGATGGCAAAAAAATGCTATGTTATGCAAATACTAACCAAAAAGATGGCACAAAAATATTAACACTAACATATATAAAATTTGAGTTAAAAAGTATTAATAGTGATAAAGTTTTACCGCATGATAATAAAAATAAAATCCAACAAAAGGAAATAATAGTATGAACCCATATGCATCTAATACCATTTTGTGTGTGTAATGACAGAATTAGAAGTACAAGTTGACAAATCCATAATAAAAGTGGAAGATATTTAACTCATTTCTATAAAAAGCAATCAAACAAACAAGATTTAATTAAAGTTATAGAGATTTTGAGCAACAATATAAATAAACTTGATCTAAGGTATAACAGAAAACATACTATCTTTCCCAGTAAGCATTAAACATTGTTTAAAAAAAAAAAAAGGAAAAGCGATGTACTGCATTTAAGTGAATTTTGGGGAAATATCAAAGAATCAGTATCATACAAATGGTAGTCTGAACATGTAACATTAAATGAGAAATAAATTATCTAAATATAGGAAAACATGTTTAGTGGGTTTAAAAGTCACTTCTAAACAATTCATGGGTTAAAGAAAAAATATTTAAAATATATGACAATGAAAGTTCTACATATCAAAACTGAAGTGGTACTTACAGGTAAATATATAACATTAAGTATGCATAGCTAAAAACTATAAATATTGAAAGTAATTGAGTAGAGTATTGAAATAAATAAGCTAGGAAAAGAACCAGAGGCATGGGCGAGGGAGTGAAGGAAGTAATAAAGATAAGAGAAATTTGAACTACTAGAAACACCACCAAAAACTTTTTAAGAATATCGATAAAACCAAGACTGACATTTGAAAAAGATTCACAAAGTAAACAAAGTTTTCAAACAGGATTTGAAAAAACTTCTTGTAAGCTGAAAACATAAGAGAAGTATCTGTGTCTGATTAGAAAAGACACTCAGGTAACCCCTCAAACCTTGAGAATAACTTTTACCCCCAGAACTAATGAGACTTGAGAATGAACCTGTAGTTTTTTTAAGATGTTCAATATTCTAATAAAGCCATCATAGTGCCACTTCAATGTATCTAGCACCTTTAACATTTCACATAGATGATCTCATTTCTGGCAATTAAGAAGAACAGGATGTGCACCTGTCATAGGTGTGACAATGCTCACAGGGGGCCTTCCCTGGAGGCACAGTGGTTGAGAGTCCACCTGCCGATGCAGGGGACACGGGTTTGTGCCCCGGTCTGGGAAGATCCCACATGCCATGGAGCAGCTGGGCCCGTGAGCCATGGCCGCTGAGCCTGCGCTTCCGGAGCCTGTGCTCTGCAACGGGAGAGGCCACAACAGTGAGAGGCCTGTGTACCGCAAAAAAAAAAAAAAAAAAAAAAATGCTCACAGGGTGCTTAAAAGAGAATTACAGTCAGACGCCATGTTCTTGCAGCCTTCCTAAAGAAAAGGGCAGCAAACCAGTATTCATAAATTGCTTCCCCTTGAAGAAAATACAGTTACATGATTCGATAGATAGATATACTCTTGCTATTAAGATGTCCAAAAAGAGAATAAATTATATTCGGAAGTTCATTTTTACAATCTTAAAATTCATCATAAAAACAATTAGCAGGAGGATTTCTGTTTACCTGCTGCATTAAAACTTAAGCAAATTTTACTTGCTCATTTGGAAACATTTAAAGATAAAATTCAAGGTAATAATGTGTTATAGAAATGAGTCACACATAGAAAACTAGATATTTGGGATAGACTGATTATAAGGCATGGCTTTTATGTTTAACAAAATATTTTACTTTGTTATATTCATTTTCTTTTCTTATAAGTGACTTTGCAATCATGAAGAATCATGACACTATATATGAATGAAATTATTGCTTATATTTTAATCTTCTATATGAAATATATTTTCACAAAAATAAAGAAAATATTTTAACATAAACTAAAGAAAAGGGGTTCTATCAAGGAAATAATAAAAGATTGTTTCTAGTCAATGAGTGTTTACAAGTTTAATTTTTTTTTGATCAAAGAAAGAGAATGCTCTTCCTCTCATATGCCCTTGGCACACACACAAAAAAGGGTGGCTTTAAAAAATGATATATGACCAGCAGCTGCTCTCACAGCCTCTCCTAATGTGCTCTAAAGTACCCAAATACATTTTTTAAAAAAAGTAAAATACACAACTCTTCAGAAAACTAAAGTTTACAGAGAAACTTTGCCAAAATTAGGAATTTCCACCAACTCTAATGTAATGGAGTTTGATTAAATAAACACACACACACACACACACACACACACTGTGGTGTCCCTCATGAAACACGGTAGTTTCATTTTAAAAATCGAAAAAGATTGGGCTTCCCTTGTGGCTCAGTGGTTAAGAATCCTCCTGCCAATGCAGGGAACAGGGGTTCAAGCCATGGTCCAGGAAGATCTCACATGCCGCAGAGCAAGTAAGCCCGTGCACCATAACTACTGAGCCTGTGCTCTAGAACCCTCGAGCCACAACTACTGAGCCCACGTGCCACAACTACTGAAGCCCGTGTGCCTAGAGCCCTGCTCCGCAACAAGAGAAGCCACCACAATGAGAAGTCCGCTCACCACCACTAGAGAAAGCCTGTGCACAGCAACGAAGACCCAACACAGTCAAAAATAAATAAATCAATTAAAAATAAATAAATTTTAAAAATTCACTTTAAAAATGGAACAAGATTAATCAAAGGCCCTGAAAAGCCTCAAAATATCATTTCATAGTGTGTGAATAATTGGAGCAGTCCCTGCCTAGTAGAAGCCGAACAGAACCTCCTGATTTGGAAGATATGGGCTGAAAGTTGGGTAAAAATGGAGACAAATGTGGAACAGGCACTTTGACCAAATTCATCACTGTAGATCCACACCACTTGGAATCAGCTGCAAGTGGACCACAAGGTCAAGTCTAACAGAAAACCTAACGGTGCTGTGACTTTCCTCCTCCTGGCTTCCACCTTAGCAGTAACTGACAGTAACTAAGAAAAAACCCTGACTCAGCCACATTATGTAACTGGAGTAGAATTTAGGCAGAGCAGAGAAAAATACATAATTTTTTTTTGGCTGCGCTGCACAACATGTGGGATCTTAGTTCCCCAACCAAGGATTGAACATGCATCCCCTGCACTAGAAGCATGAGTCTTAACCGCTGGACCACCAGGGAAATCCCTAGACACAAAATTTTAAATCAAGGAATAGCAATTCATCACATGGTGAAGAGGAAGTGTGCAGAGACAAATTTTCCCTGAAAAGACAGGCCCCAAACTCCAAATTCTTCCCCACTCAGGCTTCAGTATCACTAATTTGGTGACATAAATATACATCAACCCAGGTGTCCTGCAAAACTTCTGAGTCATTAAGTCCAATAGTATTCAGACACAGTGAGGGAATCCAAGGGAACTCCTTATACACTGATTTGGGTCAATGACCAGTTGAGTATAGACCTACCCCATTTAAAAGATAAACACTTACTTTGTGAAACCAGCATGTGACTTATGAAAACATTCTGCCAAAGAAAAAGATGAACATGAGATTTAAATAGAAGTAGAGAACAAAGGAAACAATCAACAGAGTGAAAAGGCAAAAACAAATAGCCCATTTTTGAATAGACATTCCCCTCCCTGCAAAAAAATAACTGCTACAAATGGCCAACAGGTGTATGAAAAGATGCTCAACATAACTAATCATCAGAGAAATGCAAATCAGAATCAAAATGAGATATCACTTCATATCTGTTAAGATGGCCATTATAAAAAAATAGCAAGGTTTGTGAGGATGTGGAATAATTGGAGTGTTTATGTACTGTTGATGGGAAGTAATGCAACTATTATTAAAAAAGGTATGGAGGCTCCTCAAAAAATTAAAAATAGAACTACCATATGATCCACTTCTGGGTATTTATTCAAAGGAAATAAAATCAGTATCTTGAAGATATCTGCACTCCTATGTTCATTGCAGTATTATTCACAATAACCAGGAGATGGAAACAACCCAAATGTCCATCAAAGGATGAATGGGTAAAGAAAAAGCTGTATATGATACAATGAAATATTATTCAGCCATAAAAAAAGAAGGAAATCTTGTCATATGCAGCAAAATGGATGAACCTTGATGGCTTTAGCCTGAGTGATAAAAGCTAGTCATAGAAGGACAAATACTGCATGATTCCATTTATACAAATGAGCTACCTAAATACTCAAACTCATTGAAGCAGAAAGTAGAATTGTGGTTTCTAGGGACTGGGAAGAAGAGAAAAAGGAGAGTTGCTGCTCAGTGGGTACAAAGTTTCAGTCACACAAGATGAAAGAGTTGTATAGATCTATTGTACATTGTGTTTACTGTTAACAATACTGTATTGTACACTTAATAATTGTTAAGAGGGTAAATCTCATGTTATAGGTTAGAAGCTTTTTGCTTAGTACAGTTGTAACTGCCTTTTTTTAAAAAAAAAGTCTGCTACTGAAATCTATATTTTGCAAGAGTATATTCTTCAAAATACTGTCAAACCCCAGACACCGGTATTCATATTTGCCAATGGCAAACATGTAAAATATGTAAAAATGTAAAAGGCAGCTTTTAGGGGTATTTTTATTATTTGAAAATGATCTGATGCCATTAATAAATTCTTATCTTATTTTTTAATCTGAAAAAATAAAGAAAAAAGAGAACACTTTAAAAACTATTTACTAGAGTAAGCACAATTAATTTTTAGAAAACATCTGTTTCTTGCTTCCAATAAAATTTAAATAAATCGGGCTTCCCTGGTGGCGCAGTGGTCGAGAATCTGCCTGCCAATGCAGGGGACACGGGTTCGAGCCCTGGTCTGGGAAGATCCCGCATGCCGCGGAGCGGCTGGCCCCGTGAGCCACAATTACTGAGCCTGCGCGTCTGGAGCCGGTGCTCCGCAACGAGAGGCCACGATAGTGAGAGGCCCACGCATCGCGATGAGGAGGGGCCCCCACTTGCCGCAGCTAGAGAAAGCCCTCACACAGAAACGAAGAGCCAACACAGCCATAAAAAAAAATTTAAATAAATCATGAATCCATAAAAGAAATTTTGAATGTTGAATCTGTTGAATGCAACAGATTCATATGAAAATGGAGGTAGGAATGTTCCAGAATGAACATAATTAAGTCAGTAATAACATGACACAAAGTACAATGTTACTAGAAACATTGAATTACAGAATCAACTTTATAAAAATTTCAATCAGTAAGAAAATATAAAATATTCTTAAACAAAATGAAACATAATGTAAAAAAATACAACCCAAATAATAGGCATTAAAATAGAAGAGATCGTGGAAAAAGAATTAAAATACACTAAATTTTTCATGAGCCCTACCCTGTTGTTTAAAATCGTAAACCATTCCCCATTTGACATCCCTACCCTCATTGTTCTGCTCTATTTTTCCTCATAACATTAACAGTCATCGAATGTACCATAAAAATAATCTAACATAACATAAAAGTTACTTGTATTGGACTTCCCTGGTGGCGCAGTGGATAAGAATCCGTCTGCCAATGCAGGGGACACGGGTTCAAGCCCTGCTCCAGGAAGATCCCACATGCCATGGAGCAACTAAGCCCGTGCGCCACAACTACTGAGCCTGTGCTCTGGAGCCCGCGCACCACAACTACTGAGCCCGCCTGCTGCAACTACAGAAGCCCACACGCCTACATCCCGTGATCTGCAACAAGAGAAGCCACCGCAATGAGAAGCCTGCGCACAGCAACAAAGAGTAGCCCCCCCTTGCCACAACTAGAGAAAGCCCTCATGCAGCAACGAAGACCCAACGCAGCCAAAAATAAATAAATAAATAAATAAATAAATTTATATTAAAAATATATTACTTGTGTTTGTTGTTGCCTGGTCTCTCAACTAGAATGTAAGCTTAATGAGAGCAAAGACTGATTTTTTGGTTCATCGATTTATCAAAAGTACCTCGAAAAGCACTGGTACATAGTAAGAGACTCAATATTTTATATATAAAGGAATGAAAGACTGAGGAATGAATTAATCTAACCCTAAGTAGTACAAGCATATAATTTAAGGATGAAAATGAAGCAATACGTATGCATATAAAAATGTTTTTTTCTTTGTTTGAACCTCAAGTAAAGAAGTTTCAGTTACTGTAGTCTTATTTCTTAATTCATAACATATTATCATTATTGATCAGAGAAGTCCTTCTTATTTATTTTCCCTTTTTTAAACTTCATACTCCACTTCCTTTCCCTTCTACCTCATAGGCAAGTATTTTAGTATGTTAAATGTATATCTGCATAAGTGAATGAGTGTTTTGCAAAACGTGTATTACTTTGTGCATGTTTTTCCAATTTGTGTAAATGGTACTGTCTTATATCATTCTGTTTTTAATTTATTTGAACCAAGTATTGTGTTTTTAAGATCCATCCATGTAGCTATATGTACATCTGAAGCATGCTTTTAACTGTTGCATAATAAATACTCCAGTGTACACTGACCACATTTAACCAGTGGTCAGGATTAGGTTGTCTCTTATTCTCCTCCATAACAATATTTTTCAATAAATATCTTTGAAAATATCCCTTTATGGAGCTATATTATAATTATTTGGGAATATATATCTAGGAAAGGAATTGGTGGGCCATAGGATACACATATATGTAATGTACCTATATGAATATTGCCAGATTTCTCTATAGAGGGCTGCACAATTACATTCCTACCAGCAGAACACGATGGTGAATGTCTTAGCTAAATTTCCCCAAAGGAATGAGACAAGGATTTATGTACAGATGGTTTATTGGGGAGGTGATCTCAGAAAGCAGAATAAGCCACTAGGGAGACAGAGACAGAGAAGGAAGGAAAGCCAATAACGTGTGCATTAATGAGTTAGTCCCTGATGGGGACAAAGAGGACTCAATTTTGTCCTAGATTTTAGGAACACCTGAAAGTATACAGAATAATTCCTGGATATGTTTGACAAAAAGACGTAAGGTAGAAGCATTTGTCAGTTTATGACACTCACTGGTCAATGTTTGTTCCTGGTGGTGTTAACCCCGCCTCTCCTTCTCTGGTTCCTGCACTTCTGAGCTATGCAAGCCCCTATGCTCCCTGCACTTCTAATCTGTGCATACCCTTGGGAATAGTGAGCTTCTATAGCTGTCCAAACATTGGAAGACCTCAGCATGGAAAGTGGACACCCATGATATGTGCATGAGATGAGATGCAAGTCTTCATAGAACTGTACCAGGAGGACTAAAATCAGAGATGAGACAGAAAGGTGTGAGTCAAGGCACCAGAGCATCTGGTATAGTTCCCACAGTCCTATTTCCTTACCAACATGGGCTTATCCAGTCTCCTAATTTTTGCTAGTCTATTAGATTTAAAGTGATAGCTCTTCATTTTAATTTGTACTTCTCTCATTTCTAATGAGTGTGAGCATCTCTTCATATACTTGCTAGCTTTTGAGGTTTCCACTTCTGTTAATAGCTTGTTTGTATTCATTGACCATTTTTCTATTGGGGTTCCTGTCTTTATCTTATTGATTTACTGAGACTAATCGTTTGTGCAGTTTTAAACATTGAATATATTTATTTCTACTGTCACTGTCACTTATCTTTGTCTATTGTGTCTTTTGTTGAACATAAATCATGAATTTTAATTTAATTGGGTCATTTTTCTGCTTTATGAATTATAATGGTAAAATTTCATTTTAACAGTCCTTTCTTTGCCTGCCCATAGTGCACACAAATATCTCCTTCATTCCCATCTACTAACATTATAGTTTTCTCTTTCACGTTTATGTCAATAATCCATCTAGAGTCCAAATTTTTATGTTTTGTTACCAAATTTCATCATTCTCCATAAAGTGAACCAGTTTTCCCAAGATTATCAATTAAACAGTCTTTCATTGCCTCATTGATTTGTGGTAACTTTTTAAACACATATGAACTTTTGGGCTCTCTTCTGCTCCACTGGCCTACGTACTCATCAACACCACATTGGTGTTATTACTGTGATTTTATTATGTCAGTGACTGGTAAGGCAATCCTCTGATTTTTCTTTTTAAAGATTGATTCAACTCCTTAGAGTCCATTATTCCTTCACATGAATTTTGGAGTTATTCAGAAAGTTCCTCAAAAAATCACATTGAAATTTTTATTTTGAATGCACTGAATTTAATGGTCTTTTAAAGAAAGAATTACTGGGAGATCAGCTCAGTGCTTTGTGACCACCTAGAGGGGTGGGATAGGGAGGGTGGGAGGGAGGGAGACGCAAGAGGGAAGAGATATGGGAACATATGTATATGTATAACTGATTCACTTTGTTATAAAGCAGAAACTAACACACCATTGTAAAGCAATTATACTCCAATAAAGATGTTTAAAAAAAAGATCAAAGAGACATATCAACAAAGAAAAAAAAAAAGACTAGCTTTTGAGGTAGCTTCCTTAATATTCCAGCACTATATTCTATTCACCTCGCTATAAATACATTTTTGATGTTACACTGAAGCCTTTACAAGTAGTTTTCAGCAGCTAGCACATACCAAAATGATATCTCATCTTCAAACAGAAAGGCTATTGGATGTTTAATAACAATGAAAGCACTTAAAAAAAACCCTCTCCTAGTGTCCTATTCCATTAGGAGCATCCAAGAAAAACTAGCGACCTGCTCTTCAACTTTTCTGAATGAAGCATTGTAAAAGATATGCAAAAGCAAGAAGACAAAGACTGCATAGGAAGTAGAAAAAAAGCCAGAGCCATAAAGTTAATGCACAAGACTGTGTGCCAAGAGCATTCAAAAGGTGAAAACAGGAAAATAATGACACCTTTACAACTCTCTCATATCCTTCTTAACCCCTACCATATCTGCAGCCCAAGCTAAAGAGAAATATAAATTAACATTTGATTTCTAAATTCGACAGTGTCAAATAGTCAGAAAAGCAGCGTATGCCCTTTTGCCTTTCATATGAGGACAGCTATATGCAGGAATAGACCAATAAGCACAATAAGGAAAACATTTTAATACCAACCTTGAAACAATGGTAGAATCCTCCAAACTGAAACTGGACCTAAGCTAGCAAATTGTCCCAGTGAGCACTCTAGGAAGAACAAAGGTAAACCAGCCAGTGCTAGCATAATCGCTTAAGGTATCAAGAAGGCACCTAGAAAACACAAAAAAAGAACAAAACACTCTTATATGCCCAAATCTTGATGGCACTTTGACAACTAGCACAACATTTTGAAAGCATTGTGATATAGTGGAGTCAGAGAGTACTGGGTTTAGGCTCCAAATTTACTACTGTCTGTGAGAAAATAGTTGATTCTCTAAATCTTGGATTCCTCATCCATGAAATGGGGATGCTAGTATTACCTAATGAGGTTGCTGTGATTATTAAAAACAATAGCCCGGGGCTTCCCTGGTGGCGCAGTGGTTAAGAGTCCGCCTGCCGATGCAGGGGACATGGGTTCATGCCCCGGTACGGGAGGATCCCATGTGCCGTGAAGCGGCTGGGCCCGTGAACCGTGGCCGCGGAGCCTGCATGTCCGGAGCCTGTGCTCCGCAATGGGAGAGGCCACAACAGTGAGAGGCCCACGTACTGCAAAAAAAAAAAGAACCCCAAAACAAAAAACGTATTTGGGCTTCCCTGGTGGCGCAGTGGTTGAGAGTCCACCTGCCGATGCAGGGGACACGGGTTCATGACCCGGTCCGGGAGGATCCCACATGCCGCGGAGCGGTTGGGCCCGTGAGCCATGGCCACTGAGCCTGCGCGTCCGGAGCCTGTGCTCCGCAATGGGAGAGGCCACAACAGTGAGAGGCCCACGTACCGCAAAAAAATAAATAAATAAATAAAGGGAGGGGATGCCAAGTCAGATATAAAATTCAGACATCTGTCAGTTTGCTCACTCACATTTAAAGATTTGATTATGTTGCTAATATATATTTCACTGGGAAAGGAATGAAAGCACAATAGAAAAAGAAACAGTTCGAGTTGTTTTCTTTTTAATAAGCTACACTAAAAAGAATATTGAGATACAGTGATTTTAATTTCACTCCAGTGTGAAAAAGTTTTTTCTAATGGTTTACAATACAATACTGTAAATGTCTCCAAGTTTGCATTAAAGTAAATGGGATTTGATGGAACTCTTTCTTACCACTGTTGAATCTGTGTAATAATAATACTAAGAGCTATCATTGAGCACCCTAAAATGTGCCAGGCACTCTGTTAAGGTCTGTACTTTACACAATTGTAAAGATAGTCACAGAAACTCTTAACTACTCTTTGTAGTCAGCTCTTGAAGTGGATTTCTTTTCCAGTACCAGCACTACCACCAATTAGATATTATCAGTATTTCATTAGAAGTGTGCCTGAACTGTAGAAATCTTCCCTGAACTGTAAGAGTCAACGTAGAAAATTACATGCATTTTTTTATTTGGTGAAAAATCCACACTTCAAATAACACCAAAATATAAGGGTAGAATGCATGTAATATAATATGGATTAAAGTTAACGTCTAAGCTGTAGTTATCTATTTCAAATAGTATTTTATAAAATCCAGTATAATTGAGGAATTAACAATCTGTTGACATTCACTAACAGCATTTGATCTACACTCAAAGAAAACCCTCAAAATATCTAACACGAGTTCATCTTATATATGTACATAATTCACTGAGGTTTTTCAGTTACAGGCCTACCTATTTACCTACCTTCATGCCCCCTCCCCCCAAAATAAGTTACCAGTGTAAATTAAAGAAACACCTTAATCCCTTACTCCTTTAATCTTCAATCAAAAGGAAGACGAAAAGGAAATTAAAATGTATAAGAAATTAAGGCTTAAAATTATTCTTTTATTCCTCATTTGACAAGAACAAAAAGCCAGCAGTAGTATATGTGGTTCTTAAACTTTTCTGAGTCACAGATCACTTTTGATATTCTGGTGAAAACTATGTACTCTCACCCTAGAAAAATGCATACACACATACACGTAGAAAAACATTACATGTAATTTCAGCTTCCTACATTCTCTGAAGCCCAGGTTAAGAACCTTAATAAATGAAAAGTTTCTTACATAGTTAGGTAATATTCACCATCCTAGGCTGTGATAGTAAACCAGTTGTCAGTGATATATAATCAACGTATAAACCTATTAGTGGATGGATCTAGAGACTGTCATACAGAGTGAAGTAAGTCAGAAAGAGAAAAACAAATATCGTATATTAACGCATATTTGTGGAACCTAGAAAAACCTAGACACAGATGTGGAGGACAAACGTACGGACACCGAGGGGGGAAAGTGGTGGGGGTGGTGGTGGGATGAATTGTGAGACTGGGATTGACATGTATACACTAATATGTATAAAATGGATAACTAATAAGAACCTGCTGTATAAAAAATAAATAAAATTAAATTTAAAAAAAGGGGATGGAGCACTTAGAACTCCCATGAGTTGTCAAAAAAAATCTACGAGTGATATAATATGTTTTCATTATCTTTTGGAAGCAAACTGGGATATAGGACTTTCTAATTTGGCTGCCCTCATTCTTGACAAGTTTCACAGGTTTATCTCCTGTAAGTATGTAAATAAGTTACCACCCATAAGTAGTAACTTATTCAGAGAAGACAAAATCATTCTACTTGATCTATAAACTAGAAGTAATCAAAGCTTCTGGATTCCATTTTCTAGATTTATCACTTACTGGCCATAGGATCCTTAGTTTTCTGTCTTACTTCACTATTTGTAAATAAAGAATGTAACCACTAAGTTCACCTAGAAAAAGTGAGCCATGAATACATGAAGTTTTTAGACATATGAACCAAAAGTATTAAGCTACAGTCATCATATTATATACACAGTCCATGTTTTTCATATATATGGCATTTCTAAATAAGTGAGGCTTTCAATTTTAACACTGTCTTTTAAATATATTGATTTATTTTCCCCAGCTTTATGGAAAGGAAGGATTATGTACTAAGAAAACGTAAGCAAGTGATATTTAAAAACTTGTATAATAGAAAATATAACTATTTTCTAAATAACCAGTTCAAAATGAAGCCTTCAATATATTAGAAAAATATTATTTTTAATATTTTATTGTGAAATAGAGGCAGCTATGTGTGTGTTAAGATAATCTTAAAAGAAATATAATAATCACATTGCTAAACATTAGTAGATTCACATTTTTATATTACATTCCTGCTTAAATAGGAAAAAAAGCTCATCATACTATTACGAACCTAGTATATACGTTTTTCTACTCAACATTCAAATAAATAAAAATTTCCTCTATTCTAAAATAATCACGTTACACAACCACATATTTTTAAAAACTAGATCTCATTCTGGTTTTCTACTGCCACTAACAGTAGGTATTTCATGGTCAGTCTCTTTTTTAGGATCTACCATATTTTTATATCTTTCCCCACGATGTCTTTCCAGGTATGGCCCCCAGTTAGGAGCTGGTCTGCAGCAGCTTAAAATGCGCTGAAAAGCAAAGAAAAAAAAAATGAAGTTTTAGAGTGTTAAGTCTCCTTGCTAACCAAAATGAAATAAGAACCATAGAAAAGTAAAAAATGATCATCTAAATTCTTAATATACTGTCTACCAAAAAAAAGACACTCAAATGTAACCAATTGTTAATAGAATTGTATTAACTACAAAGCCAAGATAATTGAGTATGTAAATGATTTCAAAAGAAAGTGTTTTGTGAGCCCATTCAAGCAACAATATCACTTCGTATACTTTCACTGAATTCTCAGACATTTCTATCCTGGCCTTAGGGTGAGGGTTAAGTGAGGATCTAAACCAGTGTATGCCTGGGAAGTTTCAAGAACCAAAGAGAGGGTCAAACCATTGATCTAGATCCACAAAGCACTCACCTAGATCTTGAACCCAATCTGCCTGCTGAGCCTACCCTGTCATTGTCCTATTGAGATGTCATAATCAACTCCCCCAGACCTCCATGGAAGAGGGATAACTCAGGGTCTAGACTGGGTTCAAGAAATTTACCAGAGTTTTTCCAGCTTTAACATGCTATTACAGTATGTATTATAACCAGATGAAGTTTTAAGGGTGAAAATTATAGATATAAAGGAAAAAGGTCATTTGCTTTGTGTCATCTCAGTAGAACTCAGTACGGGTATAGATACCATAACTTTTAAAGTATAAATAATATTAACATGCTTACTTGAAGGATGGTTCCTTCAGCTTGAATTATTTTTATAATAGCCATAATTGGAATCCAAATAATGCAGAAAATAATCATACACCAGCCTAGAGCAACTCCCCAGTCAGGGTATGGAATTTGGGCATAACTAGGTCTATGAAATTGTACCAATGACCAGATCAAGATTGCCTGTGAAAGTAAAATATGAAAAGAAAATGGTAAAGATTAAACTTTATTGCACTAATGATTTCATTTGCACTAAGTATTAGCAATTTCATTCCATTCCTTATCAAAAGCAATTAAAATGAAAATACATTCAAGCCAACTAAGATAATCAGGTAACTAGCCAGAAGATAAAATACTAAATGAACCAATCTAAATAACTTGTATTTGGCTCTGAATAGATTCTTCCAAAATTAGCACTTCCATATACTTATAAAAGATACAAATACTTGTACAACATGTATTTCAATAAAATACTGAAATACAACACGTATTTCACTTATAATAGCATGGTTTTATTCTGTTCTATAAGCTAGCCAGCATATCAATCAATTCAATGAGAATGTAAAGTACACTTGAGTGAACATGCTCTGCACCTTGCTTAGCAGTTGTTTCTATTATTTTCTACTACACAGAGTACCCCTTACTCCACACCCAAAACACACACGCATTCACACATTGGTACATAATTACCAAAGAACCCTTCACTTTCTTATTGAGAAAAAAACAAGCTCAATATATGTTTGGGCAAAACAGTGACTCTTCAAGATGAAAACTAAGGCCAAGTTTTTTAAAAAGTGTTAAAAAATACCCTACTAGAATGTTGCAGCATTAAAACTAATTATTTAGAAATCTATAAAGCAAACAAAACAAAATGAGCAAAAACTAAAAAATCATCTAGTAGTTCCTCTAAATTTACCTGTCTTGAATTTTATAGATATTCAAGTTTAATTTTAGAAATAAATAGATTAATTTCTTTCATTTCATTACAGTAATTTAAGTTTATTTCACAATTACCATAATTTTACATAACTACAAGAGAATGGCTGAGGGATAGTGGAATCTAATATATATGACTTTATACAAAATAGATGATAATGTATATCATTTAATATCTAATACTTTTGCATTTTAAAGTAAATCCAGTTGTCAAACCTAGTAATCAGTGAAAATTAGCTGGCTAAAAAGTCTAGCTAGAACTTCTAAGTTGGTAAAGCACTTATGTTATTATGGAGACTTGTGGAGACTTGTGAAGTAAGGAAAACAATATTTAGTAGCACTGTGAAAATCATTTAGCAAGAATACGGAGCATACAAATATTTTATTTCAGCACACCCAGTTCCCAACTGCTCACTACTTGAACCTGACCTTATAATGTTAAAAACACCCTCTAAAACAAATTCTAGATCAAGTTATGTAATGGCCTTTTCTAGGAAAACCTTTGAAGCATGGGGGCAGTGAGAACCAAAGCATCCTCTCTAAGGCTTTGCCACTGCCCCACCCCCACCATTATCTCTAGTCCATAGAAATTCTCTGTCCCATTAAGTGTTTATTTTGGCATTCAGCCTTTTACTGTCCTGAGCTTTTATTTAAAGATATCATGTCTATATGTCATGTTTCTCCAAGAAGACATCTTTTGCTTTCCCCCAGCTCCTTAAATAGCACCAATTTTTAACATAAACTATTGCCTCTATTGGCACACGTGAGTTTCTTTTAGTAATTTCAGATACTAAACACTTCCCATAAAAAATATGCACTAACAACTGAGTGTTGTTTCTTAGCAATTAGTATGTTTAGATTGAATTCCTTGGAGGCAGAGACTGGGTCTTAAGCAGAGAGGTTAAGAACATTGTAGATGGCTCAGCATATTTTTTAGGGAATGAACAAATGACTGGCTTTTAAAAATGTATCCTATTGATAATTTTTAAGTATCTAGGACCTTTAAGTCTATAGGAGCCTGGTTATTTTCTCAAATGGTAACTGTTAAAGCCTATGGCCTCAAAAATAATACTACAAAGAAAGGCATTGTAATTTAGGCAACTTGGAGGCGCCAGTCATGAAGTAAAAGTTGAAAATCATTACTTTATGACATTAATTTGCCTTACTGTATTCAGTGTGAATAATTCAAGTTTACCTTAGAAGTGTTTAAATATATATATATATATATATTATTGATACCAAATTCATGGCATGTTAATACTTACCGTCAAAAGGACAGGCGTAATGAAAAACCAGCAAACTCTCCACCATAGCCAGAATATCCACCTTTTTGCTCCAATCATCATTTCTATATCTTCAATGAATCTGTTGCCTCCTAAAAACAACAAGGAGTGCATTCAGCCCTTATTTATACTTTCATTCATTAATCATTGTGGCCCCAAGTTAGCTTTCTATGTCTAAACCTTTTCCAATACTACAGCAATGAAGAATATATATACCTTTAACTACATTTTATTCATAATAAATTTTTGTCCAGTATATTACACTTAGCTATTACAGTAAACATAATGAGAAGGAATCAAACTAAGTCATTTTAGTAAAATGTGTAGATAATTCTATAGTCACTATTTACCATAAATCCAGATGATCCCTATTAGTTCCAGTATAGCTGCAATCAAAATGCCCCATCCAGCACAGAAGTGGTCAATCAGATGAACCCAGTAAATTCCAGCCTACCAAAAAAAAATCAGTTACTTTTAAGTGTATTTTTAATTATTTCTATGATTGATGAGGTACTCAAATTGAATCTACTAATTTGATTTTAACATATGCTCCTTGGTTTCACCTCTGCCAAAATGCGAAAAGGAATGTTTTCAAATGTAAACACAAACGTGGCTTTAAATATCTCAAACAGGATGTACCTTTTATTCTATACTGAGTCACTGTTAAAAAATAAGCATTTAGAATAGTTGATTATCAAAATGATATGCAGTGTGTGCTCTGTAGTAGCTGCCAAGAAATACAGCCTATGTTTAAAGTATATAACTTTATTGTAATTGGGGAAATTGTCCATTATTGGGCTTTTTCCCCCTCTGCAAAATATACTTACTATTGAAATTGTGTTATAATGGGGAAAAAACCTGGGCTAAAACTCAGAAAATCTTGATGCAAGTCAGACTTGGACTTGTCACTAAACATCCTCTTAAACCTTGGCTTCCTCATTTAGATTATAAAGTACATTCCAACTAATATTTTGTCTATGAAAAAATACTGTAGTATACCTGAGTCACACAGACGAGGCCAAGGAGAAACAAAATGAAGCAGCAACCCAAAGTGATGGGAACCCTCATTTTCTTCATCACTTTGGAAAATAAATCTTGAATCGTTGTTGTAATCGTTTCTTCAGAAGGGAAAAAATGACATGTCAACTCATTTGCCAATAATTTTAATCACAGAAATCAACTTCTATTAATCAAACTTACAAATATGTGTTGAGAATATACGCTGGGCCCTACTTCTTACTTTTAAAAATCCACAGGGTCCTTTCTCTTGGCAGTGACCGCTCATCAGTTCTGATAAAAATCAAATGGAGCTCTATTTGTTGTTTTTAGTCTGTTTTATAAGGTTTTTCATTGGTAGCAATTATAAGGTAACAGGTTCCCAAGGGCTGAGGTAGTTTGAAAGAGGGTTATAGGGAAGGAAGAATTCTAGTAGAACTTTTAAATAAGGTGAATATTTGAATAAATAACATGGAGACAGAAAGGCCTTCTAGGTTTAAGAAATAAATGTGTTCGTGAAACAGGGTACTGGCTAAAAGTAGAAGGATATATGAGTAAAAGGATTAAGAAACATAGTCGAGATTTTTGGAGGGCTTTGAAAGTCAACTAGAGGAAGCCGGACCTTATCCTGTAAACTATTAAAATGGTTTATGTAAGAGCACAATATGATGAAATTCAGAATCTTTAGGTGTGTACCCTAGGGGAAATCCCTATGTGTACACAGAACCATGTGCAAGAATAGTCACTGCAGCAGTGTGTGTAATTTTTAAAAATTGGAAATAATCCAAATGCCCATCACTATGGCAACAGATTGTGAATTAATTAGCACTATATGTCTATGTGTCAACATGGATTCATAATACATATAAAAAACAACTGTCAGAATGATATGTATGCTATGAAACTTCACATTTATGTGAAATTTTAAAAATTTATATGTTATTTATGGATACATATAAAATGTATACAAACATGGTCTGAATAACATACATAATCCATGGTGACAGTTGCTTCTAAGAAGGAAGAAATGTGAATTGTATTAGACAGAGAGACACAGGGGACTTCAAATTTATCTATAACAGTTTAGTTTTCTAAAAAATATCTGAAGCAAATATAAAATATTAATCTCTGCTCCTTTTGGGCGTCTGATACATGAGTACTTTGGATTTTTCCATATTTAAAACTTAGGTTAAAAAGAACTTTCAGAAAGATGATTCTGAGAGTAAAAGCTAGAGGGAGGCAACAAGGGTAAGAAAAGGATGTTTTTAAGTAGAGGAAACATGAGTAAAATATAAGAGGGATATGTTAACATTGGGAGTATTACTTACCAACGGAAGCAAACTGCGAGTCGAGACCCAAAGTCAAAAGCATGAAGAAAAATAATATGGACCAAAATGGCCCACCTGGGAGTTGAGCTAGAGCTTCTGGATAAGCAATGAATGCCAAATCAAAACCTAAGAAAAATGAATGGCATTTTAATTTAAAATTAGTTGCCAAGAAAACTCACATATTTGAAATTTTCAAAATAAGACACTAGAAAAATCTCATTTTCATTTGGCAACCCAATCCATAATATACATTCTTTAGCAACTGTTTCACTTTCACTTTTAAAAGCGTTTGACTGGGTTGTTCTACGATGTGATAATGTGAACATGTGATGTGAATTAAGCTAGTGAGATAAATTTTGTAAATGGTACATTTCTCACATAAGAAATCTTAACTATATCAATGATTTTGTTCAGCTGATTTTATTTATTTTTTAATTAATGAAGAACAATTGTCTTAAACTCCAGAAACCTAAATTAGGTCACCTTAGCCTAGAAATTCTAAAAAAATTACATTATCAAGAAAGATATGTTCATGGAATTAACTTTTTAGTCTTTAACTCTCTTTCCAAATGTTTACCCAAAATCACTATATGTAGTGCCATTTAATTATTTTTTTCACTGTACATTTCACAGCCGTGTAGTGCCATTTTATTTTTTTTATTGAAGTATAGTTGATTTACAATCTTATGTTAGTTTCAGATATACAGCATAGTGATTCAGTATTTTTTGCAGATTATACTCCATTATAGGTTATTACAAGGTAATGGGTGTAATTTTAGTGCCATTTTAATTATTATATGGATACCTGCAAAATTGTATGTAATGAAACTGTAAATTGAATCTTATTTTCTATTTGTTTTTGTTTGTTTGTTTTTATTTTTGACTTATTTTAAACATTTTATCAAGAAGGCACTTTTTTTTATACAGCAGGTTCTTATTAGTCATCAATTTTATATACATCAGTGTATACATGTCAATCCCAATCGCCCAATTCATTCTATTTGATATATGTTACCTTTAGAGACGCTCTATTAAAAAATTTCAGTCATGTTATATGATACTCAGTTTTAAGTATTTTAAGTTTCTCCAACCTCCCAGAGGACTGACCTAGGAGTCAGGAGAATTAGCTTCTAGCCTAGGCTCTGTCACTTCCTAATGATTCGATCTTCTGCAAGACATAACATTTCTGTGCATCAGTCCACTCCTCTGTAAATGAGGAGCTGGATACTAGATGATCTCCAAAGTCCTTTCTAGTCCTAACATTCTATTCTCATTCATCAATCTCTCCATCAAATGATACTAACCATAAATAGAAATTTAATAAGAAAGTCCTACTTAAAAGAACCCTAGAATTCTGTTCCTGAGAATCTTTAGCCAGATAATTAAGCATCCCTAGTTAATGTCTTTAAAGTTAGGAAGTTCACTAATCAGATTCCTTTCAAGTTGGACACAGCTGTATACTCAGTCAGTTGTGTTTCTATCTGTATGACATTTGTGCGTTTTAAAAATTCAGACCTAATAGTGTAATTTTACGTGGATTGATTTTTATATATAGTCTCTCATATATTCATATATACATATTAACACACACATGTATATATATGTATGTGTATATAGATATACATACACACAAATGAAGATAATGCATGTAAAGTGCATAGCATGATGCCTGATACTTGCAATTGTGCAGTAAGTAGTTCCTATTAAGGACTAAACAAAATTTGGAAAAGATATTCTTAAACAAGTGTTCTGGAATGTACCGTTGTTTCTCAGATCATCTAAGAATTATTAAATCATTAAAACAATCAAGTTATATAAGATGAAATGAGAAAGAAAACACAATACCCTAAATCTTGAGTGCTTTAATTGCTGTAAAATATATCAGTGTTTCTTAAATGAGCTATATTGAGTTAATCAAAGTTAATAATATATAGCATTACATACCTGATTTTACAACTTGAGAGACTTCCTTTCCAGATATATGAGCCATGTGTCCCAATATAGAAAAAATAGCAAATCCAGCGAACACACTAGTGAGGCAATTTGTCAAACAAATTACAATGGCATCTGAGAAGCAGTTGTTATTGAACTTATTGTAAGATGACAGAGCAACTAAACCACCCCAAGCCACTGACAAGGAATAAAATATCTGTGTGGCGGCATCTTTCCAAACCTACAAGAGAAAATAATATTTAAAAACACACTCTTAATTTTTCATTTGTATAAAATATTTCGTATATACAAATGAATAAATATTCATACAAGAACAAAATAAATACCCAAGTACCCACTACTCAGCTTAAGAAATAAAATGTTACTAGTCTATTAAAGCCTCCCTGTGCCCCTTCCTGATCATATCACTCTTCCAACCTCAGTGGTAACTGCTATCCTGACTTCTGTGTTTAACATTTCTTCAATTTTCTTTATATTTTTACTAACCTAAACAATATGGCATTTAGTTTTACATGTTTCTGAGTTTATAGAAAAGTTTTCTTAAAGCATATAAACTTATACAACCTGCTTTTTCCATTCAGTAGTGTATGAGATTTATCCATTATCAATTTGAACCTTATGAAATTTCAATTTTGTAACTCAAAAATGAAAGAATATAGGCAAATTCCTATGGATCAATTAAATGTATGTAGTTCTGAACATTTTTTCCCACTGCTGTATTGCCCCACTAAATATTGCCAAATTATGCTCCAAAGTAGTTGCATCACTTTGCACTCCCACCAGCTGGTATGAGAGTTCCCATTCCCCTACATCCTTGCCAACACTGGTCAGAATTTTTAATACTGTCCAAACTAGTGGCTGTGAAATGAGTTTTGATAACCCTAAGTACTTTATAAGGTTTAGCATGTTTTTATGTGTATATATTTATTCCATAGTCTTTTCCTGTGAAATTCCTGTTCATACTTTTGCCAATTTTTTGTTTGGGTTATTCGCCTTATTTGAGCTCTAGGAATTCTTTATGTAGTTCGGATTCTAATCCTTTAGGTGTTATATATGTTAGTTTTTTTCTCCCAATTTGTGGCTTATATTTTTCACCTCTTGACATTGTGTCCTTTGACGAACCAAAGATTGTGTTTTAATGTAGCTGAAGGTATTCATCTTTGCTTTTATGTATTGTTCTTGATTTCTCTGACTTAAAAAAAGAATCCTTAGCCCAAGGTCATAAAGCTACTATCCTATATTTTCTTCTAAAAGACTTAGAGTTTTGCTTATATCCTTAAGTTTTCAGTTCACCTGAAATTGATATTATGCATATTAAATTAGAAATCCCAACACACTGTTTTCTAAATGGAATATCAATGATCTGAAGATAATTGATATTATCAATTATGTCCAAAGATTATTGATATTTTCAATTATATCATTTGGATATCAATTTTATATCAATTGGATAGTCCATCCCTTTCCCACTGACCTGCATCCCCACCTCAGCCACATATCAAGTTCCATATGTTCATGAATCTGTTTCCGAGATTACTATTCTGTGCCACAGGTCTGTATGTCTATACCTAGGCTAACACCACATTGTTTTTATACCTATAGCATTATAATATTGTTTCATATCTGGTAGGACAAGTCTTCCTCACTTCCTCAGAAACACCTCGCTTTTTTGCCTTTTCTCCTTTGCATAAATTTTCAAGTTCCATGGAAACTGTGCTGGGAATTTGGTTGGAATTCTATTTACTCCACATATCAACTTGGGGACAATAAAAACATTAATTCTTAACAAGGGTGGTACTAGGCAGTTTTTGAAGAATGATGATACATTTAGGCATCCCCTCAGTCATCCAGTACCCTCATTCCATGTTTTGATTAGAGCCCCACGTGGCTGGCCTCATCTCTCCATCTAATTCAACCCCTTTATCATTCCCCCTTTCACAATTTACCCCTCCTATGTCTCTGCTAAAGGACAATAATAAATCTTAGAAACTAACCTAGGTAAATCCATTTTAATAGTAAAATTCTGTAGATATAACATTACCCCAAAGAACAATCTAACTGTGAAGACTTCACATAATAGGGCTGGCATATATGTAGGCAAAAGTGTGTTTTTAGTCCATCTGAAAACAGGACTGGTCAGTGGAAGGCAGGCCGTATAACATGGTGACTAACAGTTCTTGCTCTGGAGTCAAAAAGAATGAAACCTAAATCCAGTACGTCTCACTTTCATTGAATTTGATTTATTTAACATCTTCAAGCCTGTTTCATCATCTATAAAGTGGAGATGATGATGATGATAATAATAGTAGTAATAATTATGTGTCCTAGGAAGGATGTGAGAATTAAATGAGATAACATATGTAAAGCAATTAGTAGGATACTCAGTGATAGCTATTATTGTTTTTATGGAAAAGAAACATAAACTGATACTCGGTTTATTTTGTGGAAGTTAAAAACAATAATTTTCTCCTTGAAAGATATGTAATCTATTTCCAATTTCAATTGAAATAAAGTTGTTAGGAGTGAAATAAATACTTACTAGGTCTTCAGAATACAGCTTGATGTTAGATTATTATTACATTTTATTTCTCACATGATTTTGTTATATAGAAGTGAAATATATATATAATATATACACTGGCAGGAAGCCAGTAGGAAGTAAAATGGGTGGATAAATAGATGGATAGATAGACAGCTAGATCACAGTTATTTCACTTATGTATAACAAAATCATGTGAGAAAAAAATGCTCTCTTATTTCTTAGGCGGTTGTACATATTAAGAAATGAACAATAGGCTTATGTTGGTCTCTCAGCTGCTTTGACTTGATACATTTATGTATGCATATGTGAGTGGGGGGAAGGAGGCTGGAGGTCGTGTGGCAGGTCTGGGTTGTATAAGAATGCTACTGCATACCATGATGTACCTAGGCTGCAAATAAAAGTGAAATATAGTTCCAAACATAGTTATAATCTCTGTATCTACCCATCTCATAGCTATATACAAGATTATTAGTTGAGTGATTAGGAAACCTTAATTCAAGATGCAAAAGCAGGCTAAGTAGATTTAATTAAATGTGACTCTTCTTGGGTCTCAACTTCATCACTGTAAAATGACGGAGTTAGTAAAACAGTCACTGGAGGCCCCTCTAGCTATAAATTTCTATGGTTCTCTACTCTCCTAGAGATATCAGTAGAGTTCAAATACTTAAAGAAAAGGAAAAAATATATATACTTATGATTGCATGTTTAGAATATGGATTGGAGAGGAATAAAAAACATCTAAGAAAAAATTCTCATTGCCAGCAAACCCAAAGAAGGCATGAGGGTAGTGTTTGTGTTGGGGAGAGGAGGTAGGATGATTAAACTGTATGTTTCCTAAGGAGCTTTAGGCTTAGCTCTGATGTTTTAAAGACAATAGAGACACCGAAACACAGACCAGTATAAAATAGTCATATAAAATTTTCTGGATAGTTTCATGGAGCTATAAAGCCCAGGTGATCTGAGGCTTGTAAAAGCCACTTAAAGGAATATCAAAGGGGCTTTTCAACTGTGCTCCAAGTTATGAGGTTTAAAGAAAATGGAGGGTCCACTTCTTAGGGAAAATGTTGCATCTACAATAATATAGTATTATATAACAGCAATAATTAAAATGCTTGTGTGCTTATATTTATATAACAGTTTACCATTTCAAAGAACATTAACATATTTTATCTTGTTTAATAACCTAACAGAGGGAAGATGGTGAGTCCCAACTTCCATTTTATTTGCTTCTCATCCATTACCAAAAATGGTCTAGTTGGAAAGAGACTAACAGACAAGATTAAAAGATATGAGGCCCAAGATAAATGAAGAAATCAACAGTGGCCTACGGACACATCAAACTATGTTAATCTCTAGCACATAAACAATAAAAGTTCATGGTTCTAAGATAATTTAGGGTTTTTTGGTTAATTATTGAGTGAAAATTATTTGGACACACAGAAGGTAACTGAAGGCCAGAGACTGACCTCTCAATTTTCAAAAAGGTAAAGGATGGATTTCCATGACTAAAAACTGACAACTTTAACTTGCTTACCAGAAATGTTCTACAACAAATAATTAAATATCCGGATTGTGAGTATTTAGAAAGTCACAATTGCTGGAAATTAGCATGAGTTCCACAAAGAATACCATAGCAAACTAAAACTAATATCCATCTTGGCTAACACTACTAATATGGTAGATATTATAGTGTTTCTTGATTTTAATGTAATATCGTGGGGTTTTACCTGACCAGAAGCTTAATGTGTTCCAAGAATGTGACATGACTACTAAAAAAGTGAAAGTGTTATTAGCCTGTATCAATAGAAGCATAGTATATAGAGTACACTTACTGACAGTGCTGTCTGCAGTCAAAATTGTAAAAGATTTTATGTACCTATGATACACACAGCCATTGTCTGGAGATGGACTAATATTATAAGGGGTTACCAATTCATATTCATGGCACATATTTATGTGTCTGGTACAAGTAACAGTTCTGTTTATGGAATGCTTCATCCATTTCAAATTTATGTTTTAACTTCATAATATTAACTTTTGATACTAACTTTTGAAGACAATTAAAATTTATATTAGACCATTAAACCATCAGCTATAATCTTTAAATCTACTACGAGTTTATCTGATAAGTCACATAGCCCTAGTCATCAATTTGTGGGTACTCATGCATGAAATATTCTTTTTCAGATTAATAAGCCCCAAATCCTTTTGGTCAAATAGAATCAGTTTGAATAAAATGACTTTGAAAATCCTATTGCTAAAAATGATTGTCTCACTTCCAATAAGAGAGCATTAGTGCCATGTTAAATAGTTAAATCAGACATCCTAGGGGACGGAAACACTAATAAACTTAAGTACATATTCTTTTGCAAGCTACTATATTATGACACTCAATGGCAATCAAAGATTTTCAATATCGGCTTTTAAGTTTTACCTCCTCAGATAATTTGAAATCCAAATTGTCTTACCTCAGCTTCCCTAAGTTTTGTAAAATTTGACTGTGCTCCAATATAGTATGAAATGCCTTTTGATGCACCATCCAGAGTTGCCCCTCGGATCAGCAGGATGAGCAAGACAACATAGGGGAAAATAGCTGTAAAATATACCACCTACCAAGAAGAACAACCAAAAGTTAATGTTATTTTTTTAAATCATGGTGTATAATTATATACAAATAAAGTTATTAGCCAGTTGAAATTAGTAAAATAAAGTATCAAAGATTTCATTAGGTTATTAATGTCTGATAATACTAATACCAATGTTGGCATAACTTTCTCTTTCTGTTCTCACCACTCTCAAATGTTCCACTTTCAAAACACTCTGATGTATGAAGCAATATTTACCAGGTTTGTGTTGTAAATACACAATACATTAGCAACGGTGACTTGGAATCTAGATCGAGTGCTTTCCTAAATGTATCCTAATAAATGTCTGAGGGGACTGAATAGCACCTCTTGGTAAATTACTGCATTGATGTGGGAAGGGAAATGATTTTAAACCCTGCAATGATACTCAATCCCCAAGGAGAAGGAAAATCTCCTAGTAGGTGTCCAAATCCCATGAAAGTTGATTAAGTGAATACTTAATCGACACTTGCTATTATTATCCTTAAAGCTACCATTAAGAGAGTTTGATAGCACACATATATACGTGTGAACTGCTTGTGTCCTAGATAATACATGGTTCCAGATGAGCAGACTGCCTTTGAGGCTGGCTTTTCATTAATGTGGATGATTTCTTTGGTCCATAGATGTCCTATGTTTGATAATATGCCCAAGGAGATGATTTAAACAAGTCATCCAGAGACCAATAAAAATTAATTGCGTGGCTAAATGGCTTTTAATGGATTCTTTCAATATTAACATCAAAAAGGAGCCAAAGGTTTAAAAAATGTGCAACTGCAACATTATTTTGGAAAGTTTCCACTGACTTTGTGATGTTCGCTGTGTTTTTCTGATCTAACAGCATGTCTCGTTACAATGTAACATTAATTGACTGTGCTAGATATTGTACCAGAACACAAAGATAGTATCCACAGTTATTCCTGTCGTCTGTCTTTAAGGAAATTTCAGTCTAGTAGTTACAAACACATACACATTTACTTTTCTGAGTACTGTCCAACTGCTCACAGAGAAAATTTCATACTGTTCTCTGAAATTGCCACCATGTTCTCTGAAAGTTTAAAAAATAAAACAATGAAGTGGGAAATGTTTTTCAGAAGAGGACTCTGCTGAGACAAGGTTCTGAGTCAATTTTGGCAAGCTTTAAGAGAACAATGGTATAGCTTTTTTCCTTCTCTCTCTAACAAGGGGAATCCTGACACTGTCACCCTATATAACATATATAACAAGGATCTAAACTTTCCAAACCAAACATTGCAATATATAATTCCATTCAAGATGCTTCTTTATTATAGTAGGACAGAAATACTCCCAAGCCTCAGAGTGCTGTATCAGCTAGAAGGGCCCAAGTTTAGAGAAACTGCACACATCTAGTACTAATTTTTGCTTGCTTTGTTTTATTTTTAATAATAGCAGGGTTCTTATGTATTTTCTTAGAGCGAGGCTGCCTACTTAGAAAGCTTTTCACACATTTGAATGTTCCCATCATAGAAAAAACATGCATTTGGTACTACCTGGCATTGAACTACAATGAAATTGGAAAACAGCTACATCACTGTCTAATGTGTTTTCTAAATTACCTTCCCAGAAGACTTGATTCCTCTAAATAGTGCTGCTCCAACTATGAGCCAGGCCAGAAGAAGACAAAGTGCTAAATACCACACAATGACTCCAGTCTCATCCAATCCACTTGACCGTTGGAGCGCCACTTTACTGAAAACACATAAGCCCTTTGATGAACACACAATCACTTGTCTTGATACATTGAATTTTTAAATATCTTTCATCCAGGGAGAAGCTTCATGAGTACTTTATTAATACATCAACGTTGTGTGAGTCTTTTATTGATACAATTGTATGGAGGGGCAAACATAGTTCAGTGAAAAATTAGGCTCTGAACTTTCTGGTCAACTGCAGCCAATCCAAAGTTCCAAACCCCAGAATAAAAGACCCACTCATTCCTTTAGCTATGATTTTCCCCTAATATTTCAAAGCTCCTGTATGGAAAGAAATTAACCTTACATCAGATTATTTCATCTTACTCGTTACGGTAGTTTTTTCTCAAGTTCAAATGATGGAGAAAACATTTAAATTGTATTAAATATTTTCTTATTCATCATACTTGTAGTTATCAAACCTAAATGGTCCCATTATGTATACCTTTTTCAAAGGTATAATTCCATGATTTCCACTAGGGACATATATGGATCTAGGATTTTAATTCTTAGCTTGATATTTGGAACATTTCAAGGTCCAAATTTTAAAAGGGTCACAAAGAGCAACAACATGGAGCTGAGGAAGAGCTCATTACAGCAATAGTCAAAGAAGTTATGTAAGGGTAAAGGGTAGGTATACAGTAAGGAGATAACAGAGAGCTCATTTAAAATTAATAAAAGCAAATATAACCCCAAACATCTATTTTTACCATATGATGACAATTATAAGCAAAATGGATAATGAAGAATCTCAGCCTTAAATAGCAATTTTGTCCCCAATATTACTCATCACCCAACTGTTTATCATTAGAACTTGCTCATTAGAGTCTAAAAGTAGCATATTTTTCCTTCAAAGCAATGCCCTAGCTTATAGCTAATAAACACTGTATAAATCATCACTGAGAACATTGTGCCCACTTAGTAACTAACTTATAAATGACAATCTATTAACTATGAGCTAATTTTGCAGGCTACTACTACTCACACAGGCTGGGTAAACATTTGAGTCAAACGAAGTATAATTTGCTCTGACTTGACTCCCCTCTGCCTTTTTTTTCTACTTATATGAGTTAAGAAAAGAGCGGATCAATATTTTATGGTTATAAACATTTTTAATAACATCCGTTTAAGATGTAGATAATTTACTGTACTCACTTCCAATATTGTTCACTGGGAAGCTGCCCTGGCTGATAAACTTCACTTCCATTGATGCAGGTAAAATTGTTGGCGTCTACCCAGCTTTTATTCACTTGGAAGATTTCACCTAGCTTTATACTCACATTACAATGTGTCACTAAAAATTAGAAAAAAGAATACATACACAGACACATACTTAGTTTTAGAAGAGTACTTACCTGGAAAAAAAAAGTTTTAATGATGAAATATTTAAAGTACTGTCTAAATTGTTACTTGGTGAAGGTGGAGTAGAAATCTTACAAATGGAATAAGCCATGCACATTCAGCATCTGAAATCCTCTCTACTACTAAGCTGGGGGTGAGTATGAAAATATCTGCCTTTTTAAGTTGTGGTTCTATTTAGAGTAATAACAGCTATAGAGTAACAATCATTTCAGTTGGGACTTAGTGCTCTAAGGAACTTTTCATATGTGGACTTATTTAACCTATATAGATAAATGACACCTTTAAATTCCTAAGAAGTGTTAAATCTTTACCACTTTATCCTCCAATATACACAGGCAATCCCAGTGGTAATAGTCTACAATATGGATGCTACATTGTCCCAAAGATTAGCAACACTCAACCATCAACTGAAACACTACTACTATCATAAATAGTGCTTTTCTCTCTTACCACTTTCCCATTTTCTTCCTTTTCTTGATGCCCACAACTTAGGCCTGCAAGAAGTACTCCAAGTAGTGGTTTAGCCTTCCTGGGTGCCCTCAGAAATTAACATATTGCATTAATCAATTTTCAGGTTATACGTGCTTTATTCTGCTTTTATCAATAACCTATGGCTCACTTAAAATTGAACCTAAATTGGTTAGAAAATGATTTAACCTTTTAATCTTCTTAGAAAATATAAAAGAATGATGCAGAGTTAATAATATTTTTTAAATAAATAAATGAATTTTACCTACAGGCGATCTGCTACAGGTTTTATCTGCCCAATAAGAACAAGTTTTCCATGGTAGTTCACGTTGAAAAGAAGCAAACATGTAGTAAAGACTATGGGCAATTATGACATTATAATAGATTGTCACAAAAATGGATATCAGGACCATTGTAATCCCCACACCTGGAAAAGAGAACAATTAAAATAAAAAACAAGTGAAATTTGTTTTCCTAATTCATAAAGCTGCATCTCAATTTCCACAAAATCTATTTTAAAATGAGAAAACTGTTTCAAACAATGTTTTCTCTTTCGCTTTTTTTTTTATGTGGGGAGGCAGTACTACTGTCTGAGTAGCTTTCTTCTCAAAATTATTTTGATGATTGACTTTCTGAGACAGTTTTTTAGTTGATCAGAAAAAGGTTCTAAGATCAAAGACCTGTATTAAGCCATCAAATTCACATAAGGGAAAACCATGTTCATTATTCTTTCTTATTAAGTCTGTAAATACTAGTCAGAGTGGATACTACTAAAAAAAAAACTATTCAAAGCTCATATCCTATCGACTCGCTGACCAATACTTCCCTCTTCATCTATAAACCAGCATTTTTTTAAACATCTTTATTATAATTGCTTTACAGTAGTGTAGTAGTTTCTGCTTTATAACAAAGTGAATCAGCTATACATATACATATATCCGCATGTTTCCTCCCTCTTGCATCTCCCTCCCTCCCACCCTCCCTATCCCACCCCTCTAGGTGGTCACAAAGCACAGAGCTGATCTCCCTGTGCTATGTGGCTGCTTCCCACTAGCTAGCTATTTTACGTAAACTGGGACCAAGTGAGAGAGTGGCATGGACATATATAAACCAACATTTTGACAAGTAGAAGATAAATCCTCTGAATGAATGTCCTAAAAGGAGAGTGTACAGCATTTCTACAAGTGCATGTAAAGAAAATTCAATAACTCAGTAACAATCCAAATTTAAACTTCTGAAATTTCTTTAACTCAGTAGTTTCAAAATACAGCAAGCATATTGAATGTAACTCCTATGTTAAGACTAGTTTTTGTGACAAAGTGAGAGAGTGGCATGGACATATATACACACATAAATACACAACGTAAAATAGATAGCTAGTGGGAAGCAGCTGCATAGCACAGGGAGATCAGCTGGGTGCTTTGTGACCACCTAGTGGGGTGGGATAGGGAGGGTAGGAGGGAGGGAGACGCAAGAGGGAAGAGATATGGGAACATATGTATATGTATAACTGATTCACTTTGTTATAAAGCAGAAACTAACACACCATTGTAAAGCAATTATACTCCAATAAAGATGTTAAAAAAAGAATTAACATCTTTATAAATATTAAGCCATTTCATCAAAGAACATAGACTGTCTCTCCATTTGTTTAAATGATCATATGTTTTTTTCCAGCTTCATTAAGGCATAATTGACAAATAAACAGTTTTATATATTTAAGGTGTGCAACATTTTGATACATGTATGTATACATTGTGAAATGATTACCACAATCAGGCTATTTAGCACTTCCATTATCTTACATACTAACCATTTTTTTGTGTATGTGGTGAAAACATTTAAGATCTACTCTCTTAGAAAATTTCAAGTGTACAAAACAGTATTATTAAATATAGTCACCAGGTTGTACATTAGATCTCCAAAACTTATGTATCCTGCATAACTGAGACTTTCTACCCTTTGACCAACATCTCTCTATTTACCCCCACCCCCTCACTACCACTATTCTATCCTCTGTTTCTATGAGTCGGTATAGCTAATCTACCATAGATATGAAATTTACAGACATGCCTTTATGCAACTTCACTAAAGGCCAGATTTTAAACTTCAGGGGTTTTCAAAGCAAGAAACATTCCAGAAAATGTTTGCTGCTCTTTACCATCTGTCTTTTCACACAATATCTTCCATTAACAGGGTGGGAGAGTTTCCAGTTTTTCTCTTGACATCTGGTCACATAATTTAGGTCTACGAATGGAAATCAAAATGCAGAATAGAGCCTATTATCTAAATTATTCTGCCTTCAGTCTCTCTGCACCCCCAGACTTAAATAAAATCCAGAAAAAGGTGTGTGAAATATTCATAAATACAAAGCAGAAATATTTGATAAGCTTTCAACAAAATAGTTAAAATAATTGCCTTCAATTCCTACTAAAAGCCTTTTTCCTCAATGTGTAGTACTGTTCCAGGTGGTTTGCATATATAAAAAATAGCTCATGAGGAAGGACAAAATATATCAGGAGAAATACTACATGTTTAGTGCTGAAGGAATGTTGATTAAAAGATCCCCTGGGGATGCTAAGAATTGGGCACAGAATAAAGTCAGTGAAGTAGAATTTCATAATGGCTGATGATTATAATTTTGCTCTTAACCAAATTTATGTAAATTGATTGAGAAAAATAGAGAACCTTCCTAACAGTGGCAGTAGCATTAATAAAGGCATGGTGGCAGGAGGGAGCAAGGTGTATTAATGATAGTGATTTGAATGAAGAAATGGGCAATATTATGAGGAATGAAAAATACATTTATGGAGATAATATGAATGTAGAATAAATTTATGGAGAACTTTACATGTTAGGCTAAGGATTTAAGGATGTATAACTTCCATTACCAGAGGTAAAGTGAAGTAGGAAGTCTTGCCAACCCCCTCTCTCTGGAAACAATCAATCCAGAAATATGGTTTTAAAAGAAAACAAAACAGCCTCTGGTTTGGGACAAGATGGCATAGACACATCTCTCCCAGCTCCTCTCTACTAAGTACAAATAAAAATCCTGGAAATAATAAAGTAGACAATCATGGATAACCCTAAAGAGTTAAAAAGAGAAAACAGACTGCCTAGGGAATCCCAGAACTTGAGAGGAAACACAGCAACCCAGTTTTTGACCACCCTCCCAGGGGAAGAAGCAAAACCAGGCCCAAAGTTTCTTGACTCTCCAAGAGACAAAAAACATGCCAGCCTCAGTGCCTTGATAGAGTGGTAGCCCTGCTGGCACTACACAGCCAAAAGAGACCTGGAAAGCACTCTCTGTTACACAGGCCCAGCTACTCCCAACAGGACCTAGTGGTACCCAGTAGGCCAGTGAAGTACATCTTACCCCTTCAGGCAGCACCAGGAAGAATCAAGAGGGAACTCCACCAGCACCAGGTGACTTGGCAAAGAGTGGTTCTCATGTCCCATCAGGCCCAGTGTCTCTTGTCTCCACTTAGGGGCATCATGCCTGGGAGAGTACATTTAAAGAAGAATTAGTGCCACATTTTACACATTCTCTTTCAGAAAGCAAACAGAAGTGGATAGAACACTTTCCAACATATTTTATGAGATCAGTATTATTACCTTGATACCAAAACCAGACAAGGGCAGTACAAAAAATGAAAACTTCAGACCAATAGCTGTCATAAACTTAGACTCAAAACACTTCAACGAAATATTAGCAAGACATTGTGTAAAAGTGGTATTCATTCTTCTTGAACTGTTTGTTAGAATTCTCCAGGGAAACCATCTGAACCTGGAGATTTCTTTTTCAAGAACTTTTTAATTGCACATTCAATTTCTTTAATGGTTAGAGGGCTATTCAGATTGTCTGTTTATCTTTTTGAGTTTGGTAGTTTTTGATTTTTAAGAAATTTGTTAATTTCTTCTAAGTTGTTGAAATTATGATCCTACAGCTGTTTGCAGAATTGTCTTATTATCTTTTTAATGGATGCAAGATCTGTAGTGATATCTCCTATTTTATTTCTGATATTGGAGATTTGTGTCTTCTTTTTTCTTCAAATCTTGTTAAAGTTTCACCAATATTATTAATTTTTTTCATAAAACCAGATTTCTCGTATTTTCTCTATTGTTTGTCTGTTTTTATTTCATTGATTTCTGTTCTTATGTTTGTTTCCTTCCTCCTCTTTGTTTTGGTTTTACTTTACTCTTTCTAGTTTCTTGAGTAGGAATTCATTAGTGATTTGAGGCCTTATGTCCTATAATTTTATAATTTATTTTAATCCACAAATCAGCAAAACAAAAAATAAAAATATTAGGGTATAATATCTCTAATGGGAGGTAAATGAACCAGTCCAGATGGACCATATGAAGTGGTTAGCAGATTATTTGTACAGATAACTCAGAAAAATAAAATCTCCTTTCACAAGAATTTGTTGCAAAAGTGAATATTCCTTTGAAATATCTTAGTGATTTTCTCAAATGTTCAATTTATATTGACAGCAAATAACTTGAAATAATATAGAACTTAAAATAACATGAAAGGCAGATACTCTTTAAACACATTGTATGTTGAGAAAAAGGACAAATGGAGACAAGTGAATAGAGGACACAAAAGAGTATCTTGTGGTGTTTGCACCCAAAGCAGTAAAGAGGATTTCAGGGCAAAAAGAATCACCAGAAATGCAAAAATCAACAAGCCTAAGCAAGAATAAGATTGATAAGGAAAACTAGGAGCACCAAACATAAGATAAGTCAGATGCAGTTTAGATAAGAGAAGACAATAAGAAAATAGGAATAAGAAAGATGAATTAAGAGTAATTATAAGGATGAGGAGCTTTACTTAAGAATGATGGTGGAGGTTCCCTGGTGGCACAGAGGTTGGGAGTCCGTCTGCCGATGCAGGGGACACGGGTTCGTGCCCTGGTCCGGGAGGATCCCATATGCCGTGGAGCGGCTGGGCCCGTGAGCCATGGCCGCTGAGCCTGCACGTCTGGAGCCTGTGCTCCGCAACGGGAGAGGCCACAGCAGTGAGAGGCCCACATACCGCAAAAAAAAAAAAAAAAAAAAAAAAGAATGATGGTGGAGGGGGAAGAGGGTGGAAGAGTAAGACACGGAGATCACCTTCCTCCCCACAGATACACCAGAAATACATCTACACGTGGAACAACTGCTACAGAACACCTACTGTACGCTGGCAGAAGACCTCAGACCTCCCAAAAGGCAAGAAACTCCCCACGTACCTGGGTAGGGCAAAAGAAAAAAGAATAAACAGAGACAAAAGGATAGGGACGGGACCTGCACCAGTGGGAGGGAGCTGTGAAGGAGGAAAGGTTTCCAGACACTAGAAGCCCCTTCACGGGCGGAGACTGCAGGTGGCGGAGGGGGGAGCTTCAGAGCCCCGGAAGAGAGCTCAGCAACAGGGGTGCGGAGGGCAAAGCAGAGAGATTCCTGCACAGGGGATCGGTACCGACCGGCACTCACCAGCCTGAGAGGCTTGTCTGCTCACCCGCCGGGGCAGGCGGGCCTGGGAGCTGAGGCTCGGGCTTCAGTCGGAGCGCAGGGAGAGGACTGGGGCTGGCGGCGTGAACACAGCCTGCAGGGGGTTAGCGCACCACGGCTAGCCAGGAGGGAGTCCAGGGAAAACTCTGCAGCTTCCGAAGAGACAAGAGACTTTTTCTTCCCTCTTTGTTTCCTGGTGCGCGAGGAGAGGGGATTAAGAGCGCTGCTTAAAGGAGCTCCAGAGACGGGCGCGAGCTGCGGCTAACAGCACGGACCCCAGAGACGGGCATGAGATGCTAAGGCTGCTGCTGCCGCCACCAAGCCCGTGTGCGAGCACAGGTCACTCTACACCTCCCTTCCAGGGAGCCTATGCAGCCCGCCACTGCCAGGGTCCCGGGATCCAGGGACAACTTCCCCGGGAGAACGCACGGCGCGCCTCAGGCTGGTGCAACGTCACGCCGGCCTCTGCCGCCGCAGGCTCGCCCCGCCTCCGTACCCCTCCCGCCCCCCGGCCGGAGTGAGCCAGAGCCCCCGAATCAGTGGCTCCTTTAACCCCGTCCTGTCTGAGCGAAGAACAGACGCCCTCCAGCGACCTACACGCAGAGGCGGGGCCAAATCCAAACCTCAGTCCCAGGAGCTGTGCAAACAAAGAAGAGAAAGGGAAATCTCTCCCAGCAGCCTCAGGATCAGCGAATTGAAGCTCCACAATCAACTTGATGTACCCTGCATCTGTGGAATACCTGAATAGACACTGAATCATCCCAAATTAAGGAGGTGGACTTTGAGAGCAAGATTTATTGTTTTTTCCCCTTTTCCCCTTTTTGTGAGTGTGTATGTGTATGATCCTGTGTGAGATTTTGTCTGTATAGCTTTGCTTTCACCATTTGTCCTAGAGTTCTATCTATCCTTTTTTTTTTACTTAAAAAAAATTTTTTTTTCTTAATAATTATTTTTTATTTCAATAACTTTATTTTTTCTTACTGTATTTTATATTCTTTTATCCTCTTTCTTTCTTTCTTTCTACTTTTTCTCCCTTTTATTCTGAGCTGTGTGGATGAAAGGCTCTGGTGCTCCAGCCAGGAGTCAGTGCTGTGCCTCTGAGGTGGGAGAGCCAACTTCAGGACACTGGTCCACAAGAGACCTCCCAGCTCCACGTAATATCACATGGCAAAAATCTCCCAGAGATCTCCATCTCAACACCAACACCCAGCTTCACTCAACGACCAGCAAGCTACATTGCTGGACACCCTATGCCAAACAACTAGCAAGACAGGAACACAACCACACCCATTAGCACAGAGGCTGCCTAAAATCATAATAAGTCCACAGACACCCCAAAACACACCACCAGATGTGGACCTGCCCACCAGAAAGACAAGATCCAGCCTCATCCACCAGAACACAGGCACTAGTCCCCTCCACCAGGAAGCCTATACAACCCACTGAGCCAACTTTAGCCACTGGGGACAGACACCAAAAGCAACGGGAACTACGAACCTGCAGCCTGTAAAAAGGAGACCCCAAACACAGTAAGATAAGCAAAATGAGAAGACAGAAAAACACACAGCAGATGAAGGAGCAAGATAAAAACCCACCAGACCTAACAAATGAAGAAGAAATTGGCAGTCTACCTGAAAAAGAATTCAGAATAATGATAGTAAAGATGATCCAAAATCTTGGAAATAGAATAGAGAAAATGCAAGAAACATTTAACAAGGACCTAGAAGAACTGAAGAGGAAACAAGCAATGATGAACAGCACAATAAATGAAGTTAAAAATACTCTAGAAGGGATCAATTGCAGAATAACTGAGGCAGTGGAACGGATAAGTGACCTGGGAGATAAAATAGTGGAAATAACTACTGCAGAGCAGAATAAAGAAAAAAGAATGAAAAGAACTGAGGACAGTATCAGAGACCTCTGGGACAACATTAAATGCATCAACATTCGAATTATAGGGGTTCCAGAAGAATAAGAGAAAAAGAAAGGGACTGAGAAAATATTTGAAGAGATTATAGTTGAAAACGTCCCGAATAAGGGAAAGGAAATAGTTAATCAAGTCCAGGAAGCACAGAGAGTCCCATACAGGATAAATCCAAGGAGAAATACGTCAAGACACTTATTAATCAAACTGTCAAAAATTAAATACAAAGAAAACATATTAAAAGCAGCAAGGGAAAAACAACAAATAACACACAAGGGAATCCCCATAAGGTTAACAGCTGATCTTTCAGCAGAAACTCTGCAAGCCAGAAGGGAGTGGCAGGACATATTTAAAGTGATGAAGGAGAAAAGCCTACAACCAAGATTACTCTACCCAGCAAGGATCTCATTCAGATTTGATGGAGAAATTAAAACCTTTACAGACAAGCAAAAGCTGAGAGAGTTCAGCACCACCACACCAGCTTTACAACAAATGCTAAAGGATCTTCTCTAGGCAAGAAACACAAGAGAAGGAAAAGACCTACAATAACAAACCCAAAACAATTAAGAAAAAGGGAATAGGAACATACATATCAATAATTACCTTAAATGTAAATGGATTAAATGCTCCCACCAAAAGACACAGACTGGCTGAATGGATACAAAAACAAGACCCATATATATGCTGTCTACAAGAGACCCACTTCAGACCTAGAGACACATACAGACTGAAAGTAAGGGGATGGAAAAAGATATTCCATGCAAATGGAAACCAAAAGAAAGCTGGAGTAGCAATTCTCATATCAGACAAAATAGACTTTAAAATAAAGACTACTAGAAGAGACAAAGAAGGACACTACACAATGATCAAGGGATCGATCCATGAAGAAGATATAACAATTGTAAATATTTATGCACCCAACATAGGAGCACCTCAATACATAAGGCAAATACTAACAGCCATAAAAGGGGAAATCGACAGTAACACATTCATAGTAGGGGAATTTAACACCCCACTTTCAGCAATGGACAGATCATCCAAAATGAAAATAAATAAGGAAACATAAGCTTTAAATGATACATTAAAGAAGATGGACTTAATTGATATTTATAGGACATTCCATCCAAAAACAACAGAACACACATTTTTCTCAAGTGCTTATGGAACATTTTCCAGGATAGATCATATCTTGGGTCACAAATCAAGCCTTGGTAAATTTAAGAAAATTGAAATTGTATCAAGTATCTTTTCTGACCACAACGCTATGAGACTAGATATCAATTATAGGAAAAGATCTGTAAAAAATACAAACACATGGAGGCTAAACAATACACTACTTAATAACGAAATGATCACTGAAGAAATCAAAGAGGAAATCAAAAAATACCTAGAAACAAATGACAATGGAGACACGACGACCCAAAACCTATGAGATGCAGCAAAAGCTAAGAGGGAAGTCTATAGCAATACAATTCTACCTTAAGAAACAGGCAACATCTCGAATAAACAACCTAACCTTGCACCTAAAGCAATTAGAGAAAGAAGAACAAAAAACCCCAAAGTTAGCAGAAGGAAAGAAATCATAAAGATCAGATCAGAAATAAATGAAAAAGAAATGAAGGAAACGATAGCAAAGATCAATAAAACTAAAAGCTGGCTCTTAAACAAAACTGATCAACCATTAGCCAGACTCATCAAGAAAAAAAGGGAGAAGACTCAAATCAATAGAATTAGAAATGAAAAAGGAGAATTAATGATTTGTCTCCCTTTTTCTCTAAAGATGCATTCTCTTGGACTGATTTCTTTGGACTTTTGTCTTTTAAAAATCAAAAGCCAGGGACTTCCCGGGTATCACAGTGGTTAAGAATCCACCTGATAATATAGGGGACATGGGTTTGAGCCCTGATCCAGGAAGATCCCACATGCTGCAGAGCAACTAAGCCCGTGCACCACAACTACTGAGCCTGCGCTCTAGAGCCCGTGAGCCACAACTACTGAAGCCCACACGCCTAGAGCCCATGCTCCGCAACAAGAGAAGCCACCACAATGAGAAGCCCACGGTGCACTACAATGTAGTGCATGAACAGTAGCCCCTACTCGCTGCAACTAGAGAAAGCCCATGTGCAGCAACAAAGACCCAATGCAGCCAAAAAGAAAAAAAAGAAAAAAGAAATCAAAAGCCAGAAATTTTGAGATTCACAAACCTGTTCTTGTAAGTTGCTACCTCTCTGATGAACTTCAAAGCCTATTTCAAAATCTATTTTGAAACTCAAAAGCTGATAATTGGTTTTTTTCTGTTTGAATTTCTATCATAACTGTGCATTGAAGGAGGTGAGTATAGCATGATACCCTTGCCTTTGCATTGATGAGATAGAGTAGGGAGAGCAAAATGCATATTATGTCATATTTTACAAATTTACCAAATAAAATTAAAATATTTGTCTCAAGTCCTTCCAACCAATAAGATGTTCTAGATGTGAACTTGAATTAGAAGATCAGATTCTTCCCCTATCCAGAACTTCCCAGCTAGTATATAGCACATCGAAGTGCTCCAAACATGTTACGGATACACACTCTTCAACCTGGGGCGGGCTCTGGACATTGGCAGTTACATATAAATCTTGTCATTTAAAAAAAAGTTGGAAAACATCATCCCAGCCTATCTCCTTTCCTACTCCTTTACTTAAGCCTTTTTAACAAATGGATTTATACAGCAGCAAGCCTAGTCAGACCAGAGATGGATGGGATATGAAAAGCAGAATAAGCCAATTAATTGGGCAGATAAACCAAGAAGGATTCAAGCAAGAGGAAGGTGGTAGAGGTAGGAGTGGAAATCAGGCACAGCATCTCTGTTTTAGAGACAGGCCACCAGTTTCTAAAATTCTTAGAAGGGGGAAAAAGCAAGAAGAATTAGGGTTCAAGGAAGAAAGTCAAGGGAATAGTTCATCAGACCCACTTATTAGCATGTGGGTCTGATTTGAGAGCAGGACCAGCAGTAAGGCTAACACTTATAAGGTTCTGAATTACTGACCTAGGACTCTTTAGATTCTCCTGCCTTGGGAAAGAAATGGACCTAGCAACCAGAGAAGGGATGAACTTCAGCAAGCTTTAGCATTAGGGGGCAGGACAAATCAGAGAACACATCTGAACAGAAATGTATAAATACCAAGAAAATAGTGGCTTGTCTTATCCTAGGGACCCATGATTTTGCATGAGTTCCAGAATAGGAATTGAATTTAGGAAGAGCCAAGAACACACACTGTCTACCCCTTACTGATGTGATCTCTACTGATGTATTTTTAAACTTCTTTGTTTCCTTCTAGATCGACAAATAGAAAAAAATATTTGGGACTAAAACATGCAATATTTCTCTCACATGGTTATCACATGAGAAAAGCTTCGGGTACCAAAATTAACCAGACTAGGCAGACCCTCTCATCCCCATCTTCGTAAGTAATCACCCATAACACCAAGGCTCCTGAGTTCTCTGTCCTCTGTGATGCTCTGTATTTCCTTGCCCGTAACTGAAGCAACTGCTCTCCCCGCACACGCCTTTCCCAAATCCCTTTACTAGGCCCTCTGTAAACGGCCACTGCTCCATATTTAGCAAACAATCTTATTCTCAGAATACATGTGAGCATCACATTCATTTTCTTATCTTAACTGAGTCCTAGCTCTTCCCTGAGGCCACTTCTCCTAGGTACTCTAAAGTGGGGTTTACTTTCTCACGCACCATGCAATTGAATTGACAGGGTTGTGTCCTCTTTGATCTTCATTGCCACTTTCATTCATTGCTCTTGGCATCTTCTTCTTTTAAACAAAACAAGCACAAACGGCAACAGCAGATTCCTGTTTTGTTGCTAATTATGCCATTCCATTACAGCATCCTCTCCCTTCCCAGTCACTGTCCCCTACGATCTCCCTGACATTCCCCTTCCTTTATTAAACACTTTGCCATCAGGCTCATAGTTTTTGTTTTTGTTTTTTTATATTTCTATATTTCTTTAGTTCTTATTTAATTTTCTCAGCAATGCTGTGGAATTGGCAGCATACCGGTCTTTTGTTTTTTTAAAATTTTTATTGGAGTATAGTTGCTTTACAGTATTGTGTTAGTTTCTACTGTACAGCAAAGTGAATCAACTATACGTATACATATGTCCCCTCTTTTTTGGATTTCCTTCTCATTTAGGTGACCACAGAGCACTGAGTAGGGTTCCCTGTGCTATACAGTAGGTTCTTATAGGTTCATAGTTTAAAAAAATTTTTTTTTCTTTTAGGATCTCTTCCTTCATCCAGGTGACTCTCATACCTTCAGGGATCTTCTATTTAATAACAAGACCTCTCAGTGCTTCAACCAGCCCCGATAACTTTTTCCTCCACTCCATGTGAGTCAGTCACTTCCACGATTCTGACTTGAACCTCACCATCATCCACAACTGTTATAACAGAAAGAAATCATCTTTCCTTTTCTGACTTCAACCTCCTATCCTTCCAGTTTGCTTGTTCAACTGCCTCCCTGTGTCATGGAGACATCCAGTCTATTGATCCCTCTACTTTTTCCCATTCACTCAGATCCTTCCTTTCATCACTTGCCTCCTTACCCAATGTAGATTTCATGGCCCATCATTTCAGTAATGCCCAGCCAATATCCCCAGTGTAAGATTACACTCACTATCCTCACCATCTTTCTCTAAGTCACTATTTCAAAACTTCTCTACCATCCTTGAGGCTCTGACTCCCTCTCCCTTTCTGTGCTGATGCAGAAAGAGGGAGAAGGGGTCCAAAATTTGAGAATAGAAGATAGAAAGAAACTTCCAGAAGGAAAGTTTCTCATTTTCTCTATACAAAATGCACATATTTACTTTAAAACTTCAAACAGCTTATCATCCTTCTCCCCAATTAGGATAATGAGGCTGCCCTTTATTCTATCTAAGACTAATTTCTCCACATTATTTATACTCATTGTTTCCATTTCTTTACTTTCAACTCACCCTGTTCAATCTAACTTTTTGCCCCTCCCTCCATAAAAACAGATCTGCTTGATGCCATCAGCGTCACTAAATAAAATACAATTTACAGTTTATGTTTTATTTGACCTCTCATCAGCCGCATTCACTGTTAAACTACCCAAACCTTCTTGAAACACTCTTTTTTGTTACCGTCTACAACACAATACTTAACTGTGTCTCTGCCCATTCCTTCTCTGCTCCTTTGCAGGCTCATCCTGATCTACCAGCAAATCTATATTACATGTTAGAATTCATCAAGGTTTGTTCATAAACCCCACTGGTTTCTCATTCTATAGTCTTCCCCCTGATTTCAACTAGCACGTATACCCAAGTGAGTAAAAAAAAAAAAAAAAAAAGTACATGTAATGGCAGAGAGACAGAAAAATAGTAACCGTTAAGTATTGTGTATACATTATGTTAAGTATTGTGTGTGTCTATATATATCAGACATCTGACGTCTGTGATCCAAAGCAGTATATTCAATGGATAACAGAATATTCAACTCATTGTATTTTTTCTTTCCTTAGTTTTTTTTTTTTTTTTTTTTTTTCTTTTTGCGGTATGCGGGCCTCTCACTGTTGTGGCCTCTCCCGTTGCGGAGCACAGGCTCCGGACGCGCAGGCCCAGCGGCCATGGCTCACGGGCCCAGCCGCTCCGCGGCATATGGGATCCTCCCAGACCGGGGCACGAACCCGTATCCCCTGCATCGGCAGGCGGACTCTCAACCACTGCGCCACCAGGGAGGCCCTCCTTAGTTGTTTTAAAGTTACCTCAGACCAACAATGAACACATCTCACATACACACATACACACACATTCACACACATCTACCCCACCAAATACAGTCCTCTTCCAGGATCCCCTTACCAAAATGGACCCTTGATGGCACCTCATGCCCACCCCATTGCTAATCCAGAACTGGCTCATAGATTTTACCTTCCAAATCTGCTTCATTTATCCAGGTTTTTCCATCTCCACTGTCAACACCCTAATGGAAAGCAGTGTCTCCTGAATGAACTATGACAGCTTCCCAATTTTGTCTTATTGTATTCATTATTACCCCTTTCCTATCTGCTTCCAACGGCTGCCAAAATTTGTAATGCAGATCTTATCGTGGTCCCTCTCTCAATTTAAACTCTTTCAGTGTTTTACCATTGCTCTTAGGATATGGTTAAAACTCCTTAACATTTTCAACAATGCTCTGTGTAGTCTGGCCTTTGCCTACCTTTCAGGGCTTTCTTGCCATGTTCCCTCACAGCACAAGTCCTTTGCATATGCTACCTCTTGTTTCCTAGAACATTTTTTCCCATGTCCCTCCAAGTCATCCTGCAGAACTCAAGTCATATCCCTTTGTGATACCCTTTCCTTTTTCCTAGTATCACTCTTAGTTTGTAGTTGTTTATTTGTATGGTTATTACTGCCTGCATTTTCTTTCCAGAGTCCAGACTCTAAACTCTATGAGGGCATATCTGTGTTTGTCCATCTTGTACTCCCAGCGCCTAGTGAATAATTGTTGAACGAATGAATGAATAGACTCTTTACCAGCACAATAGTGAAATTTACCAAGTAAGAGTTTACTTCTTTTGGCCACTCCTTTCCATGTCTTCTTTTCTCCACAGTGGTACAATCAGTATTCTCAAAACCATTCTCGGGCTTCCCTGGTGGCGCAGTGGTTGAGAGTCCACCTGCCGATGCAGGGGACACCGGTTCGTGCCCCGGTCCGGGAAGATCCCACATGCCGCGGAGCGGCTGGGCCCGTGAGCCATGGCCGCTGATCCTGCGCGTCCGGAGCCCGTGCTCCGCAACAGGAGAGGCCACAGCAGTGAGAGGCCCGCGTACCGCAAAAAAACAAACAAAAAAATGTTCTCTTACATTCTTCCCTAGTTCTGAAGTATTAGTTTTGGAGAAGTGAGGAGATAAGCTCATTGAGACTTAGGAGTGACAGGCTGGTAAGGCTCAATAGTTTTCTCCTCCCAACTGAATTTACCTTTTGAAAATGGATTAAACCTTAAAATTAAAACAAAGAAGTTCTACTGTGAGATTTCTTCTGTCAGAAGAAGGCTCTGAACAGATACCACAAGTTCTACTGAAGAGATTGTCCTTTCCTTACTCAATTTTTGTGAAATCCATTTCTTGTTCATAGTGTAATTTAAGTTTATTTTGGCTTCTTCTAGAAAATCATTGATACTAATGTTACTGATGTTTAGCCAAATATCTAATTCTGTTTATAATATCTCAGAGCTGAGGAGGACTTAAGCTTCATTTCCACATAATGTAATCATTAATTTTCATTTCCTAACTGCCTTAAGTAGTAATTATTTTTTATGTGGTTATTGTCAAAACAGTACATAAGGGGCTTCCCTGGTGGTGCAGTGGTTGAGAGTCCGCTTGCCAATGCAGGGGACACGGGTTCGTGTCCTGGTCCGGGAAGATCCCACATGCCGCGACTGGGCCCGTGAGCCATGGCCACTGAGCCTGCGCATCCGGAGCCTGCTCTCCTCAACGGGAGAGGCCACAACAGTGAGAGGCCTGTGTACCGCAAAAAAACCAAAAAAAACCCAAAAACAAACAAACAAAAAACAGTACATAAATTATGTCAGTTGCTATATAGATATTCAGATAAATAGATATATACATAATTGCTTTTATCATACCTATGTTATTGGTTAGGACAAATGATCATAACATGCCATTCTCCCTGCTCTCCCAAGGAAGAATAACTTCCCTTGAGAGCCATAGACCCAGTGAAAGATTTAGTACCGGAGCTGACAAATTTGTCCTGGCTTTTGTGACTTGTAGGAAGCTATACATTCTGTTTGTTGGGAAATCTAATTTTTCATTAACCTAGCAGAAAAAAGAAATCCACAAGTAGCTGAGAATCTGATTGATATGCAGCTGCATTAAAAGAAGAGAAAATGTAATGCTGTCTGCCTATGGTTTCCTTCAGTCACCACAGGGTAATAAAAGCAACATATTTTTTAATTACCATTTCTTACTAGAATGTGGAAATATTAGCCTCCAGATACCCATTTAAAAGCTTGAAACCAGATGGTAGAAAATATCCAGCTGAATCAAAGTCGAGGGGAGAACAATCTGAGTAAAGTGATTTGGAGACATCTGATATGTGGAAAGGGGGCATATAAAGACTCCGAGAGAAAGGAAGGGAAGGCAGATCAACTACTAAAGCCTCCGAAAATGTCAGACATATTTGAGAAAATCTTATCAAGTTAATAATGGCCAAAATTCACATCTTATTTCAGAGAATGGCTGGAAATCATAGGCTGTAATTTCTAGTATCAGATGTGAAATTGCTCCTTTAAGTGAAAGTAATTTTGATACCTTAAATTTCCATGGTGTCTTTCTTTTCAAAGAAAGTTTCTCAGAGTGAGGTTTGCAAGTACATAGAGTTAGTTGTCAGCAGAAACTTGCAAAGAAAAAAATGTCCCAAGCCAGGTTGTCCTCTTTCTTCTTTCTTCTGGCTACACATCACAATTGTCACCACACATCCCCCAAGCTCAACCTCCATATACCCAAAGGAAAACACAAAATATTGATATATGCTACTATACATATGAACTGCTTCTGGAGTACAGGAACAAATTGTTCCCAGAATCAACTCTGTGTTCTCAGGGATCCCACTATATCCATTCATTTATTGAGTAAAAAATATATTAAGCAGCCATGTTTCTCCAGACCCTTAGCAGGCCCTACAGTATAAAAACATGAGCAAGATATTCAGTTGACCCTCCACATCCATAGATGCCACATCCACTGATTCAACCAACTGTGGATTGAAAAAAAATCGGGAAAAAATTCTAGAAAGTTCCAAAATCAAAATCTGAATTTGCCTATCTGACAACTATTTACATAGCATTTACATTGTATTAAGTATGGTGCCTATGGCAAAGAATACACACATGAAAAAGCCCAGAGAGACTATTTACTGACACACTGAACAGAAGCAAGTATGGCTGAAGTATTTCAAGAATGGGTGTGTGCAAGATAGGGTGGTAGATCAGCCAGAAATCAAAGCCACCTTTCCGTGCCTTGAACATGCCAAGCAAGCTCCAGCCTCCTACAAAACTTCACATGGCTCTCTCTCTCACTTCATTGTAGCCTATGCTCAAATATCGCCTAATCAGAGAGAACTTCCTTAACCTCTCAATCTAGGATAATTTCCTTCCACATCATTCTCTGTGCCTTGATTGGCTTCATTTTTCTTCAATGCACTTACCACTATCTGATATATTATTTATCATCTTTCTTCCTTCAGTAGAATGTAAGCAACTTGAGAGGCCCTTTATTTGTTCTTTTCATTGCTATATCCCCAGTACCTAAAATTATTCCTGGCACATTGTAGTTGTTCAATAAATATCTGATAAGTGAAGACATGAAAAGCAGGTAGAAAAGTGCCTGACAGATAATAAGTGCTTCAAAGTGTTAGCTATTTTGTTGTTGTTGTTGTTGTTGTTGTTTTGCTGTACGCGGACCTCTCACTGTTGTGTCCTCTCCCGTTGCGGAGCACAGGCTCCGGACGCGCAGGCTCAGCAGCCATGGCTCACGGGCCCAGCCGCTCTGCGGCATGTGGGATCTTCCCGGACCGGGGCACGAACCGGTGTCCCCTGCATCGGCAGGTGGACTCTCAACCACTGCGCCACCAGGGAAGCCCAGTGTTAGCTATTTTTATTACGAAGTATGGATAAGGCAGAGGAGATCATAAAAAGATAAAATAAAAACTTGAGTATTTGAGTACCACAGTCTCTCTGACTGGAAACCTGGGTTTGAGTCTCTGCTGAAAGCTCCCATAAAAGGAGGGACTTTACTATTTCCTGCTGCAGACTATCCCACTGATTAGACCAAAGGTCTATTCATTCAAAGGTTTTCTCTTAGGCTGACCTGAAATCTGCATCCGTAGTTTCTTCCATCTCTTCCAACCTTCTTGAAAAACACAAAGCAAATCCCTTCTGGAGAACTAAAGTCTGCTATTACATGTTTCTTTACTTTTAATCAGAACAAAATAATTCAATTCCTTGAACTGCATGAATTTCTGTTAGCCTTTTAAAATATTCAGACATATGATCTGACCAATAGGCTTCATTGGTCCCTGGGTTATCATTATTAATGCAATTTATGATTCTATAAGCATTTTAATAACTGTGTTTACTGAAATAGTTATGTAAGTGTATATGAACATCGATTCATTTTAAAGTGTTTTCTCTAAAAAACATATACTTTGCTGATTAAAGTTGTTAGTTTAGCTGGTTAATACAGAATTCTATTTTTAATACTTGAAACAAGAGAAAAACTAATCTCTTAATCCAATGCTTTCCCCTAAGCTAAGTAGAGTAAATCTCTGGGATTTGAGGATTTAAAATTCAAAGTTTCAGATATCCACAGAAGACCCAAATATTAAAGGCATGCAACAATCTGTAATTTTCCTGAGGCATGAGTTTTCCTGAGGCATGAACAGCACACCCGGCAAGGTTAGTATGTGGCAGTGTGTCTCTTAGCTTATGAGTGAGCCAAGCTCTCTCCCAAGCTTATGTATCTTAACATGGCTCTGTTATTCTCTGCTCAAACTTGTATATATATATATATTTTATGGGATTGAAATATATGTTACAGTATTGTTAGAGAATATGGGGAATATCCAGGGTTTTAGTAGTTTTTCTTAGCAACTATTTTAAGTCTAATATCCAGTTCTTACAAGAGTGGTCATAATACTCTACTGCCACCTGGTGACATCATGTTGTCCACTCAGCGTAAATTTATGATCCAATCCCCTGCATCCTACTATATGTAGGATTCCTTTGCCAGTTTGGAAGAGCTCTTGATCAATATCCATGCTCTATTCATTCTCAAATTAGAGTAGGGAGACCAGGTTATATGTGAATGGTTCTAAGTGAAAAAAATCAGAGAATACTCACACTGCTGTAGCAGAGTAAAAAGTAAATTAATTAATTAATAATAAAAATAAAAAACCAAGATATTCTTTAAGCAAATTCAACTGATTAAGCCATGACTGAATAATTATTTTTGGAACATAAGATTTTTCCATTCGAAATTATTATGACTTTTAAATACTCTATTGTGTCTGGTTGAAACTAAAGTTTGATTGAACATAATGCTTTAGAGAAACCGTTTTACATTTTTTTAGAATCCATTTATTTTTTAAATTTGTGTTTTATTTTCTTAACTTTTTATTTTGAAATAATTATAGACTCAAAGGGAATTACAAAGATAGTAAAGAAAAGTCCAGGGTACCCTTCACCCAGTTCCCTAAGATGGTTTACATCTTAGTTAATCATATTATAGTATCAAAACAGAAAAACTATCCCATCTCCACAAAGATCCTTTGTGTAACTCCGTTACAGTTACACGTTTCCCCCACACCATCCACTACTATAGCTAAACCCTAGCAACTACTCATGTGTTCTCCATCTCTATAATTTTGTCATTTCAAGATTATTATAAATGAAATCATACTGGATATAACATTCTGAGACTGGCTTTTTTTACACTTGGCATAATGTATTTGAAATCCATCCAAGTTATTGTATACTATAAATAGCTTCTTTTTATTGCTGAGTAAAATTTCATAGTATGGATGTATCACAGTTTGTTTAACCACTCATCCATTATAGGCTATTTTGTTTGTTTCCAGTTTGGGGCTATTACCAATAAAGCTCCTATGAACATTTGCATACAAGTTTTTGTGTGTCTGAGAGTTCTCAGAGACAGGGTGCCTCTCTCTCTCCTTTGCCATTCCATGATGGTTTTATTCAAGGAAAAGACTATAAAAGGCTTAGCATCTACTAGTAACTTTGTCAAAAGGAAAGTCCCAAATCAAAGTCCCAATGAAAGACTTTAGTTGTAGAAAAGAATCTGTAAAAAGTGGGCCACTGCTACTATCACCACAATCCTACCCTGATATGCATAAGTGCTTATATCATTTGAGCCTTATATTTAGTGTTTTTTAAAAATATCTTAGATGAAAACATCAACTAGGAAATGTTAACAACTATTAAACAACCAACCAAGGATATGCCTTGGTATATCCTACACCAGGGAAATGTGTGCAGTGATCCTATGTTGACCAAATCCAATAGAGATTAAAGATCATGCGTTGAGTGAATATGTGTGAAAGGGGATCCAGTGGACAAAAAGAAAAATAAACATATTTTAAAATATTCCTTCATATGAGGTTATTGAATGTCAGAGGATTTATAAATTGGCCAATATGAAAATATCTCCTGTCTCCAACATAAAGAATGAACTATCAAGAAAAGTGCAGAGTAAAGGAAGCAATGTTTTCGGCTGGAGCTTCTTATTATCTCAGCAACATCTGCTGAGGCCTGATTTTGCTCTGGGATCCCTCCTCCCAGATGAATATATGGGAAGGTCTTACATAGACCAGCCATTTAAGATGGGTTCAAAAAGAGTTTATTCTGTTACATTCAGTGTTTCCTCACCCAGGTATCCACAAGTAGGTTAAAGCTTCACTTTCCAGAAGTCTCTTACAGATCAATAGCTGCCAGAGGTAGAGGGTGGAGGGTGAGGGAAATTGGTGAATGTGGTCAAAAGGTACAAATTTCCAGTTATAACATGAATAAGTTCTGGGGATGTAATGTACAGCATGGTGACTATAGCTAACAGTACTGTAATGTATATTTGAAAGTTGCTAAGAGAGTAGATCTTAAAAGTTCTTATTACAAGAAAAATTATTGTAACTATGTGAAGTGATGGATATTAATTAACTTATTGTGCTAATCATTTCTCAATGTATACATGTATCTAATCATTATGTTGTACACCTGAAACTAATACAATGTTATATGTCAATCATATCAATAAAACTGGGGAAAAGAGAAGTTTCTTGTCTCTCAGACAAAGCAGTACACATTTTTTGCTCTCTATACCCAGCTATAGATAGGTCGAATAAGTTTAAACATCATTTGAGCATACCCTCTTCCCCACAGTTTCTCCTTATGGGAAACGAGGTCCATAAAACCTCTTTCTTGTTCGTAGATTTTATTGTGAAGGTAAATTAAAGAAGGGGAGTGTTGGGGAGGAAGAAATTTTCCTCTACTAGGTTCTTCTGGCTGGTCTAAGAATTAAATTGACGTGAGAAAGATTAACGGGAGAAAATCAAACAAAAGTTTAATAACATATACACATGGGAGAGACCCAGGGAAACTGAGTAATTCATCAAAATGGCCAAAACCCTCACCTCAAATACCATCTTCAGCTAAAGACAAAAGAGGATGTTGGGGGTAGAGGTTTGGGACTTCCAAGGAGAGGAAGACAATTGACATGGAGAGGGAAAA